>NW_027361717.1:2042500-2375000 GCF_039654945.1 Dendrobates tinctorius
TGATGGGGTGATGGAGCAGGCAGTGATGGGGTGATGGAGCAGACAATGATGGGGTGATGGAGCAGGCAGTGATGGGGTGATGGAGCAGACAATGATGGGGTGATGGAGCAGGCAGTGATGGGGTGATGGAGCAGGCAATGAGGGGAGTGATGGGGGTGATGGAGCAGGCAGTGATGGGGTGATGGAGCAGACAATGATGGGAGTGATGGGGGTGATGGAGCAGGCAGTGATGGGGTGATGGAGAAGGCAGTGATGGGGTGATGGAGAAGGCAGTGATGGGGTGATGGAGAAGGCAATGATGGGAGTGATGGGGTGATGGAGCAGGCAATGATGGGGGTGATGGAGCAGGCAGTGATGGGGTGATGGAGAAGGCAGTGATGGGGTGATGGAGAAGGCAATGATGGGAGTGATGGGGTGATGGAGCAGGCAATGATGGGGGTGATGGAGCAGGCAGTGATGGGGTGATGGAGAAGGCAGTGATGGGGTGATGGAGAAGGCAATGATGGGAGTGATGGTGTGATGGAGCAGGCAATGGTGGGGGTGATGGAGCAGGCAATGATGGGGTGATGGAGCAGACAATGATGGGAGTGATGGGGTGATGGAGCAGGCAATGATGGGAGTGATGGGGAGAAGGCAGTGATGGGGTGATGGAGAAGGCAGTGATGGGGAGAAGACAATGATGGGGTGATGGTCGAGAGGGCAATGATGGGGTTGTGGGTGAGAATGCAATGATGGTGGTGGTGGAAAGGGCAATAAATGGGGGTGGTGGAGGAGGAGGAAATGATGGAGGTGGTGGAATGGGCAATGATGGGAGTGGTGGGGGAGAAAGCAAAGATAGTGGTGGAGAAGAAAATGATGGAGGTGGGGGAGAGGACAATAATGGGATGCGAGGGGAGGAGGACAATGAGGGGTGTGGGGGATTGGGATATACATAATAAAGGAGACTATGTAATATATACCTGTATGTGTGTGTGTGTGTGGCTATATACCATCAATAATCTATATATATATGTATATATACACACACGTAGCTTTGACGCCATAAAAGGAGGGGGGCCCGGGCACATTTCTTGCACAGGGACCCCAAGCTGTCAGTGTCCGCCCCCTGTCCGCCAAAATAATTTGTACTTTCTGTTTTTTTTTCTGTCACATTATTAAAAATTAGTATTAAAAAAAGCCATTAGGTCTTCATCCAGCATCATCAAGCTAATACATACATATAGAGAACTGCAAGAAGTTGAAAGTCTAGAAATTTAGAAATTTAGAAATAATAGCAGAGTTAGTAGCAGACTAAAAATTAGATCTTTGAGTGTAGTGTGGGCTCTTCGGATGCTTCCGAATTATCAACGACCAAAGGGGCGGCAAATTTTTCGACCGCCCCGGGCGCCACAAACAGTTGCTACGCCACTGGTTAGAGGTCTCTTTTTTTAAACATCTTTTTATTAAGTTTTAAATGCATACAAGAAGAACATAAAAAACTAACGGATATATGTAACAGAGCATTGGACTACAAGAAAATTGTTCAGTAGTTAATCAATTACAGGTAGTATGACATTTGATTTCTATCAAAATCTCTTTTCATGTAAAGCTAGTATGTAGTAATAAAAAGAAAACAGATTTCCTTACTGTATGACTCTGCTGTTTTAACTCCAAGATTTCCATAATTTCAAAGAATTAATGCTTGTACATATAATCCTATTTCTTTTAAGTTTTAAGGTAAAAGAGAGGAAGGTGTATGGGGGAGAGAGGGATACGGTGATAGGAGAGTCTTCCAAACAGGGGGGAAGGCAGAGATGGTATCTGATTCTGTGGCGCCCCTGAGGCTTGGTCGCCACAGAGGTACTGCATCTTCTCCTAAGGTGTAGTGCCCCACCATCCAGGTAAGGTGGGAACTCCTTTCCACACTTCAACACTCGCATCCCACACAACAGGGTAGTTCTGCACAACCACATTGCGGCTCAGTGCTTAGAGAGTAGTAGAGCACCTTTGGTGGTTCCCTGCTTGGAACACTGGACGTGCTGGGAGGTGGATGGAGTTAAGATACATAAAAGAGTGGGAAAGTGTAGGATGACAGGTCAGTCTGACAGAAGGTCAGTCGGGTAGGAAGTCATTCGGACAGGAGTGAGGATCCCTGGAAAAAGGGATGGAGGAAGGAGTGCTGCAGCTGCCTCAGTGACCTGAGCCAGCTGGCACGGGAAAGGGAAAAGAAGGAGAAAGACGTAGAACTGAAACCTAAGCTTCCATAAGAGAGAAAGACAAATACGGAATGAAGGAGTAAGGAGAACAGAGAGGACGTGGGTTAGAAGAGGAACCCTGCCTATAGGTTCTCAGCGCAAGGCCGGGGCCTGGTCCCCGAGGTTGTATGGACACTTATGGTTCTGCAGCAGACACAGGTGGAGTAGACGGCTGTAAATGCACTACTCCCATCTAAGACTTGGGGCACAACAGCAACTGGATAGAGAGTCAGGGCTCAGGGGAAGGGAGTCCCCGAAGCAGGCTACAGCTGTCTGCCGTACAAGTAGAGTCCTTGGGAACATCAGTCAGGAGGAACTCCAGTGTAACTCAGTACTAGGAGATCTTCACACTTTAAGGCGCTATAGAGGAGTCGTTCAGAAAGGTACATGTTGGCGGAGTGTTAGAGGGGAGCGTTCCATCTTGCCTGGAGGTTGACTGAGTCTCTGACCCGGAGGACACGGCCCGGAGGCAGGCGCACTTGTGTACCGCAGACTGTGAGTAAAGTTTTGGAACTACAAGCCCCAGTGTCCTCCATTCATTCTAGCGCCAACCCGCTCAGCACTGCTACATCTGGGTACCATCCCTTACACTGCCTGCACCTCTCCTCATCTATTGCATCCACACAGCCCTGGGGCTACAGCTTCACCTGTGGGGAGCTGCACCATCTATGCTGCAACACACCACCAGCCCCAGAGGATCTACATGCAGCGTCGGCCTAACATCTCACTTGCCAAACACCACAGGTGGCGTCACAAACTATTCATATAAACCACATTAGAAACCACCATTGATTTGGGCGCCCAGGGCCATGGACCGGGTCACCGCTGCTGTGACACATCCCCCCGACAACGGCCCGGTACCGAGAAACCCGCTGCCCTGGGAGGGCGACCCAATTCCAGCGTAATACAGAAGGCCTATAGGGATAGTAGTGTGAGTCACATATTACACAGCTCACCTTTCAATTGAGATCCGAGATCACCTTCCAGGATACTTCAGTTACTCAGTGCTCCTGAACTTTGAATATTCATCTGTTTCCCTATATGATACCCATGGGGCCCAAGTCTCCCTAAATTTAGCAGTCGAAAGGTGTGAAAATGCCACTATTTCTTCTATATAATATAGCTGATCCACTTTTTGTAACCACGCTGAGATACTCGGACAGCTTTGGGAACGCCAGTTTGAAGGTGTAAGTAGTTTGGCAGCCGCCACGAAGAATAGCAATAGAAATTTGTACTTTGCTTGCGGGAAATCACTGGACCAATTGAGGAAGATAAGGTTCGGTTGTAGCGGTTTTGTAAGTCCGCATATTTTAGTTGTAATTCTCATAATTTCCCCCCAAAATGGCCTTATCTTATCACAGGACAACCAGAGGTGTAGAAACGTCCCCCTATTCAAAGCGTATCTCCAGCAGGTTGGTGGGACACTGGGGCACCATACATGAGTTGCCACCGGAGTGGTATACCATCTTGTGATGACCTTGTATGAGTTTTCTGAAACTCTAACACAATTGGATGGGCCATAAGAGTTTCTGTAAATACATTCAACTTCTCAATCCTGTAGCTCGATGCCCAATTCTTCCTCCCAAGCTCGTATATAAGCCCGTTTTACAGTAATTAGAGGTCTCTTTTGTGTATAAATTGCTTTATATTGTATTATCTTAGTCTTGTCAGAGTTTCATTGAAGGGTCTCCTCATATACAGCAAGAACCCCACACAGCCTCTCAATATACAGCATAAGCCCCACAAAGCCTCCCCATGTGCAGCATTACACCCAATAGCCTCCCCATGTGCAGCATGACATCCCCATAGCCTCCCCATGTGCAGCATGACACCCCCATAGCCTCTCCATCTGCAGCATAACACCCAATAGCCTCCCCATGTGCAGCATGACATCCCCATAGCCTTCCCATGAGCAGCATGACACCCCCATAGCCTCCCCATGTGCAGCATGACACCCCCCATAGCCTCTCCATCTGCAGCATAACACCCAATAGCCTCCCCATGTGCAGCATGACATCCCCATAGCCTTCCCATGAGCAGCATGACACCCCCATAGCCTCTCCATGTGAAGCATGACACCCTCATAGCCACCTCATGTGCAACATGACACCCTCATAGCCTCTCCATGTGCAGAATGACATTCCTATAGCCTCCCCATGCCCTCCCAAACAATAAAAAGAACACCACATACTCACCTCAGTCCCATTCCCCGGCACTCTTTTTCTGTCTCAGTGTATCCAGTGCGCTGACTCTCCGCAGTACACAGCTGACAGAATGAAATGATATCATCACGTCAGCTGTTTCACACGCTGATTGGTGGAGGAAGTGGCTGAAGGCTCCTCCTCCATCAATGAAGTCAGCGCAGATGGAGACAGCGAGCGGGTGGGCACGGTGCGCACTTTGCCCAGGTCTGGTCTAGAGGGTAGAATTCCTGGAAAGTTGTGTCAGATGTCCGAGCATAGATCCTGCAAGTACAAGCAGCAAATAGGAATGTGCAATAGCATTTGATCATGAGTCAGGTTCAAAAAACTTGATAGTAAAAGGATACTGCCCACTAGAAAATTGCACAGAAACTGCATCAGCAGTCTTAATAATAATAATAATCTTTATTTATATAGCGCCAACATATTCCGCAGCGCTTTACAGTTGAACAGTTTCAAACACAACAGTCATAAGTAACAACGTTAACAATACAATAATTAAAGCGAAATAAGACGACCCTGCTCGTGGAGCTTACAATCTACAATGAGGTGGGGGGGATACAAAGCACAGGTTTGTATTTACAATGATGTATTTACAATGACGGTCCAGCCATCTTCAGGGGGTGGGGGTTAGATGGAGATAGTGAATGGGCTACACACACACAAACATGACTTTGATTACTGAATGTGATAGGCCGCTCTGAACAAATGTGTTTTGAGCGAGCGCCTAAAACTATGCAAATTGTGGATGGTCCTAATATTTTGGGGTAGAGCATTCCAGAGGATTGGCGCAGCACGGGAGAAGTCTTGGAGTCGGGAGTGGGAGGTACGGATTAGGGCAGAGGTTAGTCGAAAGTCATTTGCAGAGCGCAGCGGTCGGTTAGGCCGATAGACAGAAATGAGGGAGGAGATGTAAGGGGGTGCCGCACTGTGGAGAGCTTTGTGGGTGAGAACAAGTACTTTGAATTGTACCCTGTAATGAATTGGCAGCCAGTGTAACGACTGGCGAAGAGCGGACGCGTCTGAGAAACGATTAGCCAGATGGACAACCCTGGCTGCTGCATTAAGGATAGACTGGAGAGGGGAGAGTCGAGTGAGAGGGAGGCCAATTAATAGAGCATTACAGTAGTCTAGGCGGGAGTGGATCAGGGCGACAGTGAGAGTTTTTGTTGTTTCCATGGTGAGAAAAGGGCGGATTCTAGAGATGTTCTTTAGGTGTAAGCGGCATGAGCGGGCAAGAGATTGTATATGGGAGGTGAAGGAGAGATCGGAGTCGAACATAACACCCAGACAGCGCACCTGCTGTCGGGGTGTTATTATGGTGCCACCCACAGAGAGGGAAATGTCAGATTTAGGGAGGTTAGTAGATGGTGGGAGCAGAAGAAGTTCAGTTTTGGAGAGGTTGAGTTTCAGATAGAGAGCAGACATGATGTTGGAGACTGCAGACAGACAGTCAGTGGCGTTCTGTAGTACAGCGGAGGTAAGGTCAGGGGATGATGTGTACAGTTGTGTGTCATCAGCATAAAGATGGTACTGAAAGCCAAATCTGCTGATGGTCTGTCCAATTGGGGCTGTATAGAGAGAGAAGAGAAGGGGGCCAAGGACTGAGCCCTGAGGTACCCCAACAGTGAGAGGAAGAGGAGATGAAGTGGAGCCAGAAAACAGAACACTGAAGGAGCGGTCGGAAAGATAGGAGGAGAACCAGGAAAGAGCAGTGTCCTTAATGCCTAGTGACTGGAGCCTAGAGAGTAGGAGAGGATGGTCAACAGTGTCGAAAGCTGCAGAAAGGTCGAGAAGAATGAGCAGAGAGTGGTCACCATTACGTTTTGCTGTCAGAAGGTCATTGGTCACTTTGATGAGTGCAGTTTCTGTCGAATGTAGGGGGCGGAAACCGGACTGTGAAGGGTCTAGGAGGGAGTGAGTGGAGAGGTAACGGGTAAGGCGTGAGTATATCAGGCGCTCCAAGAGTTTAGAGATGAAGGGGAGATTGGAGACTGGTCTGTATATGATTTTACACTGGTTATTCAGAGATGTAGTGATAGGGAGAGAAGCATTATTAATTGCATTTAGACCCTAGTGCCGAGGTGGCCCAAAAGACCCTCTGAGATGTATAGAGACCAGTATTATAAATAACTCACGGTAGGTGGGAAATCTTCTCATATATTTGGAATCAGAATCCAGACGTTTTAAGTTGCTTCTCTTTCAGGAAACTGAAATGAAAAAAAAAATATTTAAGAAAAATGACAGTGCAAATGCTAACAAGATGAAATAATGGACAACAGGTTAAAGACGACAATGCAGAAGGTGAACTCGGGTAGGTGCAGTATCATCAGTGGCAGGCTAATGGTTAATACTGCAGCTTGTGATGAATGTATCATTCTATGTAATCACAATGACGATGCGCTTTTATATAGATAGTATATGGAGAGATTACACACTTCAGACAGGTTAAAATACATAAATACGAAATGTAGAACACATTCAAGAGAATAAGGCACAAAAATTAAGCATAAAATGTGACCTGTTCAGCATTTCAGCCTTGTTTTTAATAAACCAGAGGCAGGCAGAGCAGACTGAGAATTGTCTAAGCCCACGGGAAATTAGAGTCATGGACCTATTACCCCTTTGAACTCAGTGGTAGCTGTATACATCTGTATGCAGCACGCTCCCGTTAGTGGGAGCTGTAGACAGCCAGAATAGTTTAACCCAATGTTGATAAGCAGAGAATTCAGAGTTCTGTATATGAAGAGTTAAAACACAGGTACTATACATGGTGCAGGCTGACTGGGTGTCCTGCTCTGGGTCCCTGGTTCATTGCCCAATTCCAGAAACTGTCAATTCAGTTCACGCATTGGGTGATAGGTGGAGTTTTCAAAGATGTGTTTGTGGTAAAACCTTTTCTTTATGGGACCTATTTTGGGGACGAGAAACATGTTCTCGTGGCATATTGAGGACATGGCTAATTTTGTGCGTACAAATTTTTAGAGCCTTCTTATTTTATCCTACAAAATTAGGCTCTTCTACCCCATAGCTTTATGGCTCCTGTGGTGCTTTCTAGCTATTACAGGCAGTACAAGAGTCACACCTGCTAATATAAGTGGTCAAGTCTCTGAACATTTAATTACAACAGGGATGCCTGATGCACAGGAAAATGAACCTTTCATAATTTTTCCTAATTTTTTGCATGGAAAAATTGCCTGGTGACTTAAAATAACACTATAATCTACTGGTCCCCACTAACAGAACATTAGGAAGGACATGCATAATACAAATACTTACAATCTGTAATGGTGCATTGTCTGATCAAAGATGGCAGCTTTTAATAGGACTTCCATGGTCAGAGGTAGTAGGGTCGAGTTCAGATATGGATGTTACACTATCAAGTCCAACAAGTCAACAAAAATGTGATTTTCTATACAGTTTTCGGCATAATAATTGGCGCAAGTTTGTCTGACCATGTGTAGGTTGTATTACCAGTTTGTAGATGTGAAAATGTTGCATACTTCTAAAAAAGTGAACAGACATTTGGAAAATAATCCACAATGTCCTTTCAAATGATTTATTCATACAATCATGAGAAAATCTAAGAACACTCCTCTTGGATGTCTATGGTCTTATGTATCGTATCACCACCATAGGTTAATTATAATGAGGGAAATCTTGGCCACAGCACAGGGTCTAAGGCCAGATAGCTTTCATCATAATGTTGGCAGCACACATATCTCAGCAGGGAACTTTCCTGGCTGTCCGCTGCCAGGCAGCGAAGCTCTCTTCGCCACTGCTGTGATGAGCCAGCATGATGACATCATCAGCTAGAGCCGGTGCTCGCCAGCATGTACCGGCTGGCTACAATTACAAGTTGAGCCTTGGGAACAGGAGCAGTGAGGCGAGAGAATGGGAGCTCATACTGTACATACGAGGCTATCTTGTGGCTCATACTGGGCAGCACGGTGGCTCAGTGGTTAGCACTGCGGCCTTGCAGCACTGGAGTCCTGGGTTCGAATCCCACCAAGGAGAACATCTGCAAGGAGTTTGTATGATCTCCCCGTGTTTGTGTGGGTTTCCTCCCACATTCCAAAGACATACTGATAGGGAATTTAGATCTGACAACATCTGCAAGGAGTTTGTATGATCTCCCCGTGTTTGTGTGGGTCTCCTCCCACATTCCAAATACATACTGATAGGGAATTTAGATTGTGAGCCCCAATAGGGACAGTGATGATAATGTGTGCAAAACTGTAAAGCGCTGCGGAATATGTTAGCGCTATATAAAAATAAAGATTATTATTATTATTACTGTGTCAAGGGAGCTATGTGAATGCTCATACTGTATATAGGAGTCTATTGGGAGCTCATAATGTATATGTGGAAATGTGTGGGCTCATACTGTATATAGAATTCTATGTGAAGGCTCATACTGTTTACAGGGGGCTATGTGAGGGCTCATACTGCATCTAGTAAGCTATATGCTGACTCATAATGTATGTAGGGAGCTATGTGTGAGCTTGTGAGGACACAGCAGTGTATCATAACTAAAAAAAAAACACAAAATCAAAAATAGCATGAAAGCCATCCCACCACGACACGGTAACTCTGTTCGGGATAGTCCTGCACTGTCTAATATTAAATACCTTGCCCTGTGTCAAAATTGACCTCAATGTGTGAACAAGGGCAGACAAAAATACCGGGTCCCAAACAGTAGACACCAGTCTGGGGAAGCCTTATATACAATTTCCAGCTCAGGAGAGGGAGGCCACACCCCAGCTTGCACAGAATAGTAGTCAGCCTTAGAAAATGAAGCCAGGTTGTTACCCTACTGTCAACTGGCTTTGTACGTGAATGGACTATCATCTTCTTATGCTTGACTTTACCTCCTCTCTGGGTGCTTGCCACAGGTGGGGTAATTGGTCCTGGAAGATCTGAAGTAACAGCTGCTATTATCCCTGCGAGACAGTAGAAGGGTGAGACTCTGTAATGTGCACTATCTTGGGTACTGTGCTGGGACTGTTCTATATGTTATCAGCCTGTTTTGTGGTTCAATAAAGAATTGCTATACTGTTTTAACCTCACCCTGTGTTGTCTGAGTAGCCTTATGTCCACATTAAAAGGAGAGCCGGCGTTTGGTGACACGATCCCTGGTCCATGCAGTTTTGGCTAGCGGACCGTGGCACCCGCCAACCCCCTTGCCTACACAGGTCTCATACTGTATATATATGTGGAAATGGATGGCTTAGACTGTATATAGGAATCTATGTTAAGGCTCATGCTGTATACAGGGGGCTATGAGGGGGCTCATACTTTATCTAGGGAGCTATGTGGGAGCTCATACTGTATACAGGGGCTATGTAGGTGTTCATACTTTATGTAAGGGGCTATGTGAGGGATAATACTGTAGCAAGGGAGCTATGTTGGGGCTCATACTGTGTAAAGGAAGGTATGTGGGGCTAGTATAGTATATAGGGAGTTATGTGGGAGCTCAAATTGTATCGAGGGAGCAATGTGAGTGCTCATACTGTATCTAATTAGCTATTTGGTGGCTCATACTGTAGATTGGTGGCTATATGAGGGCTCATACTGTATGTAGGGGCTGTGTGTGGGACTCATGTATGTAGGGGGGCTATGTGGGCTCCTACTTTATGTAGGAGGCTATGTGGGATGTGAGGGTCATACTATATATGGGAAGGCTGTGTGGGGGCTGATATGGTATGTATAGGTCTATGTGGGGGTTCATACTGTATATAGGGATATATACTGCATATTCTGTCCAATTTTAAGTCATGCAAATAATATAAAAAATAATTAAAATTAATGTGTCAATATCAATACTTATCAGAATTAACCCTGCTGTTATGTTCTGGCAAAAATGACCATTTTTGAACTTTGATATTTTTAAAAAAATTCATTATGCGGTTCTGAAACTTGTGGTTACTTCTATTTTCCTAATTTGAGGGGTTCTTTCTAAGGGTACTTTTTTTTTTTGTTTAGTTTTTGCGCCACATTTTTTTTTACACTTGTACTGTTCCCGGTCAAAAATGACCGAATAGCATTTTATGTTAATTTCAGACATTTTTTGAGTAAAGCAAATGAGTTATAATTTCTTTTGAGACTACTTATTGCATCTACTATTGTTTAGGAAGTTAACAGTTGCTTTAGGTGCAGATTTACACATGCTTTCAGTACAAACCATACACATTGGCTTTCAGTACAGTTCTGTGCAATTTTTTTTCTCAGTATGTTATTTACCCTGCTTTTCCTCTAAAAATAAATAAATTCAGTTGTCACCTTGCATATTGCAAACGAAAAGAGTTTTTTATTTTCCTTGTGTTGGTTCTCTGTGCAAAGCAGACCTGAAAAGCTAACGAGTCCATGTTTGCCAAATGTTTGCTTACTTCTCTGCTATCTCAGCATTCCATGGGGTGGTGTCTGGTGTCTTTTTTCTTATCTTATCAGTAAGTAAGCAGTTCAGCCAGCCATTTCAGTCTCAGTTTTGTTGAAGAGAAGATCTGGAGACATCTGAGCCTTGAATGCAAATCTGTACAGGTATGAGGCTTATAAACTTGTGTATTATTGTTGTCCTGAATGTAAACAATAG
The DNA here is from genome assembly GCF_039654945.1 of Dendrobates tinctorius. NCBI lineage: Eukaryota > Metazoa > Chordata > Amphibia > Anura > Dendrobatidae > Dendrobates > Dendrobates tinctorius. The sequence continues at coordinate 2,053,528 of NW_027361717.1, forward strand.
AATTATGAGAAGATTTTCTGAAAAAAAATGATTTTTTTTTAAATTTTTTTTTATTATTTTTACTATTTTTTTCAAAATGTTTGCACGCATTTTATACTATAGTTAATTATAGTTATAGTTAGTTACAGTTGTTATAGTAGTAGTAGTTGTTTTAGTTAGTTAGTTAAGCTCAAATTTGTAATTTCTGTGCAGAATTCAATAAGCCCTTGTAACCTTTATAAACACAAAATAAATAAAAAAAATTGAGTTTTTTACGTATTTTTTTTATAATGACCAACCATGTTCACATACAGTATAATAATGCAACAGGTATTAAAAAAAATGTTTTTAAGTAGCTAAAACAGCATTTTAAGAGGTTCAGTCAAAAATGATCGGAGCAGTACAAGTGTATAGTGGAAACGAACAGAATAGCAGGCTTTAATTTCAACCTATTGAATGAGCCTCCACAACAGATATGGTCTCTCATGTGGCCCCTTTGGAAAATTAAATCAAGGCTTGAGAAAGGTCCACAACTCCCAGGACCGAAACGTCGCTGATTTACTTGCTGAAGAGCCCGGCGTTGCCTGGGCATAGTAACCAATTGTGGTTAGTTATAACAAATTATAATGATTATATTGCACATAAAAACATTTTATATCATATATTCAACACTACAGATTTGCAACACAAATTAACTAAACGATTACCCAAGTATCGATAGTATTTTATTTTCAACTCATTCAAGATTTTTGGTTTTTCCTTTCGGTGCAAAGATGAACAGATTTTTGGCAGTTCCAACTCTTGAACAGATCACGTAAAGTTGACCATGAGAAAAGCATGGAGATTGCAAGTCGATCCCTACTACTTTCAAGGACTGTCCCTGAGCATTGTTAATGGACATTGCAAATAGCAGTTGAACTGGAAACTGGAGGCGTTTAAAATCCAAAAACAAATCAGATGGAATGAGTGGAATTCTTGGAATGAAAATGTCTTCTCCTTTGGCATATCCTGTTTCTGAGCTGTGCATCTAACCCTATCCAGTGTGATAATGTCTGCTGAATCTAATCCTCTCCTGTGTGATACTTTCTGCTGAGCTGTGTATCTAATCCTATTGTGTGTTATTGACTGCTCAGCCGTTTATCTAATCCTAACCTGTGTGATACTGACTGCTGAGCAGTGTATCTAATCCTATCCTCTGTGATACTGTCTGCTGAGCCGCGTATTTAACACTATCCTGTGTGATACTGACTGCTGACCCGTGTACCTAATCCTATCATGTGTGTTACTGACTGCTCAGCCGTGTATCTAATCCTATCCTGTGATCTTGTCTGCTGAGCTGTGTATCTAATACTATTCTGTGTGATACTGTGTGCTGAGCTGTGTATCTAATTCTATCCTGTGTGATAATGACTGCTGAGCCTTGTGTCTAATCCTCTCCTGTGTGATACTGACTGCTGAGCTGTGTATCTAATCCTATCCTGTGTGATACTGACTACTGAGCCGTGTACCTAATCCTGTCATGTGTGTTACTGACTGCTCAGCCATGTATCTAATCCTATCCTGTGTGATACTGACTGCTGAGCCGTGTATATAATCCTATCCTGTGTGATACTGTCTGCTGAGCCGTGTATCTAATCCTAACCTGTGTGATACTGACTGCTGAGCAGTGTATCTAATCCTATCCTGTGTGATACTGTCTGCTGAGCCGTGTATCTAACCCTATCCTGTGTGATACTGACTGCTGACCCGTGTACCTAATCCTATCATGTGTGTTACTGACTGCTCAGCCGTGGATCTAATCCTATCCTGTGTGATACTGAATGCTGAGCCATGTATCTAATCCTATTCTGTGTGATATTGTCTGCTGAGCCGTGTATCTAATACTATTGTGTGATACTGTGTGCTGAGCTGTGTATCTAATTCTATCCTGTGTGATACTGTCTGCTGAGCCGTGAATCTATTCCTATCCTGTGTGATACTGACTGCTGAGCTGTGTATCTAAATCTTTCCTGTGTGATACTGACTGCTAAGCTGTGTATCTAATCCTATCCTGTGTGATAATGACTGCTGAGCCATGTGTCTAATCCTCTCCTGTGTGATGCTGACTGCTGAGCTGTGTATCTAATCTAATCCTGTGTGATACTGACTACTGAGCCGTGTATCTAATCCTATCCTGTGTGATACTGACTGCTGAGCAGTGTATCTAATCCTATCCTGTGTGATACCATCTGCTGAGCTGTGTATCTAACCCTATCCTGTGTGATACTGACTGCTGAGCTGTGTACCTAATCCTATCATGTGTGTTACTGACTGCTCAGCCATGTATCTAATCCTATCCTGTATGATACTGACTGTTGAGCCATGTATCTAATACTATTCTGTGTGATACTGTGTGCTGAGCTGTGTATCTATTCCTATCCCGTGTGATACTGACTGCTGAGCTGTGTATCTAATCCTATCCTGTGTGATACTGACTGCTGAGCTGTGTATCTAATCCTATCCTGTGTGATACTGACTGCTGAGCCATATGTTTAATCCTCTCCTGTGTGATACTGACTGCTAAGCTGTGTATCTAATCCTATCCTGTGGGATACTGGGCTCCTCCTGCAGTCTGTGTCAGAGGGTGGTCTGTGTTAGCACGGTAATAAATTGTGTTATTTCCAGCTTTACAGAAGGACGATAACACCATAGAAATGATAAGAATAACAGGCCAAATTGTTTGGTGAATTGGAACGCGCGGGGTTAAAATTTCACCTCACAACATAGCCTGTGACGCTCTCGGGGTCCAGACGTGTGACTGTACAAAATTTTGTGGCTGTAGCTGCGACGGTGCAGATGCCAATCTCGGACATACTCACATACATACATACACTTTTTCCCCATTATGTACCTAGGGGCAAAATTGTTTGGTGAATTGGAATGCGCGGGGTTAAAATTTCTCCTCACAACATAGCCTATAATGCTCTCGTGGTCCAGATGTGTGACTGTGCAAAATTTTGTGGCTGTAGCTGCGACGGTGCAGATGCCAATCCCGGACATACACACATACATACATACAAACATACACACACACTTTCAGCTTTATAGATTATATATATATTTTTTTTTTCATATATATATACATATACACTCACTGGCCACTTTATTAGGTACACCTGTCCAACTGTGTGTTAAGACTTAATTTCTAATCAGCCAATCACATGGCGGCAACTCAGTGCATTTAGGCATGTAGACATGGTCAAGACAATCTCCTGCAGTTCAAACCGAGCATCAGTATGGGGAAGAAAGGTGATTTGAGTGCCTTTGAACGTGGCATGATTGTTGGTGCCAGAAGGGCTGGTCTGAGAATTTCAGAAACTGCTGATCTACTGGGATTTTCACGCACAACCATCTCTAGGGTTTACAGAGAATGGTCCGAAAAAGAAAAAAAATCCAGTGAGCGGCAGTTCTGTGGCCGGAAATGCCATGTTGATGCCAGAGGTCAGAGGAGAATGGGCAGACTGGTTCGAGCTGATAGAAAGGCAACAGTGACTCAAATTGCCACCCATTACAACCAAGGTAGGCAGAAGAGCATCTCTGAACGCACAGTGCGTCGAACTTTGAGGCAGATGGGCTACAGCAGCAGAAGACCACACTGGGTACCACTCCTCTCAGCTAAGAACAGGAAACTGAGGCTACAATTTGCACAAGCTCATCGTAATTGGACAGTAGAAGATTGGAAAAACGTTGCCTGGTCTGATGAGTCTCGATTTCTGCTGCGACATTCGGATGGTAGGGTCAGAATTTGGCGTAAACAACATGAAAGCATGGATCCATCCTGCCTTGTATCAACGGTTCAGGCTGTTGGTGGTGGTGTCATGGTGTGGGGAATTTTTTCTGGGCACTCTTTGGGCCCCTTGGTACCAATTGAGCATCGTTGCAACGCCACAGCCTACCTGAGTATTGTTGCTGACCATGTCCATCCCTTTATGACCACAATGTACCCAACATCTGATGGCTACTTTCAGCAGGATAATGCGCCATGTCATAAAGCTCGAATCATCTCAGATTGGTTTCTTGAACATGACCATGAGTTTACTGTACTCAAATGGCCTCCTCAGTCACCAGATCTCAATCCAATAGAGCATCTTTGGGATGTGGTGGAACGGGAGATTCGCATCAGGGATGTGCAGCCGACAAATCTGCGCCAACTGTGTAATGCCATCATGTCAATATGGTCCAAAATCTCTGAGGAATGCTTCCAGCACCTTGTTGAATCTCTGCCACGAAGAATTGAGGCAGTTCTGAAGGCAAAAGGGGGTCCAACCCCTTACTAGCATGGTGTACCTAATAAAGTGGCCAGTGAGTGTATATATAGATATAGATATATATACACACTGTGTGTGTGTATATATATATATATTATGAGGGGTTGACTCACTCCGCTGCTTCACAAAGGTAGCACAGGAACAATCCTGGTAGAAATTCACCTGCTGGTTTATTTAACCCTCCGTCAGGCGCAATATAGATTCTCCTCAGTTCATGCGCAATGTGCCTGACAAGCACAGGTCAGAAAACCACCTATAGTAGCTACATATTTCAATTTCAGGACTATAGAAGTAGTCAGTGACCTTCATAGGAATGTATTAAAAGAGATTACACCAAATCAGATGCAAAAAAAAAACATTTATTAACCATAAACTTATTAAAACTAAAAGTACCACTTTTCGGTAGTACCGCCAAATAGGCTCCAGTTATCTTTACTTAACTATTGCTTAAATATAAAATTATGGAAAAAAACTTAAAGGATATTGCACTTAGATGTTACTTAATTATTTTCTACTCATCTTCAGTGGTTTCAATTGCAGCAGAAGCAGCACAGGTACACTTAGAAAAGCAAGGCTGGCAGACGAAAGTTGCATGGGAAAGGCAGATTGATTCTTTACATATTTTGCAGTCATATTTAGAAAGCCTTCTGAAACCAGATACAAATGAGCAGGTAGTACAACTGCGTCTTTTAGAAGGTGGTAGAGTCGGTGTTTGTTCTGGAACGTCCTTGGGACGTCCTTTGTATTTTTATCTTTGCCCAAATAATAAGCTAGATCTGTGTCTGTTTCCTCTGTATCAGTGTCATCACCATCCTGCTCTGTTCCAGAATCAGTGTTACATTCTGCTACCTCATCTTCAGATGAAATGTCACTAGATTCCTCTAAATCCTCAGTTACTGCTGGTTCTTCCTCATCATCTTCTAACAAAAAAATCTTCATTTCTTCTAAGTGAAGGGGTTTAGATGAATCATACTGTTTTCTGGCCATTGCAGCAGAAAATCTGAAGCAAGAGAGAAAGAGTATGTGTTAGGGCGCAATGTGCCTTAGAAGCCACCCTCCTTTTGTCTAAGAAAACAGTACTTATGTACACTAACTTAGCATTAATCCTTCATAAAACAAGCTAAATACACAATCGTGATGAATAAAAAAAGAAAATACTAACCTTTCAATTTGTGTTGAAATCAGGCGCAATGTGCCTGAGAAGCCAAAGTGTTGATATCTGCTCACTAGAAGGTCTGCTGAGTCACTGTGATATCAGGTTTCACCTGTAGAGTCAGGAGATAACTAGGAGGGGTGGGGTTTTCTGATAAGTGGGCAAGGAGAGAGAAGTGAAACTAATTACTGTGTGCCTGTCAGATCTATTGCGCCTGACGGAGGGTTAAGACCCTATATTCCTTCGCAGGGTTATGAATAACAAACAGAGCCTTTGTGGCCCAAAGGTAAAGCAAAAACAAAGTCTATCAGAGTCCTTTTACTGTAGGCTTCACTGCAGCTAGCTCACACAGCTTCCTTAGCTCCTATAGGAGCTACGTGGGAGTTCCACCTCTCTCCCAATACTCACACCCAAACTGAATCACAGGTCCAGGTATATATCACATGTACTAGTCATGTGATCATAACATCACTGCAGGTCCTCATACACCTGCAGGTACTGCAGGGAAACGGGGTACAGTGAGCACCCTCTCACCCGCACCACATATAACTGGCCCATTAAACTCTGTACCAGCCTTTCAGCACCTAGTGTACTGGAAACACAAAAACATTTCAGTTTCACATCACTGACCGCTGCATGCGCAGTGACACGTACCTCCCTTCCTCTACAAAGCCTTTGACTTTGTCACATATTCCCCCCTACTGCCTAGACAGGGAATTCAGGAGAGGGCATCCACGTTGCCATGTAGCTTCCCTGGCCTGTGTTCGACATGAAACAAGAAGTCCTGAAGGGCTATGAACCAGCAAGTCACCCTGGCATTCTTACCGTTTTTCTCACTCAACCATTTCAGTGGGGCATGGTCTGACACTAATTTGAATTTATGGCCCAGAAGGTAGCACTTTAGTGTATCTACAGCCCACTTTATGGCCAAGCACTCCTCCACAATTCAATAATTCTTCTCGCAAGAGAGTTTTCGGCTCAGATACAGGATGGGATGCTCTTCTCCACTTATTTCCTGTGAGAGTACCACTCCTAATCCAGCCTCTGAAGCATCAGTCTGTAACACGAACTCCTTCTTAATGTCTGGTGCGACCAGGACCAGATGCCTACACAGAGCCCACTTGAGTTCATGAAATGTCCGCTCTATGTTAGGAGCCCATTTTACCACAGACGGGCATTATATTATTTATTTACAGCTCAGGAGTGGCTGATGAATACTCCCATCCGCCGCTCCTTCTCTCACTGTAATTAGCGGCAGCTGGTTTCAGTTGATGGGATCAGTAGTCACATCAGCTGACACCAGTGACCAGAGGTAAACTTTATACCTCCGATCACAGCTGAGCGCTAACACTGTCTTTTGACAGCATGGGAACTGCGGCTCTCTGACCGGTGGGGATGATTTCCCCGCCAATCAAAAGTGGCGTTTGCCACGCTGCCATGCACATGACAGCGCGACAAACACCTGGTGATTGGGCAGCCGAACCCGAGCAGTAACAACTACTTCATGGTGAAGTCCATGTTCGGTGTCCATGCACGAACAGTAGGTGTTCGGTACTGACGCTGAACTTTACTGCTCGGGTTTGCCCATCTCTAACAGTGACCCAATACAGCCTTGTGCACAGTGCCCTAATACAGCCTGGTGCAGAGTACCCATGTTACAGCCTGGTTGTAGAAGGGTGAATATTTGGTCTTGGTCTTGAAGCTACTAGACCTGGGCACCTTGCAGTCATTTGGTTGACCATGAGCTCCTATATGAGTCACGAGATTCTATGCTAAAGCAAAAGCGTAACCAAAACTGGGTCATGCAACAGTACAATGAACCCAAGCCTTCAAGTAAATCTATATTAAAATAACTAAAAAAGAAAAGGATCAAATTGTTACAATGGTCAAGTCAAAGTGCAGACCTCAACCCAGTAGAAATTCTATAGATGGACCCACAGAGAGCTGTGCAAAAAACTAATGTCTTCCTTTCTGCACCTTTTGTGGTAGATTGTGAGGTGGGGCATGCCCAAACAAAAACCAGGTAGAAAAAAATTTAAATAAAAAGAATGTAATTATGGATTCTATTACATTTCATAGGAACATGAATGTGGGGGGAAATTGATTTTCAAATAAATTCTTATAATTGTCATATTTTAATTTAATAGAACTTCATTCTTATTTTCTATGGTGAAGTTTTAGTAATTTAGTTTGACGTCTACAATGACAAGAGAAATGATGAAGTTACGTAGAAGAGGTGCTCACAAAATGGCTTGTGACAAAGACTTTGGTTTTAATTGCAAGGGATGGAATGGAGGAAGGAGTGGTTATATTTGCTATTGTGGCAGACTTGCATAATATACAATGCAGTTTCAAGTTTGTCATCACCAGTAGGAAGAAGTGTGAAATGTGCGAGGATCATTATAAGAAAAGACTGCAGTAGTAAAGTTGTTAAAGACGGAAACACTTTTAAAACAGTAAGGACTGCTTCCATCCGGAGTGTTAAAACAGGGCCATTGTGCATTTACCAAAAAAAGGCATGGCTGAAGAGTTTCCTGAAAATTCCATGTTGTGTTCTTGGCAAGAGAATCGGAATTTTCGTAAGAATGCAGCTGTGCATTGCAGTATGGCCCTCTAATATAGATGAGAGATTCTATGCATTTTTAATATAATTATATTCATGGAAGTGGATTTCCAATTAATATCTCACTCCTGCGCCTCTTCAACTAATTTCACAAAAAAATGTTCGGAGTAATTTCTGAACTACAGGACATAGAACTGAAAACAATTCTTTTTCCAACTTTTCTTTATCCTGAGGGTCTAGAGTTTCTATTAGAAGCCAAGCTAAAAAAATGATTGTGCTTTAACAGTGAAAGTCATAATGGGTAACACTGTTATTCCATTGTGGAGCTGGCGGAGACCAACACGCATTTTATATTGTGTGCTTTCATACTTTATTTTTAGTGGATACTGTTTTTCAACTTTTTTTTCTGGATTTTTTCTTGTATTTGTTTACATGCTATGGGTAATATCTGGCCACAATATAAACAATGAGGGAAAAGTTACCATTTCTAATGCCAAATAAAAAATAAAGTACTTATGTCCTACATTTTTTTTTTAAGACTACAGCTAGATATTTGACAATCCACATGATAAGCAATGATTTGCACAAATTGAGAAAATAGATATCCGGCACCGTTGTGTGAAAAAATACCCTGAATGTCTGCACATATATTTTTCACATTAATAAAAAACACCTTAATCCCTCTTGGAACGGGTGCTCAATCCCATATTGAAAAAAGCAGAACATATCGCTGTAAAGAAAGTGAAAAAGCAGGATGGCACTCACCGTTCATGTGAATCAAATCACTTTATTTCACATACACAAGGCATCGGCATAGGCACGGGAGCAATGTGCTGGAAGACGGACAACAGCCGTTTCACGCTCAATACGCTTCAACAGGTCCTATGATTTGCTGATCACTGGGTCTTACATCTCCAATAAGAGCAAATAAAGCAGCGGTAGAGCATGTGCACTGTTCCTGTTACTACATCTGTACTTGAATCTTTCTTCATTAGGATATGTCATCATGACTTTTTTAGACCATCTAGCTAAAGGGGGTTTTACACATAGCGATATCGCTAGCAATATCGCTAAAGCATCACCGATTTGGTGACGGAGCAGCGTTATCGCTATGTGTGATACTTACCTCCGACTGGCTTCCCCGCTGTCTGTCGTTGATCGCGCAGCTCCATTTCTCGTCGGGCGCTTCCTGCTGGGCTTCCTGCTGGCGCCCACGAGCGATGCGTGGATGTGGACGGGAGGACGTCAGGATCACCGCGTCTGAAAGGTGAGTAACGACCGCTGTATCGCTGCTGCATCGCTGTGAGATCTGCCTGTGTGGCAGCTCACTAGTGACCATTTAGCGATGCACCAGTGATCCTGACCGGGTCGTATCGTTGTTGGGATTGCTGGTGCATCGCTAAATGTAAAGGGGCCTTAAGACTAGCGCCTGCATCACCGTCATCACCATTCAAACATAGGAATCATTATGCCAGTAGCACAGCTAGCAGGTAGAGCCTCAAATATGGATGCAAATATGATTTCTAAATTCATCCTCCTTTTTAAAAATACTAAATGGGTTTTCTAACAAACAATTATTATTTATTTGCTGGATCGGTAATGAAAGTAAAATCATAGGATCTGATTAACATTTGTTTCCCCAATTCTTGTGTGATTGGAGTGGTAGTGCCCATGCCAAAACACAGCTTTGATAGTTGATCTGTAATTATACATGTGAACTACCACTCTATTCACACAGAGATGTACAGAACTGCTTTTATCATGATCGGTTGTGAAATAAGTGATTGTATCACCACCAAAGATGAGAGAAATGATCTATGGAGGATCGTGTTTGAGTCATATCCCGCATCCTAAAAGTCAATTCACACAAATGTGAATATTTTGAGATTTGATATGTGATTCACAAAAAAGGAAAAAAAAATGTCCTGCACCATTTCCCACACTGCTTAGCATCAAAGAGTGGGCTAATGTAATTTTCTGTTGCCTCACAGTTCTTCTCATAATGTCCTTCAGCTATGACATCTCGCGGATTATCATACCTTGTACTGTGGTGGTCAGTAACTGGGACATCATAGACCAGTGGTTCCCAACAGAACCCCCAATCCATGATTCAGGAGTCAGACTTAGATTTAGTCCAAAATTCATAGGAAAAATATCACATATTTCTTGGATGGACCAGGATTGTCATTTTTATTATTTTTGGAATAAAGTTTAGGGATTTTTTTTATCTGAAAAGTGCAGGGAGATTACTTTTCTTTGTTCCCAAAAGAGTTTAGATTGAACAGCAATTTCCATCTCCAGAGTCACTGAGTAAATCTCGCTCTTGTAAAGTGCAATCTCTTATGGTCAGCAGGATCCTCCCTCTCTCTCTTTTCTGTAGAGTGTAAGCTATTATGGTTAACAGGGTCCTCTCTCTCTCCTGTAGTGTAAGCTCTTATGGCCAGCGGGGTCCTCTCTCCTGTAGAATGTAAGCTCTTATGGTCAGCGGGATCCTCTCTCTCCTGTAGCGTGTGAGCTATTATGGTCAGCAGGGTCCTCCCCCTCTCTCCCCTGTAGAGTGAAAGCTATGATGGTAGCGGGATCCTCTCTCTATCCTGTAGAGTGTGAGCTCTTATGGCCAGCGGGGTCCTCTCTCCTGTAGGGTGTGAGCTCTTATGGTCAATGGGGTCCTCTCTCCCCTGTAGACTGTAAGCTCTTGAGGTCAGCGTGTCCTTTCTCTCTCCTGTAGAGAACAAACTCTTATGGTCAGTGGGGTCTTCCCTCTCTGTCTCCTGTACAGTGTAAGCTCTTATGATCAGCGGAGTTCTACCCCTATATCTCTTTGCCTATAAAGTGTAAGTTCTTATCGACAGCTCGATTCACTCTCTCTCCTCTCTTCCATGTGTATTTTCCAAGCTTTCTAGTATTGAGATTCATGCAAGTTTATTCACTGAGGATCAAATTTTGGAGGAAAATTCATTGAAATCAGCATATTTGAATTTCAAATGTTCCACTCATCTCTAATCATCACTAATTATACTTTTATCATTTATATTGTAGTTATGTAATAAATGCATTAGGATAACCACTTTTATATTGAATTCTCCATTGGTATCTGCTGCACAGGTAACATTTGCTTGGTGACCATCACAAAAATCAATTTACTACAGTGCCTATTGGAGCAGTGAGTAGAGTTGAGCGATACCGTCCGATACTTCAAAGTATCGTATCGGATGGTATCGGCCGATCTTTAAAAAAAGTATCGGTATCGCCGATTCCGATACCGGAAGTCCCATTCAAGTCTATGGGACTTCCGGTATCGGAATAAGAAAAACCCTTTCCTGCCCTTGTACAGCCTCTCTGGGGTCTGTACGGGCCTTTCGGGGGGCTGTGCCGGCCTGCCAGGGGGTCTGTGCAGGCTCCGGTGGTCTGTGCCGGCCTGCCGGGGGGCTGTGCCGGCCTGCCGGGGGGCTGTGCAGGCTCCGGGGGGCTGTGCCGGCCTGCCGGGGGGCTGTGCCGGCCTGCCGGGGGGCTGTGCAGGCTCCGGGGGTCTGTGCAGGCATCGTCCGATGGGACTACAAGTCCCATCGGGCGATGCCTGCTACCATGACAGTGATTGACACATTAGCCAATGATGGGACAGTAGTAGTCCCATCATCCGGCTAATGTGTTAAATGTAAAAAAAAAAAAAAAAAAAAAAATTACATGCTACATACATACAACATGCATACTACATACATGCTACATTCATACTACATGCAACATACATACTACATATATACTACATGCATGCTACATACATACTGCATGCTACATACATACTACATACATACTACATGCATGCTACATGCATCATACATAACACATATATACTACATGCATGCTACATACATACTACATGCTACATACTACATATATACTACATGCATGCTACATACTACATGCTACATACATACTACATATATACTACATGCATGCTACATACATACTGCATGCTACATGCATGCTACATACATACTACATACATACTACATGCTACATACATACTACATATATACTACATACATACTACATACATACTACATGCATGCTACATACATACTACATGCATGCTACATACATACCACATACATAACACATATATACTACATGCATGCTACATACATACTACATGCTACATACATACCATATACATACTACATGCATGCTACATACATACTACATGCATGCTACATATATACTACATGCATGCTACATACATACTACATGCTACATACATACTACATATATACTACATGCATGCTACATACATACTACATGCTACATACATACTACATATATACTACATGCATGCTACATACATACTACATATATACTACATGCATGCTACATGCATGCTACATACATACCACATATATACTACATACATACAATACATTCATACAATACATACATAGACATACAGTACATATAACATAGAGTAACATACTTACCAATACTTGTCACATTGTTCCCCGAAGCCATTGTCTTTCCGGAATAAATATTAACATAACAAACCACAAAAATACTCACCCACGATCCGAAGCAGTCCACGAGTGTGTCCCACGACGATCTTGGGTAGAGAACTGCAGCATCAGCTGTTGCTGCCGTTCTCTACTGGCTGCAGGAATCCAATGACGGAAGGTAGGTATCCTTCCGCACTGTATTCCTCCGCCACTTAAAAAAAAAAAAAGTCCCTAGTCTCACTTTATGCCATTGCTGTGTGGGAAATTCCCACGCAGCAATGGCATAAAGTGAGACTAGGGACTTTTTTTTTTTTAAGTGGCGGAGGAATACAGTGCGGAAGGATACCTACCTTCCGTCATTGGATTCCTGCAGCCAGTAGAGAACGGCAGCAACAGCTGATGCTGCAGTTCTCTACCCAAGATCGTCGTGGGACACACTCGTGGACTGCTTCGGATCGTGGGTGAGTATTTTTGTGGTTTGTTATGTTAATATTTATTCCGGAAAGACAATGGCTTCGGGGAACAATGTGACAAGTATTGGTAAGTATGTTACTCTATGTTATATGTACTGTATATCTATGTATGTATTGTATGTATGTAGTATATATGTGGTATGTATGTAGTATGTATGTAGCATGCATGTAGTATATATGTAGTATGTATGTAGCATGCATGTAGTATATATGTAGCATGTATGTAGTATGTATGTGGTATGTATGTAGCATGTAGTATGTATGTAGCATGCATGTAGCATGCATGTAGTATGTATGTGGTATGTATGTAGCATGTAGTATGTATGTAGCATGCATGTAGTATGTATGTAGTATGTATGTAGTATGTATGTAGCATGCAGTATGTATGTAGTATGTATGTAGTATATATGTAGTATGTATGTAGCATGTAGTATGTATGTAGCATGTAGTATGTATGTAGCATGTAGTATATATGTAGTATGTATGTAGTATATATGTAGTATGTATGTAGCATGCAGTATGTATGTAGCATGTAGTATATATGTAGTATGCATGTAGTATGTATGTAGCATGCATGTAGTATGTATGTAGTATGTATGTAGCATGCAGTATGTATGTAGCATGTAGTATATATGTAGTATGCATGTAGTATGTATGTAGCATGCATGTAGTATGTATGTAGTATGTATGTAGTATGTATGTAGCATGCAGTATGTATGTAGCATGTATGTAGTATGTATGTAGTATATATGTAGTATGTATGTAGCATGTAGTATGTATGTAGCATGCATGTAGTATGTATGTAGTATTTTTTTTTTTTTTTTTTTAACATTTAACACATTAGCCGGATGATGGGACTACTACTGTCCCATCATTGGCTAATGTGTCAATCACTGTCATGGTAGCAGGCTTCGCCCGATGGGACTTGTAGTCCCATCGGACGATGCTTGCACAGACCCCCGGACATCAGCACAGCCCCCCGGCAGGCCGGCACAGCCCCCCGGCAGGCCGGTACAGACCCCCACAGGGTGCACAGACCACCGGCAGGCCGGCACAGCCCCCCGGCAGGCCGGCAGAGACCCCGGGCAGTCCACACAGCCCCCCGGCAGGCCGGCACAGCCCCCCGGCAGGCCGGCAGAGACCCCCGGAAGGCCCGAAATGACGGCGCATCATGATGACGTCAGGCCGTCAATCAACTGAACTTCCGATTCCGATGCCGAATTCCGATATTGAAAAAATATCGGAAGTCGGTATCGGAATTCCGATACAGCAAGTATCGGCCGATACCCGATACTTGCGGTATCGGAATGCTCAACACTAGCAGTGAGTCATTTAACAGCAAGGCTTACTTGTATCTCATATATCCGTTGTCCCAGCATTTCTGACTGTTTAGTGAGGAGCTGAAAAATCATATATGGCTATTCCATAACGTTTTGTCTGAATCTAAGTTTTCCGTGGAAAAACAATCAAATGCCCAAAGTATTAATGATATCCAAGAAATATTGCTTCTCCATGCGGAGATTGACATGCTAAGCATGCTGAGATGAGGAGACTTAAAGCCGCAATGCTCCTTTGGGAAATATGCAAATTGCCTCTTCAGAGAGGAAGAGGATGAGAACTCTAGTGCCACCTATTGGAATAGTAATCTTAAAAGTCAATGTCGACCCTTTAACGAGCTTTGTCACATGACTTAGGAAAAAAGCCAAGCCAGAATCTCAATTTGCAGAAAGTATTAACATAATCCTTGCGCCTTTTGTAAAAGTACAGCTTATGATTAAAATCCAAATTATGAAAATGTGTGGTCACCATACAGTTATTATAAGAAAAGCTAAAACATTCCCACAATGAGCTTTTGATGAATTATTGATGTTGCAAATTTTCTCCACCATTTCTGTACCTATTAAGTAAATCAGATTACTTGCGCTTTTTTCATTACACCATCATATTTTTGACCTTGCGGTTTTTTGTATATCATGTTCCTTCTCTTGGACATATCCATACGTTCCTGTGACCTGGGCCTATCTTTCGACATATCCATGTGTTCCTGTGACCTGGGCCTTATTAACCTGGGACTGATGGAGGCGTCCAGGCTATCGTGCGCACACACAGTCATCCGGGTCACCAGAGCTAGTAAAGTTTCTAGATCATGCTCAGAGCATAATCATCAACTTTATCTGTCAGTGCAGAGGTGACAGTTTGCATAGCATAGGGATAAGGCTGCATCCCCAAACTATATGTCCGGGGTCACACTTGCAACTGTAATGCGAGAAACTCACGCGAGTCTCTCGCATTAATACCCGGCAGCAGGACCGGAGCGCTCAACTGCATAGAAAAACACGTAGCCGCACATTCCGGTCTCGAGTGCTGGCGGCAGTGCCGGGTATAGATGCGATAGACTCGCATGAGTCTCTCGCATTGCAGTGTGACCCTGGCCTATAAGTGATCAGCCTGCAAAAAATTATAGTCCCATAGTGGGAAAAAGAAAAAAAGCTTAAAAAGTAAAAACATTTTTTAATAATTGTAAATTGTCTCTTCAGAGAGGAAGAGGACTAGAACTCTAGTGCCACCTATTGGAAGTAGCAATCCTAAAAGTCAATGTCGACCCTTTAACGAGCCTTGTCACATGACTTAGCATAAAAGCCAAGCCAGAATCTAATTTTGCAGGCACTGTGTTTAAAAATATTTGTACAATTATTAAATATCCAAGAAGTATTGTTTCTCCTTGTAGAAATTGACATGCTAAGCATGCCGAGATGAGGAGACTTAAAGCCGCAGTGCTCCTCTGGGAAATATGTCATGTGTCTGAAAATGGTACCAATAAAAACGTCAACTTGTCCCACAAAAAACAAACCCTAACATGACTCTGTGGGCAAAAATATGGAAAAATTATAGCTCTCAAAATATGGTGATGTAAAAACTATTTTTTCCAATAAAAAGCATCTGCCAAACAAAAAAACTGATGTAAATAAATAAATAAAACCAATTCTTCATCTGCTGTTGATTTTTTCATTCTGCCTTCCCAATTTAGCAGTAAGGCTCGGCGCTTCGGGTTTCCATGTCAATCTCTGAAATACATGATTCAGACGGAGCCCCCAGCGGAAGATTACCTATAATGTGGCAGATGGAGGCACGCCATAAGATCTGTGATCCGGCAGTGTCAGTCTTTTTAGGATTGCATAAAAGTGCCATCGGCCAAAGTTTTGTGCACTACTGAAAAGAAGAACGCCGCTGAACAGATGCCAGACAGAGTCCAAAGTAACTCTGCCGCCTCATTATAGTGAATGGATTCCTCGGGGGTTTCATCTGAATCACGTTACTCAGAGATTTAGTTGGAAACCCCAAAGCAAGTGGTCAGTTTAGAGCGCCAGATAACTGTGATCCCAAGCGTTATGTAAAATGTTCTGAATAAAAGCTTCAACTCAATGCACAAAAGAAGCAAGTTCCCATTTAGGTCTGTCACCTGTTACCGGAATTATAGGGGGCTTCCACATTGCTGGTAGTACAAAGGCTCTGGAAAAGAGAAATGGCTTGTCACCCGCCCCCAAAAAAAAAAATCATCAAATTCTCCGCTCCCAAATCCAAATGCTCCCCTACTTTCTGAGCCTCACAGTGTGACTAAACCACATATTGTGTCCATTTGGCCTTTCTGTAGTGATGAGAGCCTACCTAACTTACGGGTGCATGTCTCCAGAAGCATGAGTTGGGCATAATGTACCAAGGACTGCAACATACTGGACACTTCAGTGTACTGGTTACTACAAAGGCAGTTTGCAATTTTCACTCGGCAACATCCATGTCAGCTGGACTAAAATTACATTGTAAGGGGCTCATAGATGCCAATAGTCCCCAATCTGCGAAGAATCTACTGATTTTTGGATATAATTCAAGTATAGTTGACATTTCTCCAGTCTGAGAAGAGGTATGAAGTATAACCCAAATCCAAAAGTAGTGAAAACAGTCAGTTTAGGGTTATTTCCTGGCAGGGTTGGGAGCATTGTTGGGTCAATCTAGGGCTGAACTTAAAGGGAACCTGTCAGCAGGATTGTGCACAGTAATGTCATGATCCCAATGCAGGTTTTTGAGCTGCACATCAGGGGTTAATGTTTGGAGCTCAGTGCAGGTTTTGACCTGCACACCTGGGGTTAATGATTGTGGCCTCTTTTGGTTCTGGGAGAGCTTCTTAAACCCCTGGGAAGCTCCAATCCCTGACAGTTATACTTTTGCCTTTGGCCGAGTGTGGTGACCTCTGTGTGCCTGTTCGTTGTTATAGCTTGTTTATATGGTTCTGACCCGGTTCTGATCCCCATTGTGAGTTTGCCTGTTGATTCTGTACTGCGCTTCCCTCTCTGTGTATGACTCATTGCCTGTGATCTGACTACTCTCTGCTCGCCCATTCATGTATCTTGCAGCTATCTCTGTGTATGACTCATTGGCTACATCCTGACTATCCTCCCTGTCTATGCCCCTTGGTAACTTTGTCTCTCAGTTACCCTGCTAGGAGTTCTCTTGCAGCTCCTATCTCTCTGGAGTTTAGGCCACGCCCCCAGCAGTCACGTGCTTCAGGTCCTGCTGCTCTGAAGTGCGCATCTACTCGGCTGCTGCCCGCTCCACAGGTATCTTTGAGCACAGTTCGCCTTTACTCAGGACACACGCACTGGCTCAGTGAGCAAGTTCAGTTCCGTTTTCCTGACAAGTAAACTACAGACAGACACTGTCAGGTCGACACCGTTATACTGATGAGGCTGGGGGTCACACTAGCAATGAATACGGATGAGTGCTATGCGATAAAACATTGCATAGCACTCAGACCAGTATTCATCTATGGGGCAGCTCCCATCACCGTTTTTTTTCACGGTCATTTTCAACGTGCGAGTGAAATAGCAGCATGCTGCTATTGTCACTAACACTCGGCCGAGTCTCGGCTCACTTGCACCCATATAAGCCTATGGGTGCGAGTGAGACAACGTACATCACTCGGATATCATCCGAGTGATGTGCAATATATGCTGACTCTGACAATGGAGGAGATGGAGAAATTCATTTCATCGCCTCCTCCGCAGCTGTGCTCCGATCCTCTCTGTGTGAGATGCTTGGAGCACAGACACATGACACTCGGCTCCCTCTCGAAGCAGAGCAGGAGCCGAGGGTCATTAGCATATCACAACCTATGCTCTCACATCGGATGCCATACGTTAGTCTAACCCCGCCCTTACATTGATACTTTTGGTTGTTTTTTGCTCCCCGTCTTCCCAGAGCAATATTTTTCAGTCACTATTGCCATGTGAGGGCTTGTTTTTTGAGGGACAAGTTGTAATTTTGAATGACACCATTGGTTTTAACATATCGTGTACTGAAAAAGGGTAAACAATTCAAAATGCAGTGAAATTGCAAAAAAATTGCAATCCCACACTTTTTTTTTTTTTTTTACCATGTTCACTAAATACTAAAACTGGCCTTCCATTAGGATTCTCCTGGTAATTATGAGTTCATAGACATAGACAGACCTGTATAGATTCTTTTTAGCTAAGTGGTGAAAAAAAATTCTAAACTTCGTTAAAAAAAAATAGCGCCATTTCCCGATACCCGTAGCATTTCCATTTTTCGTGATCTTTGGTCGGGTGACGGTTTATTTTTTGTGTGCCGAGCTGACATTTTTAATGATACAATTTTCGTGCAGATATGATCTTTTGATCACCCGTTATTGCATCTTAATGCAATGTCCTGACGACCAAAAAAGCGTAATGCTGGCGCTTTGACTTTTTTCTCGCTACGTCATTTAGCAATCAGGTTAATCCTTTTTTCATTGATAGATCGGATTATTCTAAATGTGGCGATACCAAATATGTGTATGCTTGATTTGATATTATTGTTTTATTTTGAATGGGGTGAAAGGGGGGTGATTTGAACTTTTATATATATTTTTTTATACTTTTAAAAACTTTTTTTTACTTTTGGCATGCTTCAATAGTCTCCCTGGGAGACTAGAAGCTGCCATAGCCTGACTCAGCTACATACAGGCGATGATCAGATCATCTGTGGGTAGCAGAATTGCTGACTTGCTATGAGCGCCAACCAATCAGGAGACCTCTGGTTGTCATGCCAACCCACCGGTGACCCGCCATCATGTGACGGGGGACACTGGTGTTGCAGGTTTCTGGCTCAATGGCTGGAAGAGTGAGTTAAATGCCCCTGTCAGCCTTTGACAGCGGCATTTACCTAGTTAATAGCCGTGGGTGGATCACGATTCCACCCACGGCTATTCTGGCATGTCAGCTATTCAAAATAGCTGACATGTCCCGTGAAAGATGTGTGCTCACTGCCATAGCCCACATCAAAGGGAGGGAGTCCGACATTGGTGTAAATTTATGCCCAACGTCGGAAAAGGGTTAATCTTTATTTTCAGTTTTAAGTTAGTGAGATTCTCCTGCTTCAGGACAGCCTGTAGGGGGGTCTTCATGTGGTGCTCTGATTAGGTATTTGTAAGAGTGTGACAGTCAGTTTATTCTTCTTCCTTCCCTACTAATGAATGTGCTTTAAGTAATTACAATCAATGGTTATATGACTATTATATATGAAGGTAAATTTGTTTTTATGTTTATAATGCTGTACTGTGTGTTGAAAGGGACAGCGTAGGATTAGAAGTAGTGTTGAGCGATACCATCCGATACTTAAAAGTATCGGATCGGAATGGATCGGCCGATCTAAAAAAAATATCGGGTATCGCCGATTCCGATTCCTGGAAGTCCCATTCATGTCTATGGGACTTCCGGTATCGGAATAAGAAAAACCCTATTTTTGCCTTGTACAGCCTCTCTGGGGTCTGTACGGGCCTTTCGGGGGGCTGTGACGGCCTGCCGGGGGTCTGTGCCGACTGCCCGGGGGTCTGTGCAGGCTCCGGGGGTCTGTGCCGACTGCCCGGGGGTCTGTGCCGACCGCCCGGGGGTCTGTGCCAGCCTGCCGGTGGTCTGTGCAGGCTCCGGGGGTCTGTGCCGACTGCCCGGGGGTCTGTGCGGCCTGCCGGGGGGCTGTGCCAGCCTGCCGGTGGTCTGTGCAGCCTCCGGGGGTCTGTGCCGACTGCCCGGGGGTCTGTGCCGACTGCCCGGGGGGCTGTGTCGGCCTGCCGGTGGTCTGTGCAGGCTCCGGGGGTCTGTGCAGGCATCGTTCGATGGGACTACAAGTCCCATCGGGCGATGCCTGCTACCATGACAGTGATTGACACATTAGCCAATGATGGGACAGTAGTAGTCCCATCATCCGGCTAATGTGTTGAATATATATATAAAAAAAAAAAAAATACATGCTACATACTACATACATGCTACATACATACTACATACATAATACATATATACTACATGCATGCAACATATATACAACATATATACTACATGCATGCAACATGCATACTACATATATACTACATATATACTACATGTAACATACATACTACATATATACTACATGCAACATACATGCTACATACTACATACATGCTACATACATGCAACATACATACTACATACATAATACATATACTACATGCATGCAACATACATACAACATATATACTACATGCAACATACATACTACATATATACTAC
Source organism: Dendrobates tinctorius (assembly GCF_039654945.1). Classification (NCBI taxonomy): domain Eukaryota; kingdom Metazoa; phylum Chordata; class Amphibia; order Anura; family Dendrobatidae; genus Dendrobates; species Dendrobates tinctorius. The sequence continues at coordinate 2,074,088 of NW_027361717.1, forward strand.
ATGTAACATACATACTACATATATACTACATGCTACATACATGCAACATACATACTACATACTTGCTACATACATACTACATACATGCTACATGCATACTACATACAACATATATACTACATGCATGCTACATACATGCAACATACATACTACATACATGCTACATACTACATGCATACTACATACATGCTACATACATACTACATACATACAACATATATACTACATGCATGCAACATACATACAACATATATACTACATGCATGCAACATACATATATACTACATACAATACATACATATAGACATACAGTACATATAACATAGAGTACATACTCACCATCACTTGTCACTTTGATCCCCGAAGCCATTGTCGCCTGAGGAATAAATATCAAAATAAAAAAACACCAATATACTTACCCCGATCCGCAGAAGTCCACGAGGGTCCCACGTCGATCTTGCGTGGAGAACAGCAGCATCAGCTGATGCTACCATTCTCTACCAGCTCCAGGAATACAATGACGGAAGGTAGGTATCCTTCCGCACTGTATTCCTCCACCACTGTAAAAAAAAAAAGTCCCTAGTCTCACTTTATGCCATTGCTGCGTGAGAAAGTTCCCACGCAGCTTTTGCCATAAAGTGAGACTAGGGACTTTTTTTCAGTGGTGGAGGAATACAGTGCGGAAGGATACCTACCTTCCGTCATTGTATTCCTGGAGCTGGTAGAGAACGGTAGCATCAGCTGATGCTGCTGTTCTCCACGCAAGATCGACGTCGGACCCTCGTGGACTTCTGTGGATCGGGGTAAGTATATTGGTGTTTTTTTATTTTGATATTTATTCCTCAGGCGACAATGGTTTCGGGGATCAAAGTGACAAGTGACGGTGAGTATGTACTCTATGTTATATGTACTGTATGTCTATATGTATGTATTGTATGTAGTATATATGTATGTTGCATGCATGTAGTATATATGCAGTATATATGTAGTATGCATGTTGCATGCATGTGGTATATATATAGTATGTATGTTGCATGCATGTAGTGTATGTATGTAGTATGTATGTAGCATGTATGTAGTATGTATGTAGTATGCATGTAGTATGTAGCATGTATGTAGTATGCATGTAGTATGTAGCATGTATGTAGTATGTATGTTGCATGTATGTAGCATGTAGTGTGTATGTTGCATGTATGTAGCATGTAGTATATATAGTATATATGTAGTATGCATGTTGCATGCATGTAGTATATATGTTGTATGTATGTAGTATGTATGTAGCAAGTATGTAGTATGTATGTTGCATGTATGTAGCATGTAGTATATATGTCGTATGTAAGTTACATGTAGTATATATAGTATATATGTAGTATGCATGTTGCATGCATGTAGTATATATGTTGTATGTATGTTGCATGCATGTAGTATATATGTATTATGTATGTAGTATGTATGTAGCAAGTATGTAGTATGTATGTTGCATGTATGTAGCATGTAGTATGCATGTTACATGTAGTATATATAGTATATATGTAGTATGCATGTTGCATGCATGTAGTATATATGTTGTATGTATGTTGCATGCATGTAGTATATATGTAGTATGTATGTAGCATGTATGTAGTATGCATGTAGTATGTAGCATGTATGTTGCATGTAGTATATATGTAGTATGTATGTTACATGTAGTATACAGTATATGTAGTATGCATGTTGTATGTATGTAGCATGTAATTTTTTTTTTTTTTTTTTTTTTTTTACATTCAACACATTAGCCAGATGATGGGACTACTACTGTCCCATCATTGGCTAATGTGTCAATCACTATCATGGTAGCAGGCATCGCCCGATGGGACTTGTAGTCCCATCGGACGATGCCTGCACAGACCCCTGGAGCCTGCACAGACCACCAGCAGGCCGGCACAGCCCCCCGGCAAGCCGGTACAGACCCCCGGGCAGTCGGCACAGACCCCCGAAGCCTGCACAGCCCCCCGGCAGGCCGGTACAGACCCCCAGACAGTCAGCACAGACCCCCCGAAGGCCCGAACTGACGGTACATCATGATACGCACAGACAGCGCATCATGATGACATCATTTCGGCAGCCAATCAGAGCCACAAAAGTGGCTCATTGCATTTTGGACTTCCGATTCCGGTATCCGATACGAAAAAAGTATCGGTACTCGGTATCGGAATTCCAATACGGCAAATATCGGCCGATACCCGATACTTGCGGTATCGGAAAGCTCAACACTAATTAGAAGTAATAAATAGTCAACAAAGATAGGAATGGGAAGTACAGACCAGTGGGGGCATTATAGTGCAGTAGTATTAGAATAAGTTATGCCCACATCACAGGGGACTTTCCAAATTGGGAGGGGTTAGAGATTGGTGTAGTATAGTGCAGTTCAGTGCAGTATAGTGTAGTGACTTCCTGATTCAGATCAGAGTAAGAGAGATGGCATGTGGAGACAGAGTACAGAAAAGCCAAGGGGATAGAGAGAGCGAGACAAGTACAGATCCCCACAGGGAAGCAGCATGCGAATGGTCGCTACCAATTACCGGGATTCTCCAGGAAATATCTAGGACCTACAGCCCGAATTAGGCAGAGCTGTTCCTCCACATACAATCCTTTTTCTCCATTCACACACGGCCACATCATGTCCTATCCTGCTCCCACCTTCTAACGCTCTGTCTGCTACTCCTCATTGCTGGTGATGTATCCCCAAATCCTGACCCTCCTCAACACATCCCCACACTTATTTCTAACACCCTGCAACGATCCTGTAAAAGTTCTCGCAATCATGATAACCTGATACCCATTCATCCAACCCCCACTCCCCCAGTCCCCCTACCTGGAGCACTATGGAGCGCATACTCTGTCTGCAAAAAACTATCCTATATCCATGACCTCTTTATCACTAGCAAACTCCTTCCAAGGCATCACTGAAACCTGACTCGCCTCCTCTGACACAGCCTCTCCAACTTCACTTTCTTATGGCAGATTCCATCTCTCTCACTCCCCTCGCCCCAGCAACAAACGTGGTGGAGGAGTTGGCTTGCTCCTGTCTGATACCTGCTCCTTTACCCAAATTCCACTCTCACCCTCCGCTACTCTTCCCTCATTTGAGGTGCACTCCATCTGCATCTATTCCCCCTCCAACCTCCAGCTGGCTGTCATCTACCGCCCCCCAGAACTAGCCATCTCCATCTTCCTCGACCACTTCACCACCTGGCTACTTCATTTCCTTTCTGCTGACATCCCCACAATCATCATAGGTGACTTCAGCATCCCCATTGACACTTCTATCTCAGCTGGCTCTTAACTTTTATCACCGGCTGCCTCCTTTGGCCTCACTTAATCGTCCACTGCGGCCACTCACAAAGATGGCCACATGCTGGACCTTATCTTCACATGTCTCTGTTCCCTTACTAATTTCACTAACTCACCCCTCACCCTGTCTGACTAGAACATACTGACATTCTCTTCCCTCTCCTCTCCTAGTGCGCAACATCCACTCCACAAACTCACTCACCCTCGCAAAAATCTCAATCACCACAATTTACATTCACTCTCTGAGTTCTTAGTCCCTCTTAAAGACATAGCTTCCTTACATGACACAGATACTGCAGCCACTTTTTAAAACACCACAAAAATAGCAACACTCGATTTGGCCGCCCGAATCGTGCAGTTAACAGGCAACCCTGGCTGACCAGCCTGACGAAAGAACTGAGACGGGCTTCCAGGATTGCTGAGCAGAGATGGAAGAGATCCCGTTCTGCTGAGCACTTTTTCACATATAAGCAGTCGTTTTCCGGCTTCAAGTCCACGCTCACTGCCACAAAACAGGAATGAATATGAACTGTGCTGCATCTGTACCCAAACCTCTGTTATCAAGTAAAGTTGAACTTGTGCATATGAACACAGAGTCTGGAGTTATTTGTGTGAAACTTGGATCTCGAACCTGGAATACAGAACCAGAAGGAACCCTGGAGGCTAAGGCTAGTTTCACACTAGCGTTTTTTTGCGCTGCATTTTTGTGCATTGTAAACGCATACAAAAAACGCATCATGCGTTTTGTATGCATTTGCTGCTTTTTTGCACGTGTTTTAACCTTTTTTAGCTCTTTTTACTCTTAAAACTCATGCGTTTTTAAACGCAGACGTGCGCATGTCCATGCGCATATCTGCGTTCCCATAGACTGTAATGTGTTTTTTTGCGCATTCCATGTGCATGCATTTTTTTGAGACAGGTTGGACGGACCAAAAAAGCAACAGGTAGCATCCGGCGCACTTGGGCGCACACTACAAAAAACGCATGCGCACGTAAAACGCGAACGCGTGCAAACGTTAGACCATGCGCACCCATGTTAAAGATAGGGGAAAAGGACGTATGCGCAAAAACACAGCACAAAAAAATGCTAGTGTAAAACCAGCCTAATGTGTGTTCTGGTTTGCACATACAGTGGGGAAAAAAATTATTTAGTCAGCCGCCAATTGTGCAAGTTCTCCCAATAAAATTTTACCTAGTAATTTTTTTATGCTGTACTGTGGAGGATATTGGTAGCCTTTTTTGAAACAAGTTATACTATAATAGGTCTGTGCATTTGGTTTCTATTAAATTATTAATGAATAAAATATGGAATATAGGGATAGTGTAAATTTACGCATCCCTTTGTAATTGCTGTTCTCCCTGCTCATGTATTCTGTATTTTGTGGTTTGAGGCAACGGGTATATATGTGTTTGTTTATTCTTCTTTAATAAAATTGAGTTTTTATTCAAAATTGTTTCACTCTTGATCTATGTGCCACTGAGTAGTGACATGATCTTTGTAATTTAATTTTTAATTAATAGAATTAAAGAATTCTTCAGCTGCTCAGCAATGTGCTCGACAATTACACCTAAGCAAGACTACAGTTCATAAGGTGTTAAAGAAAAGTCTCTGGTTTACTGGGTACAAATTGAGCCCACATCGAACTGCACTGAATAGGTGAACTGGGAGAGTTTTTCTTTTTTTGGAAGCAGATTTCACATTTCTATCCTTTTTTGTTGCTTTCCAGTGACTGGTCAAAAATGCACCATGACTTTACGGACACACTGTAGCACAATTGCTGACTTACTAAGAGTGCTGTCCATCGGACGGCGTTCATAGCAATCCAGGAGTGACAACCATAGAGGTCTGCTGGAGACCTCTAATTGGTATGCCAACCCATTGGTGACCTGCAATCATGTGACAAGGGCACCGATGGGTGGGATTTCTGGCACGCTTGCCGGTAGCGAGTGATAAATGCCGCTGTCCGATTTTGACAGCGGCATTTAGCAGGTTAACAGATGCAGGTGGATCACGATTCCACCAGCGGTTGTTAGATGCATATTTCGCTGTTCAAAACAGCTGACGTGCTGGAAAAGATGTGGGCTCAGCGTCGGAGCCCACATCAAAGGGAGGGTGTCTGACATCGGCGTACTATTACGCTCGATGTCGGAAAGGATTTAATGTGGCAGATTTTCTACAGCATTCCTGCACCTATTACTGTATGAAAAGTAATACATTTTTTCATTGAGTTTTTTAATGAGTTTTTATCACGTTATTGACTTTGCTATTTTCGTTTCTATTTGATATGACCTGTTTTAAATAAAGTTGCTTCGCTTTCGATACTTCGTGACATTTGACTTTGACAAAACTTTATTGATAAAGCCATGTGCAGATTACATGTAGAAGCACATTAAGGGTATGTTCACACATTGCTTTTTTGCAGTGTTTTTTTAATGAGTTATTTTATGCAAATTTTTCCTGACTGTTTTGTCAAAGATCTGTGTTTTGCCAAAGTGAAGCTTGTCACTTCTTTCAGCGTTTTTTCAACTTCTTTGCAGAGTTTTTTAACCATTGAAAGCAAAGAATAGCTAAAAAAAAGTTGCAAAAACACTGCAGAAAATGCAGGTATCAGTTGTTGCTGCATTTTTGATGCCAAAACCTGATGAAGTTGAGTTATGTTATTCTTTTATGCTCTAAACTTTATCAGCATGCACAAGAGACAAATAACACAGTAAGGGTATGTGCACACGTTGCAGAAAATTTCTGCACAAAAACCTGAATCCCTTCCCAGAAACCGCACCTATTTTTCCGCGGCGGTTTTTGTGCGTTTTTTGTGCGGTTTTGATGCGTTTTTGATGCGTTTTTTACCGCAGCGATTTCTAAAAGCATGGGAGAAGCCTAAACCGCGGAAAAAAAATGCAAAACTAGGCTGTGTTCACACACAGTGTTTTTTTAGCGGTTTTTACCGCGGTTTTCACTATAAAACTGCTATAAAACCACTAAAAATAAGGTGCACAGTCATTTCTATGCATTTTGCACTTTTTGTGCACATTGATGCGTTTTTTACCGCAAAAAAACCGCATCGCGGTAAAAACCGCAGCATGCACATTAATTTTGCGTTTTTTTTCCGCGGTTTAGGCTTCTCCCATGCTTTTAGAAACCGCTGCGGTAAAAAACGCATCAAAACCGCGCAAAAAACGCACAAAAACCGCCTTGGAAAAATAAGTGCGGTTTCTGGGAAGGGATTCAGGTTTTTGTGCAGAAATTTTCTGCAACGTGTGCACATACCCTTAATGTGCATGCTGCGGTTTTTACCGCGATGCAGTTTTTTCGCGGTAAAAAACGCATCAATGTGCACAAAAAGTGCAAAATGCATAGAAATGACTGTGCACCTTATTTTTAGCGGTTTTATAGCGGTTTTATAGTGAAAACCGCGGTAAAAACCACTAAAAAAATGCTGTGTGTGAACACAGCCTAAATATTGCACCAAAACCGTTGCAAAAAAAGCATCAAACACTCAGCAAAATTTACTTTTTTGACTTTGCTTTTTTACTGCCAAGAGACCAGGTTTCGTCTGCTGAAAAAAACACATAAAAAATGCAACATGTGAGCATAGCCTATGTGTTCTTTACTTACCTGAGTTTTTTTTATATAAATCCCATCCATTTTACTGAAACTGTAAGATGCTGCATTTTTTTATGCAGTAAAAATAGTCAGCATCAAAAACTCATCAAAACTCATCATGGGCACAAAGCCTTAGGCCTTATTCAGACGTCCATGTTGCATATACTTGTTGTATCTGTATTTCTTGGATAATACACGTACCCATTATAACCTATACTGGTGTTCACATGTCTGTGTTTTTCAAGGACCGTATGTCAGAGAATAACACACAGAGACATGTTCATTTTTCTTTGGCAGCTTGGATGAAAAGAGCCAATAGAATCATAGAATGGTAAAGTTGGAAGGGACCTCCTGGGCCATCTGGTCCAACCCCCTGCTCAAAGCAGGATTCGCTAAATCATCCCAGATGTCTGTCCAGCCTCTGTTTGAAGACTTCTATTGAAGGAGAACTCACCACCTCTCATGGAAGCCTGTTCCACTGATTGATCATCCTCACTGTCAAAAAGTTTTTTCTAATATCAAATCTGTGTCTCTTCCCATTCAGTTTCATCCCATTGCTTCTAGCCTTCCTTGTGCAAATGAGAATAAAGATGATTCTTCTACAAAGTGACAGCCCTTGAGATATTTGTAGACAGCTATTAAGTCTCCTCTCAGTCTTCTCTTCTGCAAGCTAAACATTCCCAAATCCTGCAACCTTTCCTCATAAGACAGGATTTGCAGACCGGTCACCATTCTGGTCACTCTTTTCTGAACTTGCTCCAATTTGTTGATGTCATTTTAAATTGTGGAGCCCAAAACTGGACAAAGTATTCCAGATGAGGTCTGACCAAAGAGGAGTAGAGGTCAATAATGACTTCACGTGATCTAGACTGTATGCTTCTGTTAATACATCCTAGAATTGCATTTGCCTTTTTTGCTGCTGCATCACACTGTTGATTCATATTCATTCTGTGATCTATTAGTGTACCCAAATCTTTTTCACATGTGCTGATGCTTAGCCCTAGTCCTCCCATTCTGTACAATACAAGTCTATGTGTCCGTGAAGAACAAGTGCATCATATGGATGGGGTCCGTATGCGATCCATGTGCTGTCCTGTGTTTACAATTGCAAAATGAAAGATACATTTTTTAATGTATTTATTTTTTATCCATACCAGAAAAACACTATTGAGACACAGATGGTAATAACGGGCACACGGAGGACACACTGATGGCACACTGATGACATTGGTATCATTTTTTCACATACTTGTTTAAACAAGGACATGTGAATGAGATCTTAGGGCTTTCACAGTTTTTCAAAGACAGAACGCGTAGGTATCAAGAACCCTGCTGCAGACATACAGCAGGAGTCTGTGCACGTGTTACAGAAGGACAGAGGGTGTGTGAGGAGCCCTGCAGTGAACTTACCTGCCAGAGCGCAGGACCTGAGACATGTGACCACCAGGAGAGTAGCTGGAGGCAGAGCTAGGCGCCGAGCAGCGGCGGTAACCGGCGAAGCCGGAGAGTCATCTGAACAAGCCGAAGTCAAGCCGGGAGGTCGATAAAGTGCCAAAAGGTGAAACACTAAGAGTGGTCAGGACGTAGCAAAAAGGTCATGAAGCCGGAGATAGCAGTGCAGTATAAACGGGGCAGACAGGTGGGAAGTTAGAGTACCAAGCTGAAGGTCAGAGCCAGAAACAGACAGCAAGCACAGAGTCACAAGGTAATGCACAGAATGAGAAAACAGACCGGGTCATACACGAGAAGGCAAGCGGACTGCACAGTATGCAAGCACACCAGGGGGTCAGACACACAGCCAAGACAGATGTATCACTGACAAGGATCCCCAGACGAAGGCGGGTAAATATAGCCCTCCCCAAACCAAAAGGAGGCCAAACAAAATTAACCCTGAGAGGACAGGGAAGGAACCCTGTCCACAACCATGACAGTAGGCACCTATTACAGTCTATGAGACTGCTCACATATCTGTGTATTTTTGTGGATGGAGTGGTGACCACTGACGCCACACATACGGCAATCAGACTAGTTCCCTTGATCAAAGTCCCATCTCCAGAAACTAGTATCCATCACCTGTATTGTTAATTTTATAGAAATGCCACCCAGGCCCTCCTTGTATTTGTTTTGTGATCACATCATGTGTCAGAGTTCTCTAGCTTCCCTACTTTCACAAAATGTCTCGATATGGAATATTTCCTCTAATCTTGAGCAATTAGTATCTGCCTCATGGGGTTTTTGCCTTCTTCTGGATCAATATGTTAGGTTATAGGTCGAAATTTATGGACTGATGACTTCTTTCAACAATAAAACAATGAAACTGCCTGATTTTGAGTCGCGTCATAAATAAAACTTGCCTATTCCAGCTGTCTATTTTTCACCAACTATGACTAGTTTCACACTAGCATTTTGAGGTGCACGGCATGGCCGCCGTGCAGCTCCGCCCTCTGCCGTGCCCCCTCCGATCAGCTCCTCCTATGGGCGCATGACACTGCATGTGACCTGCATACCCTATCTTTAGCATTGGGTACGCAGGCCGTACGCTGGTATGCTTTTGGCGGCACATGCGCCCTTTTGACGGTGCGCCGAGCGCACCAAAATGCAACACGGTGCATTTGGAGCACATCGCCGCACCGTCAAAAGGGCGCATGTGCCGCCAAAATCATACCAGCGTACGACCTGCATACCCAATGCTAAAGATAGGGTATGCAGGTCACATGCAGCGTCATGCACCCATAGGAGGAGCTGACCGGAGGGGGCGCGGCAGGGGGTGGAGCTGCACATCGGCTGTGCGCTGCGCCTCAAAACGCTAGTGTGAAACTAGCCTAATAGGAAAAACTTGAGAAGCCTAGCTCAGTTTTATTATTTTCAGACAAGAAAAAACTATGACATTCTCATGGTAAAAACTGAAACGCTGACCAAACACTGATAAAAATCTGATCTGGGACACTTATGGAAATTAGTCAATTTTTCGATTTCAGAAAAATTACTGATGTCTGAATGAGGCCTAAGATGTCATCAATGGGGAGGCTTACAACATTTTCATATGACAACTCCTCGGCACCCAACATATCAGTCACGGGAGGGGAAGAATAGGAGCCTGTGCACACATGTAGTGGCAATCGGTCCATTTAATTGCCGATGTCAGAGGTCAACAGAGGCATTTACATGGTTAAACAGTAGCTTTCTGTCATGTTTGATGCCAGTTCCATATTCAGCATGTGGACCAGATGTAAGGCTATATTTATATATACTATATCAGGAAGGGATTAATTCATGAAGAAATTGGAAGTAAAGTTACAAGTACGTGAACTCCAGAGGTTAAGAATGTGGGGTGTGAAATAGCTGAGATTACGAAGCAGTATAGCCCCTCATTTCTTGATTTACAACAAGTACAGCTTTACAACTGCAAGTGTGAAGTAGGCTTCCTTGCGGCAATGTTAATGTAAAGGCCCCAGGAGAGAAAACTAGTTTCCCGCACAATGCCTAGTGATTGCATTGCAAAAAAGTATCCATTATTTCTCCTCACCCCTCTTTCCTATATTCTCCCAGCATAGCATAGGAGTTTGTCAGGAGGATGAATTACTGACAGGTGAGGAAATAATGCCGTAAATATAAAAAATGACAACACTTTCAAGCTGTTAGTGAAATAGGAAGGCATGTGACAAGGCGCCAGTCCGTCCGTGGCATCAGCATCACCCAACGGAGTCAGATCAGCAATAATAGCAAAGTCCAACTTTCTCGATTACTGCCGATGCTGTGGGATACGGTGCTCAGCTGCCTGACATCTCGGGTAATCACGCTGTAATTGGGATTCACTTTTTCTTAGCTTCGGTGCAGTCTACACACGAGGCAGGAGGCTAACAGATTATTGGAGGAGAGATAATAAATGTGTTATGAAAAGGATGGAAAGCAAGTCATTAATCCATGCAACGCTACGACTTTTGGGAATGAGCAATATTGGTAATTTGATTTTTTTTTTTTAAGAAAGATAATTATACAGATGTAAAAACAAGTAAATAAATAAACAAATGACATAATAATGCAATATTTATAAAGCAATAATCAAATATTTAGAAGATGTCACTGGGAAATAATGATTGGGGGAACTAGAGATGCAAAAGTGGATTTCGAGTGTAAGTAAATTTGACATAAAATCTGTCCCAAATATCAGCTCAGAGAGATGGGTGTGTTAATATGTTATGATGATAACCCTGAAATGCTTGTATATAAAAATGAGCCAATAGCTTTGGACCCTAGTGATAGACCAGATAACTTCATAATGAAAAAAATAGTACATTATATACAGTATGTAAGCAAATACACAGTGTGTGTATATATATATATATATATATATATATATATATATATAACACACACACACACACACCCACGTACATACAGTGGGGGTAATAATTATTTGATCCCTTGCTGATTTTGTAAGTTTGCCCACTGACAAATACATGAACAGTCTATAATTTTAATGGTAGAGTAATTTTAACATTGAGAGACAGAATATCAAACATAAAATCCAGAAAATGACATTGTATAAATTATATAAATGTATTTGCATTTTACAGTGAGAAATAAGTATTTGATCCCCTACCAACCATTAAGAGTTCTGGCTCCTATAGATCTGCATTAAAGACAGCTGTCTTATATAGTCACCTGTATAAAGGACTCCTGTCCACAGACTCAATTATCCAGTCAGACTCTAACCTGTACAACATGGGCAAGACCAAAGAGCTTTATAAGGATGTCAGAGACAGGATCATAGACCTTTACAAACCTGGAATGGGCTACAAAACCATAAGTAAGATGCTGGGTTAGAAGGAGACAACTGTTGGTGCAATAGTAAGACAATGGAAGAAATACAAATTGACTGTCAATCGACACCATACAAAATCTCATCTCGTGGGGTATCCTTGATCATGAGGAAGGTCAGAGATCAGCCTAAAACTACACGGGGGGAACTTGTTAATGACCTCAAGGCAGCTGGAACCACAGTCACCAAGAAAACCATTGGTAACACATTACGCCATAAAGGTCTAAAATCCTGCAGTGCTCGCAAGGTCCTCCTGCTCAAGAAGGCACATGTGCAGGCCCGTCTGAAGTTTGCCAATGAACACTTAGATGATTTTGTGAGTGATTGAGAGAATGTGCTGTGGTCAGATGAAGCAAAAATTGAGGTTTTTGGCATGCCTATGACCACAAAAACATCATCCCCACTGTCAAGCATGGAGGAGGAAACATTCCGTTTTGGGGGTGTTTCTCTGTAAAGGGCACAGGACTACTTCACCGCATCAATGGGAGAATGGATGGAGCCATGTACCATAAAATCCTGAGTGACAGCCTCCTTCTCTCTGCTAGGACATTTTAAATGGGTCGTGGTTTGGTCTTCCAGCAAGACAATGACCTATAACATACAGAGCCAAGGCAACAAAGGAGTGGCTCAAAAAGAAGCACATTAAGGTCATGGAGTAGCCCAGCCAGTCTCCAGAACTTAATCCCATAGAAAACTTATGGAGGGAGTTGAAACTCTGAGTTGCAAAGTGACAGCCTCAAAATCTTAATGATTTAGAGATGATCTGCAAAGAGGAGTGGGACAAAATTCCTCCAGACAAGTGCACAAACCTCATCATCAACTACAAGAAATGTCTGACTGCTGTGCTTGCCAACAATAGTTTTGCCACCAACTATTACGTCTTGTTTGCCAGAGGGATCAAATACTTATTTCTCACTGCAAAATGCAAATATAATTTAAATAATTTATGCAATGTGATTTTCTGGATTTTATTTTTGATATTCTATCTCTCAATGTTAAACTTAGCCTACCCTTAAAATTACAGACTGTTCATGTCTTTGTCAGTGGGCAAATTTACAAAATCAGCAAGGGATCAAATACTTATTTCCCACACTATATATATACACACACACATACACACAGATATTGTAGCATCTATGGAGAATAATGTATAGATATACTGTATTTAGATACCGCATCTCCAAACAGAATAAAGTAACAGATGAACAGATGCAAGGTGTTTAACTGCAAATGGAAGAATGCAGCAGCCTCTGTTTGTTTCTGACTGAGCATTTCTCCCATCATCCTGGCCTCATTCAGATGTTCATGTTGCATGTATGTGTTGCATCTGTTGTTTTCATGGATAGATTACACATACCCATTATAATCTATAGTGCTATTCACATTTCCATGTTTTTCACACTCACCTGTTCTAGCGGTGATCTCACCAAGGTCACTGCATTTCAGGGACCCAGATGAGAACGCAGCCTCAGTGACTGATAGTAAACTCTATGCCATCACCGCTATTCACTGAAGCTGAGCTCGCAGTAGGTCATTCCTCAGTGGTTTCCTGCCTGGACGGTCGCACCGTGGCACCTTCCAAGATGAAAACTGTTTATCCCAGACATCGATTACGGCATGGGACAGAACGATGGACAGGTGAGGGATATGTTTTTTTTTCATTTTGTTTTTTACAGGAAACAATGGCTTCAGTGGAATAGGCTTTAGGTGGGCAAATGTGCTTGATATTTTTAAATACAAAAGTAAAAGAGTTTTTTTATTTCAAATTAAGGACATTATTATAGCAGTGTGTGTTTATTTACAATCTAACTATAGGGTTAGTAATGGAGAGGTATTTTACAGACGCTTCTCTATTACTAATCTGTTGGCTTGATGTCACTGGACAATACACAAAGGTGACAACAATTCCACAATTATGAAACCCACTCGCCACCGTGATAAGGCAAGTGGGAAGTGCATTTTCTGGTGCACCTATTTTTAGGGGAGGTAGCAATATCCATGGTCACTTACCAGCATGACAATACCAGCCACAAGCTGTCTGCTTTAGCTTGGCTGGTTGTCAAAAAAATGAGGAGGACCCCATGCCATTTTTTAAATTATTTAAATAAGTTAAAAAACTGCTTGGGGACCCCTCTATTCTTGATAACCACCCTTTCTAACATTGACAGGTGAGAGCTGCAGCCCACAGCTGTCAGCTTTTCTTGGCTGGTTATCAAAAATTCAGGGGAACTCAGGCCATTTTTTTTTAAATTACTTATTTAGAGTGCAGGTGCCATCTGATGAATACTTCCATCAGGCACTGACTGCTGTCGCTGCTATTAGCAGTGGCAGGAGTAGGCTGATAGGAGTCATATTCCCATCAGCTGATGCCAGTGATCGGCGGATAACTTTTTACCTCTGATCACAACTGCAGGCTCATGCTGTGATTTGACAGCGTGAGAACTATGGCTCTCCGACAGGCAGTAATGATTTTTCTGCCGATCAGAAGCAGTATTTATAGCGCTGTCATGCTCGATCTGATCAGAGCTGAAAACCCACAGATGAGCACATCGTCATAGAATACTTTTGGTCTGAATAAAATTTGATTTTTTTTATCGGATTGAAGTCGTGCAATTTGCAAGTGTGAGCAAGACCTTAGGCTTTGGTCATGCAATCATTTTCTTTCCATCTGAGAAAATTGTGCTAGTCACATCTGTTTTATCAGATTTTTATCATAGTGTGATCGATTTTCTCGGAGGTGGGGAGAAAGAACGAAAAAATTTCTCCATCTTCTCTATTATGTCAGTATGTGAAAATCTCACCGCATTAAGATGTCATCCGAGAGTGGTGCGATTTTTTTTTTGCCAAAAATGTAGCTAGTAAACTTCTCTAAATGTATAATATAAAAAAGTACCTCCTAATAGAATGAAGTAAATGTGAACAGAAGTAAGCTGCTGTGACTGTATTATATGCATAGCAAAGCGTTCAGCATCTGTGTACACTTTTCGAACATTGAATATTTTAATTTTAAATGGCATTATTGCCAAATAAAATTGTAGGCTATTGGCCTGTGCTAAAGTTTCAGGCAAATGTTAGGAAAGTGCTGCGAAGAAAGAATGAGTTCAAAAACAGAAGTGTTAAGAGATTATTTTCATCAACTAACAAACTGCAAAATGAGTGAACAAAAGAAAAATAATTGGTTTCACAGCCCTTTGGCATCAAAACGGCATCATATCTTCTAGGCACACTTGCACAAAGTCAGGAATTTTGCAAGACCAGAGTCACAGATATGAATAATCAATTATACTAAACACATCATAATGATTATCCTTTCCATATGTCCTGTTGAAATGGTCTTCAACTGAAATAGAAACAGCAGGGTTTGAGGAATTGGGTGGGGAACAGACAAACTCTGCTTCAAAGGGGAGGTTTTAGAATGCAGCTTATGATCATACCTCATAAACCATGGCAGGACTGAACACAGCAACAAGAAACAAGGTAGTTATACTGCATCAGCAAAATTTCTCTCAAGGAAAGATTTAAAACCAGCAGATGAAAGACACACCAGAATATTTTTTTGGGGATGAATGGGTAATAGTTGCCACAGAAAAATTTTAAAGTCTTGTAGAAAACCTTCTCAGAAGATTCTTTTGCATCACCGTGGTGGAAATTTTGCTCACTTTTCTTTGCAGAATTGCTTTGAATGGAACATATAGTCATAAAATTACATTGTACAAACCAAGTTCTTATGCTAAATCAATTGGAGTTTTTTTTATTATTTTTTCTATTTTTCATATAACTCCATATTAATCCCTTAATAACCGATCCGCTGATATGCCTTTACTGATGGTCATTATTATTATTTTTAGCACACCATTGATTCCAAGGTGCTGAACATGAGAAAGGGGTTACATGCAAAATACAAATTCAAAATTACAATGAACAAAATATCATCCACAGACTGGTGCAGAGGGGAGAGGACCTTTCCCTACAATCTACATCAGGGATGCAAAACTTTTTTCATCTGAGGGCCACTTTGTACAAAGCCCAAATAAAACAATAAAACTTGGTATGAGGCTGGGGTCAGACTTGGGAGAAACTCGCACGAGTCTTGCACGTCAATACCCGATACTGCAGCTGGCATTTGGGACCGGAGCATTCAGCTGCATACAAATACATGCTGCTAAATGCTCTGATTTGAGCGCTGGCGGCAGTGCCGGGTATTGACATGCGAGACTCATGCAAGTGTAAGGCATTTACTGGGACTGTGTAATACTCCACTCTCTTCCTTAGTGTTCTAAGTGCTTAATTATTGCTGCTATGATGTATATATGGTGTAAAATGTTTTGTGTTATGGAGAGTGTAGTGTTCATTTTTGGCCAATAGATGGGGGCATTTTAGTATATTTAGCAGGGATAAGCATTCCACAGTATTCATAGTTAAACATAGGAGGGGTTAGCTGCAGCTAAGAGAGGGAGAACTTCCTCAAATGTGCTAGTTGGGCCAGGGTGCCCAAACTGCCTGCACGGGCTTAAGTGCCTGGAATAATGGCAGTGACCACACAATGTTAGTTAAGGGAGAAGCCCAGCCATCTGCAGCACCAGGCCAGAATAGCAACAGGCCAGAACAGCAGTGGGCCGCAGCAGTCTTGGAACAAAAGCTAAAGACAGAAACAGTGGCAGTATGGGGATGCAGGTGACTCCATAATGTGGCAACTTATCGCATGGGCTGATACCCTTAGATCCGGGGCAAAACAGCTGAGGGCACTCCCAGATGCAGTGAGTTTGGACTGGGAGGACGCTGTGTCACCGCAGGAAACAGTACAGAAGGGCAGGTTGCTCATCATGTGGCAGCTGACTTCAGAGGCTGATACTCTCATGTCTCAGGTGAAACAGACTAGGGAATGTCTATCTGTAACAGAGCTGAACAGGGAGGATGCTGAGGAACTGTACGATACGGTCCGACCTGGGTACGTGCTGTGTGACAGAGAAAGAAGTGCAGGGAAAGAGGAAGAATTGTGGAACATGTTGTTAATGCTATAAAAATTATAGATGTGCTGCGTTAAGAAACCAGTAAAGTTCTTCTTAAGAAATTTGAAATCGACTGTTTCTCTATTCATGTGGAACCATCTATAGGGAGCCTTCAGCAGCGCAGAGAGGACCTGAGGGTGCAGAAAGTGAAGCCACAGGTTTGCAGTGTAATGGACACTATTTTCATGTGATGGGAGGACAGGGCACGGATACACTGGTGTCCTCTGCCATGACTACAACCCTGTCCCTCCCTCACATGAGTTTCTCGCAAGTTTGACTCCGGCCTTAGGGAATATTACCTTCTGAGTGCTGATTGAAAGCATGCACCTTAAATACCTAATAGGTGCTACTTCTATTTTTAGGACTTCCACCTATAAGAAGAATAAAGGTCCCCTTCTCACCACTCACAATTGAGAAAGGAAAACATGCAGTTTTCTCCATTGTAGTTTAAGAGTTTGTCTGATGAAAACAATTTTGCATTTATCTACAGGATAGGTGACAACTTTTGATTGTGGGAGTCAGACCACTTGGACGTGCAACAATCAGCAGAATAAGGAACTTTTATCTTTGTTAAAATGGAGTGGCATTGTGCATGCTCCACTGCAGCTCCATTCATTCTCTATGGGGCTGCTGAGTGCTGCATTCAACTTTTTCCAGCAGCTCCATTGAGAATAATTTGAGCAGCAGTCGTGCATTCAGCCTCCAACTCTATTTTGTAACAGAGATAAAATTGCCACATTGGGCATGTTCTGCCTATCGGTGCAGGTCTCACTGGTTAGACCCTCACTGATCATTAAGATCACCTATCCTGTGGACAACCCCTTTTATGCAAAATGCTGAAACAGTTGTTTCCATTCTCCCATAAACCATAATGAATATAGCAACACTTATGCGTCGTCACTACATCTCATTAAATTCTTTGCATGCTATGGGATTCCCCCATTATTACAAAATATGGGGGGCCCTGAGAGGGCCACACAGTGCACCATTACTTACTATCCCTACGTCTGCCAATCTTTTCTCCTTGACATAGATAATAAATGTGAACAGACACTGTGAATCATGTCTGTGACCACATGGTTGAGGCTGCATAGAAGGGTATTGTGGGCCGCATGTGGCCCCTGTGCTGCAGGTTGGGCACCCCTTGTCTGCAGAATAGGAATGGAGACAGTAGGTTGGGATCCTTAATCCTCAGCGCTGCTTTTTTATAGCGCTGAGGACGGCATAGCATCACCTGACAGGTAAGAAAGCAAGGGATATCAGCTGTCATATACCCTGCTACATCATCCACAATCATTTTTTAGCACTGATTAAGGTCAATTAATCCCCTGGATATCACAATAGTTTTATCTAAATGGCTAACAGAGGTAGAAGGCTCCCTCTTTAATCCCTATCGGGAGCTTACGATTGTAATTGTCATGGCACCTCGAGGTCAAAAAATGGCCCTTGGGTAGGATAGCCTGTTAGATCCTGCCATCAGGGTCAAACGTAGAGTCTACCTGGCAGTGCCAGTGTGAGACTGCCATGTTTGAGACCAACAAAGGAAAACATATTTAAATCTTATAATTGTCTAATTAAAAATGTAAAAAAAAGTTCACTGAAATGTGAAAAAAATGTAAAATAAAATCATATCAAATAGTGGAAAACTGTTCCGCCACTAAAACTGCAACTTCTGTGTGAAAACAAAAATAAACATAACATACACATAATTAGTATGGCCACATCTGGAATGACCCAAACTATAAATAAGGCTGTGTGCACACGCTGCGGATTTTGCTGCGGTTCCGCAGCGGTTTTGGCCGCTGCGGACCCGCAGCAGTTTCTGCTGCGGTGTACAGTACAATGATTCCCTATGGGAATCAAAAACCGCAGTGCAGACGGTGCGGAATTTTCCGCGCGGATTATCTGCGGTTTTCAATCCGCAGAAAGAATTGACATGTCAATTCTTTCTGCGGATTCTCCTGCGGTTTGCCATCTCCTCCATTGAGGAGATGAAAAACCGCAGGGCAAAACCGCAGAGCAATCCGCAGGTAAAACCGCAGGTCTTTTGACCTGCGGTTTCACCTGCGGATTTTACAAAATCCGCGCGGATGAATCCGCACATAATCCGCAGCGTGGGCACACAGCCTCAAACCATCATGTTATTTATCCTGTATGGTCAACACCACAAAAAACCTAGCCAAAACTTTTACTTTTTCATCATGTTTCAACAAAAGTGATCAAATAGCTTTTTGTAGATACAAATATAACTGTAAACTTCGTCTCGTTTCACAAAAGTCAACCCATCAAATGGCGCTGTAGACAAAAACATTAAAAAAATTACAGCTTTGCATGTCTATGCAAAAACAAATTCCATTTTGTAAAATATTATTTTTAGTGCGCAAAAGTTGCAAAACTTAAGAACCTATATAAATTTGGTATCGTTGTGACCTTACAGATCTGAAGAACTGTCTTATCACTTCTACCACGCTGTGAACTCCGTAAAAAGAAAAATGAGAAAAATTCCTGAATTCCTACGTTTTATATGGCTGAAAATATGGTAATATTTTGGTAATATGGTAATTCATAAACAGATTTTGATAAAAAATGTTCAAAAATTGAAATACATAAAAAAAAATCAATGTGGTATTATAGAAAAAGAATTTGGCACTCCAATAATCAAGTGCAATCAGTTTATTTAAGAAGTACATCCATAATAGTGCAAAAATTATACGTACACAAAGGAGGAAAAAAAAAAGACTGGGTTTTTCAATGTATCCACGCTGACCACACAAGGACAGGATTATTCTTCAAAGCTTTATTGTGCCGACGCATTTCCTGGCAAATCTGCCACTTCCTCAGGGCCCATCTGAAGCTTGCTAGAGATCATTTGGATTATCCAGAAGAGTATTTGGAGAATGTCATATGGCCTGATGAAACCATATTAGAACTGTTTGGTAGAAACAAAAGTTGTCATGTTTGGAGGAGACAGAATGCTGAGTTGCATTCAAAGAACATCATACCTACTGTGAAGCATGGGGGAGGCAACATCATGCTTTGGGTCTGTTTCTCTGCAAAGGGACCAAGACAACTGATCCATGTACATGAAAGAATGAATGGGGCCATGTATCGTGAGAGTTTGAGTACAAACCTCCTTCAATCAGCAAGGGCATTGAAAATGAAATGTGGATGGGTCTTTCAGCATGATAATGATCCCAAGCACATCACCAGGGCAATGAAGGAGTGGCTTCATAAGAAGCATATGAAGGTCCTGGAGTGGCCTAGCCAGTCTCCAGATCTCAACCCCATAGCAAACCTTAGAAGGGATTTAAAAGTCTGTGTTGCTGAGCAACAGGCCAAAAACATCACTGCTCTAGAAGAGATCTGCATGGAGGAATGGGCCAACATACCACCAACATTGTGTGCCAAACTTGTGAAGAAAAAAGCAGCAAAGATCAGCTCACCTCCTCTTCAGTCCCACGGCAAGGGTCATGCAGTGCTGCAAGTAGTATGAAGGTGAAGCAGAAGTCCAGCGAGGGTGATAGTCTTAAAAAAAAAGAAATGATATTTGAGAGGGGAGCAAGATGGCACTAAATATAAAAAAAGCAACAAAGATCAGCTCACCTCCTCTCCAGTTCCACCGCACGGATCATGCAGTGCTGCAAGTAGTATGAAGGTGAAGCAGAAGTCCAGCGTGGGTGATATCCAAAATAAATAACTTTTATTCCATTTTCATTAAAAGCACATAAGTCCAAAATCCATCTTTATATCCAGAGACACAAAAAAGGGGAATTCTTACCAATGACAGTCACAGGCTTAAAGTGCATTTAAAATCATACGTGTTTCAACGGTCGTGCCGCCTTAATCATTGTGATAAAATAAAATTAATTAAATAGGACTGCTATAAAGGACTAGGCCAATTTTACTGTATGGTAAATGGCATAAAAAATAAAAATTATAAAAAAAAGTTCCATAACTGCTGGGCTTTGTTCATTGTGTGTCTGAAAAACCTGTATAAAAAGCAACCAAAATATATTATGGATCTCAAAATGGGACCATTAAAAACTTCAACTCATCCCGCAAAAAAAACAAGCCCTCATAAAGCTCTGTCAGCCAAAAAATTAAAAAGTAATCGCTTCCTCTATGAAAAAAAAAAAAATTCTAATGAAAGTTTATTTATAGTGTCAAAGGGAAAAAAAATAGAAAACTATATAGATCTCGCATCACATTAATAACACTGAACTGGAGAATATAAATCTTTCTTACCATTTACATCGCATGACGAATGGCATTAAAATATATACATATATTTATTTATTTATATAAATATAGAAAAGCACACACTTCAGGATTTCTGTGTTGTTTCTGTACTGCTATAATTATACTGAACTGGAAAATTATAGTAATAGAAATGAGCTGATCAGGCAAAATTCTAATTCACATATTTCTTCCCTGGAAATTTAATTTTTGCACAAATTATTCTCTACAAATTTAATGCCCCTTATTGCACTCTCAAGGCCACAGAGCATAACAGTAATCCGTAGAAAATAATAAAAGCCTTTATATTCACCTCACCCCTCTCATTTGCTAGGCAGAGGCTTCCACGTTTGCTAGGCCCTGTAGGGTTCTGCGCATGCACCCGCAAAGGTCACGGTGTACGCTGTGACATCATAAGCCCCAACCATTCCAGGCACATATGGAGAACACTCCCAGGCCAAGTAAACCTGAAATTCTAGGCCTAGTGACCTAGGACTCAGAATTTCAGAGCCACCAACAGTGATCCAAAGATGGGATGAGGTCTGGATGGGTGGCAGTGAGTAGCGGATGGGCTGGAGAGGGTATGGCATGCTTTTTTGCTTACATTTCCTAACATTTTGATGGCCAAACAAATAAGAAAAAAAATCAACTTTCTGGTTAATGCGAGATTTTATAAAATTCGAGTAGAATTCAATTCCACTTAAATTCATGTGCTCATTTCTATTACCAAGTCATTTTTACCATCAAATAAATAGTAAAAAAAAAAGGCAAAATTGTAATTTTTTTAACATTTTATACCACTTGGAATAATTTTTTTTCCAAATTTGTATTAAATTGTATTGTAAAATGGAAGTGCTAATTCAAAGCTGCAGCTAGCCTTATAACGGCAGAAAGTTAAAAAGTTAAGGCTCTTAGGGAAAAAAGAAAGGAAGAAATGTTAATGTAAATACAAAAATTGGCAGTAGATCAAGTGGTTAGAATTGATTCATTCTCCATAAAATTCACTGTAATGGCAAACAGCTATTTTGACTGACCATGCTGGATAGAGAAATCTAAGGGCTCGTGGAGTTTCGAGAAATAGGATTGCACTCAGACCAAAGTTATACAATGAGGTAGGTACATGATGAGGTGCGTAAATGATTTGCCTCCGATAATTGGATGGCACTCACCCATTCACGTCTATGGGTCAATGGAAAACATTGGACCGCACTCGGATGTCAATTTCCACGGACAGACTGAATGGAGTTAATGGAAAAACTTTTTTTTTTAATTATTCACATCCAATAAATTCGGATCCAACTCTGATCAGAGTGTGTTTAGCATAATCGGCCGGATTTTCTTGAATGGAGACCATACGGTCGTTTATACCTGCCCTAAGGAATCCCAGGTCTTCGCCTTGCTAAGGTTTGAAATGCTTCAGATAATATATAAAAACAGTTTGTTTTTTCCTTCAAAAGCACTACACTTATCCATTGGTCATGTCTGGTATTGAAGTTTATCTGCTGTAAGGTAGCGCTCACTGAGAGCATTGGGGGACACACACTTGGCTGCGATATTGATGCACACAGGAACACTTTCACTTAAACAGTCCAATGCAGTTTATTGTGCCATCATAAACTGCATTGCCATGTTATACCTCACAGGCTTACACATAGTCCATAACATTGCATAGTACACGGCTTGAATACACTGTCACTAAACACGCTGGACCTCTTTGTCCAGTTACTGTGGGCGACCGCATGCTGTACACTTTATTAATGTCCATAGAATATCACAGGCACCAACAGTTATATCCCTATGTCCGGAGTTACCTTGCAGGAGCTCCGGCTCCAGATGCCGACTCTTTGTCAGTTCTCTCTTTCCCAGGGAAGCTGCTGTACTGGGATCACAGTCCCGGATAACGTCTTGCTCACCAGGCCACCCAACAGTCCAGCTCCACAGACAGACAGTAGCTCCCCCAATGCAGTGCTGTCACTGACTCTGCAAACACACAGACCTCACCAGGTGCTATTCAGGGATCCGACCCTACTCCCCAGGTCTCCCAACACACCAGCCACCAGGTATAGGGCCTCAGCGGGTGCTATTCAGGACATCCGTCTCCTCCTGAGACCGTCCAACACTCACGTCTCACCAGGTCCAAGGTCATAGCACATGCTCCAGGGATCCAATCCTTCTAGCAGAATCTCCCAACACTGAGCCTCCAGGACCTTGCACCCTGAACCACTCAGGTTCACACTCTCTCTCCATGTGACCAGGTCTCAGGCACATTATATGGTACATAACCACACCCACAGGTGCGGTATGGATCACATGGTCATGACCTCACTACAGGTCCTATTCCACACACAGCCACACACATACAGGCTTTACATTGGGCATTCAGACACATGCCCCTGGGTGGGTTTGTAGGTGACTGGTCCCACACATCTCACAAAGTCACCTAAAAGCTTTCACAATACACAGCAACAAACCCTCAGCAGTATTATCTGCTGATCAACGCACGTTCAAGCTTCCACCACAAGGCACCCACCCTTGTGATACATATCGGCCATTTACAATCCTGCCGCTCACCATTTCCCCATCACAATAAAGGAAACGCCTGCATGCATGTCCTGGGAAGCCCATACAGCACCCCCTAGCTGTCACAGGGGTCACTGCATCACACTGCTTAAGGAGAATGAGACTAAGCTGCAATATTATACTAAACCCATGAATATTGGTGGCGCTGTAGCTTCGATAACCCATTTATCTGCTTTGGTCATCCCCCAACGAAGAAGGGCAGGATTTATGCCTTAGATCAAATTGTATAAAATAGGCTTTGCGTAGAGAAATACTTTATGCAGAAGTTACACTTTTACCTGAATCCTCCATCATAATCCACGCTTCAGCATATCAAAGCATGAAATATTTAAGAGAAGGTACATTTAGGCAATTATTACAAGATCCAATTAAAAAGGAAACATCAAATATAAAATTCCAGGCGATGAAAACCGTCTGCACTTCAGGAAAAGAAGGACAGGCTTTAATGAAAATTGCACAAAGGATGAAATAGGGTGAAGTTCTCATATGGAAAACATACAGGAGATTAACGGGCATTATTTCAATTATAATTGGATGAGCACTTGTGTTTGTGAACATCCTCCTGTGATAGATGTATGGTACATGGATTATAGGCAAAGTAACAAGGATTAGGAATCAGGGGGGGAAGATAAAGTCGGTACTTCAAATGTTTAATTCAGAAAGGACAAGAGTGTTATATGAGAATCGTGAAGGAGGAAACTGTATAGAGTGCATGGATGAAAGGAGAAATATATAGGTAATGACAAATTAGAGGTGAGAGCCTCGGAGCAATGCAGATCTCTGCTATTAGAAGATCGGCCAGGAAATTATCAGGGATAAGGAAACAGATGCATTAAACAAGTCATTAGTCTGAATGTACCCAAGAAGAGCCATACACAACAGTGTTACAGCAATCTTAACATCATTAACTAATTGCCGAACACAGCGGGAAGAGCACTTGTGACTAAAAACAAACACGGCCAGGAAAACAATTGACAGTGTAGAAGCATGAGGGGGTCCGAAACTGTTATGACATAACAGGGAATATTAGGCGACTTTTATTTTACAGATTACAAAAGGGTTTGGGAATTGAAAGTGCCACTATGGGAGCTAAATAACTCCTGTCCGCCACATAATTTAGGATTCTCTAGGTTTAATGAACATCTGTAACTACAATGCTCTGTTTGCTGTATTTTAGACCATGTCGGAGTGATGTTATAAATCTTTTTGGAGAATGTGATTGTTCTTTTCTCTAAATCAATTACATTTTGTCTCATCTTCTAATCGTAAGCCAGTGTCACATATCTATGTTTCACGGTCCGAGAACATACCTCAATTTACTAAGTGACCATGTGTCTCCTGATTCAAACTCAACAGCCTCATAGGTGCATATGACAATTGCCAGCCCGTATGTTGAGGTCCATTTTCAGATGTATGAAACCTACTTTAGTCCGCATTCAGACATGTGATTTGTCCAACTATGAGAAAAACAGACTGATTTTTTTTATCACACTTTAATCAGAATATGGTCCAAGCGCCATCAGCTTTTCTCATACATGGAGAAAAAAAAGTTTCTCCACCTTCTCCTTTCTGACAGTCCATGAAAATCGGAAGGCATTTCAATGTCACCCGAATCAGATTTTTTCATCTACCCATAGACTTTTCTTGATGATTTTGATCTAACCCTCAGATAAAAATCTGACATGTCTTTGTAAGGGAATGGAAAATGTTATTGGTCTATCTTTTTTCTTTCTCGTATTTTACACGTTCATGTGTATTACCATTATGTGTGTGTCACATAGGTACTGCTACATTATTCTGTATATTACCTTAAGGGATAATGTATATTTGTTAATGCTATGTATAACTACTGTTATAGTTGTAGGGAAAGCATAGTACCCCAGTTAGGCCACTAGATGGGGTGGAGCACATACTCAGCCTGTAAATAGATAAAGTAGGAGGAGCTAACGGCTGTTAAGCTGAGGAACAGCTGATATTTGAATCAGATGGGTGGGAGTGCCCTGACAGAGCAGTCAGCTCCGTAATGTTAAAGACACGGGCCCAGCCGTCCAGGGCCAGAGGGCCACAGATGACAACACTGCACAATACAGCAGCGCAGATCACAGCCGCACAGTTCACAGCAGCGCAGAACATAGCAGTGCAGATGACTACACTACAGATGGTAGTGAGACAGTTGGCAGCGGTACAGCAGCACGGATCGCTCATTATGAGGCATCTTGCTAAGTGGGCAGACTCCTTTTCGTCTGGGGCAAAACAGAGACAGGGGAACT
Organism: Dendrobates tinctorius; assembly: GCF_039654945.1. Lineage (NCBI taxonomy): Eukaryota > Metazoa > Chordata > Amphibia > Anura > Dendrobatidae > Dendrobates > Dendrobates tinctorius. Next base: position 2,099,942 of record NW_027361717.1, read on the forward strand.
CCCAAAAATGGTGAAGCTGGACAGAGAGGATTCTGTGATGCTGAACAGGATGGGACGTCCCAGAGATATGCTGAAGGAAGACAGTGAGAGAATAGGAAAAGTGACAGAATTGTGCACTGTGGAATCTGAGGTAACCGCTGTAAAGAAAATGGATATGCTATTATGGATATTTGAGTAAAGCCGCTATTGTTAAAGTTGAACGGGACTGTGACTGGAACGGGAATGTTCCACATCGTCTGAGGAGAACGTGCAGCGCATTACAGAAAGCCCTGAGAAGAACAGAGCTGCAGGTATGCTGACAGAAAGCTGTCATGTCTATGTGAGGGGAGGCCAGGACACCATTGCCCTGGAGTCCTCGGCCATGAATACGGTCCTGATCGACCCATACATCTTCACAATTTTCCATGGACTAAACAGTCCTCGAAAAATGACAGACATATCAATTTTCCCATAGACTATCACAGGTACTAGTACTATCTGTGAAAAACACAGAAAACACTAGTATGTGAAAACCAGACATGTGAATAAGATCTTAATCAAATTTCTTGCTTATTACAGTTCATAAGTGGCTTCCACCTCTGCCCCAGGAAAATGGTCTGTTATATGACCCCCACTTTCACGTCTGTGAATCAGTGAATTTGATAGGTAAAAATCTTTAACAAATAACCTGTTAAAGATAATAATCCTGCTTTTAACATAATTAAAAAACTTAAGGCAAGTCATACGTTTTGATCATTGGGGAACTGAATGCTGAGATCGAGCCCATTTTGATTCCTAAAAGAAATGGGCAAAACTGCTCAGTTGAGTTCTGTGCCATTTGCTTTCTGTTCATTACTGCTTTAGGCTGCTTGGATAGAAGACCTAGCGTTGTATGAATTCTTATGCACTTTCTATGAAATCATACACTGCAACAACTTCTGATATGTTATAAGTTTCGATAGTGAGGGTCCAAATGCTAAAGCTGAGATCTACTCTGATCGCTAAAGGAAGGCAGAGCCAGTAAGTTAAGCTCTATCTACTTTCTATGAGTGGTTAATCCATACATTACATTCCTCAAATACAGAGAAATAGAAATAAATAGGCACTCTGCTGAGATGGTCTGTGTTAGGGTTGGCGGAACGCACCAAATAAAATATAATAATGAGTTGCGTTCACAACCCGGGGTTCACCATGCAGAGATGTAACCTGCTGCTAAGTGACGGCGGAACAAGATGGCGCGTGAGCACCGAAAAACACGCAGGTTAAAGGTCACCAGATATGAACAGCGAGGAACTCTGTGGCACCACAGAGCCGCAGCAACAATGCAAAAGAATACTGTTCCCTGCTAACTGTCGCAGGGTTCTGCAGATATGGTGCAAATGAGGTCTCTAAGCTCAGCCCCTATAACACTGGGGTAAGAGCCTGACTGGACCCTCAATGCACACGGCGTCGCAGAAGCGATGCCACTACTTGGTGCTGATGCTAGGCACTGACTCTGCATCTACCTGCACTAGTAGCCTAGGCATTAACTGGCAGGGCTGAACAACACATGCATTCCAAGGGTAGGGGTTTCATAATGAGTCAGTCACCAGAGACAATCATACATGCATACAACACACACCACATGGTCTATACTAGCACATGGCTGTGCGGCTATGAGATCCTTTTATAGATCCCAGTCTGCCAGGACTTTGCTAGTGGACCAATTCGGGCTCACTTGATGACCTGAGCAGCTGACCGCCGACCACCAATGAGAGGTTTCCACCTCACGAGCATGCTCAGGAGGCCGCAACCCGGTCTTAGTATCAGGAACAACTGCTCGCTGCTGTTTGCTGTTGATTGCTATAGCTGAACCTGGAAAGGCAGCAGCAATCAATCGCACAGCATGGGTCTGATCAATCCGCTGAGACCAATGTCTCTGCAGAACAGGATCCGCTGCGGCCGAGACTGAATGACAGACCGCAGGAGAAGACATGGCTTGGGATTACTCCTGTGCATAGGGAGAATCCTGATGCCTAACAGTCTGTCTCTTAGTTTTCTTGGATGTCTTAGGACCTGTATTCCCTCAGATCCAAATTTTTGGCTATGACATGTTCATCATGACATGTCATGAAGTTTTGTATAAATGATGGGTACACTTTAAGGTCCTGTTCACAGTATTTTGGTCAGTAATAGTATTTCACATCAGTATTTGCATGGCAACACAAGGAGTGGTGAAAAATGCAGAAGTGGAGCATGTGTTTCTATTAGGGTGTGTGCACACTCTGCGGATTCTGCTGTGGATTTTTCCGCGTGAGTTTTGCGGATTAGCCTGCGGTTTTCCCCTGCAGTTTGACACCTCTACAATGGAGTAGGTGTAAAACCGCTGCGGATTCCGCACAAAGAAGTGACATGCTGCGGTTTTGAAACCGCAGCAAATCCGCACGGAAAAATCCACACGGTGTGCACTGCGGTTTTTGTTTTCCATTGAAAATAATGGTACTGTACACCGCAGCAAAAACTGCTGCGGATCCGCAGGGCAAAACCGCTGCGGATCCGCAGCAGAATCCGCAGTGTGTGCATACACCCTTAATCTTTTCCTCTGATTGTTCTACTCCTGGTTTTGGCTTACAAATACTGATGTAAAGTACTGACCAAATACTGAACATGAGAATGTGGCCTAAGACTCATTCACATACCACTTAGATGCGCTCACTTCCAATTTTCATTGTCAAGACATTTGACAGATTTCTCCACTTGTTATTAGGCCTGCCATGTGACTTTTTCACGCGATTAATCAACAGTCAATGTGATTGGTCAAAAAGCCTTTGATGAAGCTCTTGTCAAAATTTGAATTCGATCCAATCAAGAAAGAAGAACTTGTAATTCTTCTCTTGGATAAAAGTCACAATAAGAAGAAAATGACAAAACATTGTACCAAATGGTCCTGTGTCTTCATTTGGTGACAGACAAAAAACTACATGGTAGGTCTGTTGCAGTAATCAGCCCCAAATTAGACGCCCAGGACACTAAATTACATTTCTTTAAAACACAAGAATCTCTGAACATGAAAGGAGTGTGAGACATCCGCTATAATATTCATTGGGATCAAAATATGTGAGAGATGCATTTTAAGCTAAACTAAGCAGAGACCCCTGGATGTTCAGGTCTGGCCGAACAATTTATAAAAGTTTGGGTTCGGGTACCAGAACAGTACCCAAACCCAGACCCCGTTCACTTGAATGGGGGGCCTGAACATCCAGTGTATGCCACGCTGTCATGTGTATGACAGTGCAGCAAACACTGCTTCTGATCGGTAGTAAAATCATTACTGCCGGTCAGACACCCACGGTTCCCACACTGCCATTTGATCAGAGGTATTGTCATATGATCGGAAGTAAAAAGTTTACCTCTGGTCACTGGCATGAGCGGATGAGACTACTGCTCCCATCAGACAACACCTACTGCTGCTAATAACAGTGAGAGCAGGCAGGAGCAGATAATATTACCTACGAATACAGTCTGCATACCAAAAACAAATGAGAACAATGAGGTCATGGATTTCTTCTCATGTCCATCCTTCAATGTGGTGTAGATGATACAATGTACAAGGTGTCCTGGAGGATCAATATTGGGGAAACCATGCCAAAGGGATGAATCTACACAGACACACAATCAGGAATGAAATGGACACGCCTGTGGGAAAACATTTCTCTGGGCCTGGACACTGTATGACAGACTTAAAAATCTTAATACTAAAAGGTCATTTTAAGGACGACAAAGAAAGAAAAATTTGAGAATTCAAACTGATAAAAATGTTCAAGTGTTTGATATTAGGACTCAATTTAAAGGGAATCTGTCACCTATTTTTTTGTCTATAAGCTACGGCCTACGCCATCAGGGACTCAGCTACAGCATTCTGTAATGCTGTAGATAAGCCTCCGATGTAACCTGAAAGAGAAGAAAAACAAGTTAGATTATACTCACCCGGGGGCGGTCCGGTGCGGTGGGTGTCGCGGTCCAGGTCAGGTGCCTCCCATCTTCTAGCAATGGTTTCCTCTTCCTTGCTGCCTGTCATGGCTCCTGCACAGGCGTAATTTATCTGCCCAGTTGAAATCCCAGAAAGCCCAGCGGCAAGATGTGGAAAGCTCATAGAGACTTATCCAAAGCGACTTGCAACTGTAATTGCCACAAGAGGAGGCACTACAAAGTACTGACTTTAGGAGGGTGAATAGTTATACACATTGAAGTTTACAGTTATTTTGTCCTATTTGTTGTTTGCTTCACAATAAAAAGAAAACCAAATGTTCACAGTTGCAGGCATGTTCTTTACATGAACTGTTGCAAATCCTCAAAAAACAGTGAAATTCCAAGTTTTGAGGTAGCAAAGCAGGAAAAATGCAAACGGGGGTGAATAATTTTCCAAGCCACTGTAAATGCGTTTTGGCTCAGAAAATACAGCAGCCTGGATTGTGCCGATATAGGGCTTATTTTTGCATGTTAGTTAAATTGTGTGGCAAAATGTGTTTGAAGACAAAGATCTCTGAAAGCATTCTTGAGCCCATGCAATGATCTGCATTACTGAATCATGCCTGATTTTAATGCAGTTCCTCCAGATGGCTCTTAGGTCATAAACATTAAATATGAATCATTGTCCTTGTCCCTAATGCATGCTGATTTCTCTAGAATCTCTGAAGCTCTTTTGATAATATTATGCACTGTAGATGGTTGGATTTTAAAAGTTTTGACATATTACATTGAGGAACATTTTTCAGAAATTAGTTTGTTTTTTATGCTCAGTTGTGCACAGATTGGTGAACCTCAGATCACCTTTGCTTCCGAGAGACTCTGCCTCTTTAAAGGGAATCTGTCACCCCTTTTTTGAGATATCATATAATGATATCATTCAATTGTGTGGCACATAAGGATTCTCTTAGTACTTTTGCTTCCCCCTGACCTCGCACCTTTCATGCATAAATACCTTTTTTATATCGGTTCAAATGTATGTAAACTGCCACGGTCCGGTCCGATGGGCGGGGCTTATTCACCTGCTCCCCCCCGCCCTGTCTTGCTCTACACAAGAAGAAATGTGTAGAGCAAGACAGGGAGGGGAAGGAGCTGGTGAATAAGCCCCGCCCATTGGACCGGACCGTGGCAGTTTACATACATCTGAACCGATATAAAAAAGGTATTTATGCATGAAAGGTGCGGGGTCAGGGGGAAGTAAAAGTACTAAGAGAATCCTTACGTGACACACAATTGAATGATATCATTATATGATATCTCAAAAAAGGGGTGACAGATTCCCTTTAACATATAGTTTATACATAATCATGTGACTTAGTTGAAAATTGACCGTCTAGCAGCTTTACTTTCTTTTCCAGCCTATTGTTAACTCTGTCCCAACTTTTTTAAGATGTGTTTCTTCCGTCAATTTCTAAATGAAGAATTTTTATTTTCAAATGATATGGTAAAATGTCTAGCTTTTGACTTCTGATACGTGTTCTATGTTCTGTTGTGAATAATATACAGCTACAACAGATTTTAAAATCATTGTATTTTCCACAGTGTCTCACCTTTTTGGAATTGGGGTTGTACACATAACACATTCAATACAGTACATTGCATGTCATAAAAAACGAAAGATATTTTCGAAATTAATACCATACAGGTTTCCAAATATAAAACCATACAATAAAGACAAGGCAAATTATAAAACAATAAAAGCGAAAAGAAAAAAATAATCTGGATACCATCAACACTGCATTGATTGTCTAAGGTACACTATCACAGTGATCAATAAAGAAATTGCCTGGGAAATTGTTCCAAACATCATGCAAAATGTGTAACAGATGTACAGACTTCAGATTCTTTTCTGCATCTGCAGGTCTTCACGTTGAAATTGGAGCTTTATACCTCTGCTGCAGACGCCTCTCACATATCACAAAGCTGATCCACTTTACATGGATTCCAGAACACTGCAATCCATCACTGTTTGGAGACTAGAGTAATCTATGACTTTTCTCTGATAATTAACACCGATTAGTTTTAGCTGTCTGTCTAATTTACTTAAGACTGTTTTCTGTTTTTGGAAAACCACTGTTTCTAGGCAGAGTTTGTGTTACAAAAAAGAACATGTCGCCGGTGTGGACAACGCCTGGATCCAGGATGGCGCCGGCGAAAGAAGATGTCAGGGATCGTGGAGCAGCGGCGAAGACGGCGTGAGTATGAGAGACGGAGTGAGAGAAAGGGTCGTATGTGGAGTGAAAGACTGAGTGGACGTGAGTGGAGATGGTGAAAGGTGAGAGGAGTGTGTGTGTTGAGGGTTAACATGGCAAGAGGTGTGATGCTATCGCATCCTCCCGATGCGATAGCATCGGGCCATAATCTAGTAGTACAATAAACGGCAATACTAAGCTGTGTACATTGAATGCAGCTCTGAGATGAAGCAAAAGACTTGTCAGAAAGCCCAGTACGATCTTCTTGTGTCTCCCTCGGCCTGTTATTTCACACTGCTCCAAACCACTTCCACCATCTCAATAGATAGGAGGTGTACAGTTGTGGCCAAAAGTATTGACACCCCTGCAATTCTGTCAGATAATACTCAGTTTCTTCCTGAAAATGATTGCAAACACAAATTCTTTGGTATTATTATCTTCATTTAATTTGTCTTAAATGAAAAAACACAAAAGAGAATGAAGCAAAAAGCAAAACATTGATCATTTCACTCAAAACTCCAAAAATGGGCCAGACAAAAGTATTGGCACCCTCAGCCTAATACTTGGTTGCACAACCTTTAGCCAAAATAACTGCGACCAACCGCTTCCGGTAACCATCAATGCTTTCTTACAATGCTCTGCTGGAATTTTAGACCACTCTTCTTTGGCAAACTGCTCCAGATCCCTGATATTTGAAGGGTGCCTTCTCCAAACTGCCATTTTTAGATCTCTCCACAGGTGTTCTATGGGATTCAGGTCTGGACTCATTGCTGGCCACCTTAGAAGTCTCCAGTGCTTTCTCTCAAACCATTTTCTAGTGCTTTTTGAAGTGAGTTTTGGGTCATTGTCCTGCTGGAAGACCCATGACCTCTGAGGGAGACCCAGCTTTCTCACACTGGGCCGTACATTATGCTGCAAAATTTGTTGGTAGTCTTCAGACTTCATAATGCCATGCACACGGTCAAGCAGTCCAGTGCCAGAGGCAGCAAAGCAACCCCAAAACATCAGGGAACCTCCACGATGTTTGACTGTAGGGACCTTGTTCTTTTCTTTGAATGCCTCTTTTTTTCTCCTGTAAACTCTATGTTGATGCCTTTGCCCAAAAAGCTCTACTTTTGTCTTATCTGACCAGAGAACATTCTTCCAAAACATTTTAGGCTTTTTCAGGTAAGTTTTGGCAAACTCCAGCCTGGCTTTTTTATGTCTCGGGGTAAGAAGTGGGGTCTTCCTGGGTCTCCTACCATACAGTCCCTTTTCATTCAGACGCCGACGGATAGTACGGGTTGACACTGTTGTACCCTCGGACTCCAGGGCAGCTTGAACTTGTTTGGATGTTAGTCGAGGTTCTTTATCCAACATCCGCACAATCTTGCGTTGAAATCTCTTGTCAATTTTTCTTTTCCATCCACATCTAGGGAGGTTAGCCACAGTGCCATGGGTTTTAAACTTCTTGATGACACTGTGCACGGTAGACACAGGAACATTCAGGTCTTTGGAGATGGACTTGTAGCCTTGAGATTGCTCATGCTTCCTCACAGTTTGGTTTCTCAAGTCCTCAGACAGTTCTTTGGTCTTCTTTCTTTTCTCCATGCTCAATGTGGTACACACAAGGACACAGGACTGAGGTTGAGTCAACTTTAATCCATGTCAACTGGCTGCAAGTGTGATTTAGTTATTGCCAACACCTGTTAGGTGCCACATGTAAGTTACAAGTGCTGTTAATTACACAAATTAGAGAAGCATCACATGATTTTTTGAACAGGGCCAATACTTTTGTCCACCCTCTTTTTTATGTTTGGTGTGGAATTATATCCAATTTGGCTTTAGGACAATTTTTTTTGTGTTTTTCATTTAAGACAAATTAAATGAAGATAATAATACCAAAGAATTTGTGTTTGCAATCATTTTCAGGAAGAAACTGAGTATTATCTGACAGAATTGCAGGGGTGTCAATACTTTTGGCCACAACTGTAGCTTAACACCAAAGTGATCTGACAATACGTCTTAGGCTAGTTTCACATTTGTGTTTAAGGCCGCAGCGTCGGCCTGTGCACGGCCGCCGCTAATCCCTGCCCCCTACCATGCCTCCGCCAGTAGCTCCGCCTACAGGTGCATGACGCTGCATGCGTCATGCATCCCCTATCTTTAGCACTGGGGACACAGGCCGTGCGCAGGTATGCATTTGGCGGCGCATGCGTCCTTTTGACGCTGCGCCGACCAGCGCCAAACGCAACCTGTTGCAATTTTGTGTGCTCGGCGCAGCGTCAAAAAGACACATGCGCCGCCAAACGCATACCTGCACATGGCCTGCATCCCCAGTGCTAAAGATAGGGGATGCATGACGCATGCAGCGTCATGCGCCCATAGGCGGAGCTACTGGCGGAGGCACAGCAGGGGCGGGGCTTAGCGGCGGCCGTGCGCAGGCCGATGCTGCGGCCTTAAACGCAAATGTGAAACTAGCCTTATATAAGCAAGACAGATTTGTACTGCTTTTTTTAGAGTGGATGATAAATTCTAGCAGGGAACAGTGGAAGATGTAGCTTATAAGAGGAGAAAGAGGTGTCATTCTCAGATAATATATATTACAAAGTTATTTTATTCAGATGATCATTGATTTATGTAAAGTTTGTTGAAAGTTCAGTTGCCATTTAACTTTTTCTTGTGATCCCAACAAAAGGAGAAAAAAAATGTATGTCATCTCACCTTGCTTCATCTAAAAATAATTGAAATACGATAATTTGAATGAAAAATTGGGATAATGCAGATAGAATCCCAGTGTATTACATTATTATAGAAATGTAATGCTATCTTCAGATTATTAGAAAATTGAATGTATTACTTGTAGTTTATTTTGTGCTTTTCATTCGTCTTTCTAATTGGATATTGTGTTTTGCCATTTACTGTGTATGATCTCAGTTGATATCTGAGCAGTTCTTTTAATTGATTGCCTCCATTATGCAGCAAAAAAAAAGATGATTTTCCCTTTTAGGCAGTGGTTGCTTGCTTATCATAGCTTTTGTGTTTGGAGCTACTTCTTTACAAATGTGTCATTGACTTATGTCAAATGAACAAAACATGGAGCTTGTTACATGGCTGTTAACAGCAGAGTGGGTTTTGAAGGCCAGATCCTTAAATAGCAAAAACCACTACAATGGATTTAATGTGCTATGTAGAGCTGAGCTTAGAAAAGAAATAGCTTCATTCATTTTATAGTTTTAGTTTGTAGAGGGAGATATTGAGCTCACCATGTCATGCAGTCCAATGCCGGAGGTTATAATCCATATGGAGGGTGCCGGTTCCGCTGGTAAAGTTCAGCAAAGTAATTGGATTGCGAGAAGGAAAAAAAATCAGCACACCAATCTTTAAAAACATGGATTCCAAGAATGTAAAACCTGAAACATTTTTGGCGTCCAAGCGCCCTTAGTCATAGTTATCCATTTTATATAGTTTTAGTTTGTATAGTAAAGAATTAAAGTGCAATACTATGGGCCCAATACATCTTTTCTTTTTTGTCTTGTGGCTTTCACTGGCATTTTTTGGAGTCAAATTCATCAAAATGAGGCAAGCCATTCATGAAATTTCACAAAGCTTAAAATTGCATTTTTTTTCTCTAAATGGTTTTATGAGTTTTTAGCATGTTTCACAATATGTCAATAAAAAAACACCAAAATAACTAGGGTGCATAAAAATCACTGAGTGGGGACTCAAGTAGAATTGTGCCAAAAATTGTGGATTTTTAAAAGTCGCATTTTTCATGAGTCTGTCTGAAACTTCTGGAATAGCCCCCTGATGTAAAAATTAGAAAACTAACTAAACCACAGAAGAAAACTTGAAAAAAGTGCAAATCATTTGATGAATCTTTCACAAATCACAAAGTCACTACTTGAGAGTTATTCACATCAAATGCTTTATTTTAAATGGCTCATTGATTTCAATAGCTAAAATGTAATACTAAATTTCACCAGTAGTGGCACTGCAGAGGAATTAAAAAATTTCTGCTGTGCTGCCTCAGCAAGCTACAGATGGTTGGATCCTGCTATTGGACACCATTTGATCAACATTTTTAGTGGCAGTACTAAAAACAAGGTAATTGTCCAAACCAGAAGGACCTTTAAAAAAGTGAACTAAATCTGGTTCTTGTAGTGTGACCCACTGCACCACTGGTGCAGAGGTTATTCTGGAGGGACATAACTAAGTGGCTACCTAGTCTTCAATAGAGACTCTGGTGGTGTTGATAGGCTTGGGCCATTAGTGTAGTCACCAAGTGCCACGCCAGGGCAGTCCCCGGACCTGCAGCAGGTGACCTCAGGTTCAGAGGCACAACACGAAGCACAAAGGGTACAGAAAGAGACATGGTGAGACTGTCTGAGGTCGAGGCGGGCAGGGTCAAATATGAAGCTGGTGTCAAGAATGGAGAGGTCAGACAACAGGAGTAAACAAGCTGGGTTGGTAGCGGGAGAGGCAAAACAATAATGTACTTAGACAAGGTACTGGGAATGAACTGCAGATAAGAACCTAAGTTCAGGCAAGGTGAGGAGGGAGGAGCTGCCAGCAGGGGATAAGAAAGCAAAGCAAAACTATGCATGACACAGTGGGTTAAATTTCTGCAGACTCTGGCCATGCCACCCTATAGCCAGGTGGAAACTCTCCATCAACAGGAGGTTGCAGCAGTGCTGGCAATGCTGCAAGAGAAAGTTAAGCTAAACGGCCTGACACTGGGAGGAGCAGAGTGGTGAACACAGTGAGTCGAATGGCGCCAATTAACCATGCGAGTCACCGGCGTGACATATAGGAAAAGTGTTCCTCCTACAGTAGGCTCTGTTCACATCTGTATTGGAGGCTCAATAAAAGATTCCATCTTTTTTTATGAAGCAAGCAATGCTATTTGTACCTGGTAAAGCAAAAAACATCAGTATGGGACCCTATAAAAAACCATAAGTATGTTGAGGATGACTGGTGTCAGAAGTGACAGATCTGTCTCTCCTGCTCCCATGATGGATATACCAAAGAGTGACAAAACAGAGAGGCACCAATGACTAATCACAGGGATGTATAAAAATGTAAATATAAAAAGAGGTAAAGTGCTTTATACAGGTGTTTCTCATAAAATTAGAATATCACTAAAAGGTTAATTTATTTCAGTTCTTCAATACAAAAGTGAAACAGAGTGATCTATTTCAAGTGTTTATTTCTGTTAATGTTGATGATCATGGCTTACAGCTAATGAAGACCCAAAAGTGAACAGAGTAAATTAGAATAATTAACAAAAAAAACCTGCAAAACGCTTCCTAAGAATTTAAAAAGGTCCCTTAGTCTGTTTCAGTAGGCTGCACAATCGTGGGGAAGACTACTGACTTGACAGATGTCCAGAAGGTAGTCACTGACACACTCCACAAGGAGGGTAAGCCACAAAAGGTCATTGCTAAAGAAGATTGCTGTTCACAGAGTGCTGTATCCAAGCTTATTAATGTAAACTTGAGTGGAAGTAAAAAGTGTGGAAGAAAAAGGTGTACAAGCAACCGAGATAACCGCAGCCTTGAAAGGATTGTTAAGAAAAGGAGTGGACTGCTGCTGGAGTCATTGCGTCAAGAGCCACCACACACAGACGTATCCAGGACATGGGCTACAAGTGTCGCATTCAATGTGTCAAACCACTCATGACCAATAGACAACATCAGAAGCATCTTACCTGGGCCACGGAGAAAAAGAACTGGACTGTTGCTCAGTCGTTCAAGGTCTTTTCAGATGAAAGTAAATTTTGCATCTCATTAGGAAATCAAGGTCCCAGAGTCTGGAGGAAGAGTGGATAGGCCACAATCCAAGCTGCTTGAGGTCTATAGTGAAGTTTCCACAATCAATGATGGCTTGGGGAGCCATGTCATCTGCTGGTGTAGGCCCACTGTGTTTTATCAAGACCAAAGTCAGCACAGCTGTCTACCAGGATATTTTAGAGCACTTCATGCTTCCCTCTGCCAAGTTTTTTGGAGATAGAAATGTCATTCTCCAGCAGCACTTGGCACCTGTCAATACTGCCAAAAGTACCAATACCTGGTTAAAAAACAACAGTATCACTGTGCTTTAATGGCCAGCAAACTTGTCTGACCTTAATCCCATGGAGAATCTATTGGGGTATTGTCAAGAGGAAGATGAGAGACACTAGACCCAACAATGCAGACAAGTTGAAGGCTGCTATCAAAGCAACCTTGGCTTCCATAACACCTCAACAGTGCCACAGGCTGATCGCCTCCATGCCACGCTGCATTGATGCAGTAATTGATGCAAAATGAGCCTCGACCAAGTATTGAATGCATTTACTGAATATACATTTCAGTAGGCCAACATTTCGTATTTTAAGATCATTTTTCAACTGGTGTTATAGAGTATTCTAATTTACTGAGATAATGACTTTTGGGTTTTCATTGGCTGTAAGCCAGAGGTCCCCAACATTTCTGACCTTGAGAGCCACATCCAGCTATGAAAGACGGTCGTGAGTGACATTCAGCTCTGAGAGAGGGTTGCGAGCCACAACCAGCTCCTTTCCCACTCACAGTAGTAGAGCCCCCATTATCTTTAAAATGACAACCAAAACTTTTCCACTGAAATCACACCAAGACAGTATGCCAAGCTCCACGGTTTCCTATCTCACCCCCATTCAGATCTGCTCTTCTGTACAGGGCTACACACAAAAGTCACCATTTAGAGATCTGCTCTTAATAGTTATTTACACCTGGTGCTACTGAACCAAGCTGTCAGGCACCTGCGAGCCACACATCATGGGCCAGCGAGCCACATGTGGCTCTCGAGCTACAGGTTGGGGACCCCTGCTGTAAGCCATAATCATCAACATTAACAGAAATAAACACGTGAAATAGATCACTCTGTGTGTAATGACTCTATATAAAATATCAGTTTCACTTTTTGTATTGAAAAACTGAAATAAAGTAACTTTTTTATGATATTCTAATTTTGTGAGAAGCACCTGTATGTATATTTTACATGGTACCTACTCAGTGGCTTAATTACAGAATTTAAGAATAACAAGTTGTAAAGCCTGTCTGAGGACACAGGCTCAAAAATATACTTCAGACAAACTTGGCAAAATCCACTCCATTTGGCGGATTCCAGAAAAATCCTGATACCCTTTAACCCTTGTACAGGGATCTGATGTTGCAACAGGACCTATAGGAATGCTACTATAGAAGAGCTGCCTTTCAGAGGTATGGTCGCCAAGCCGGGTCAGATACGAGAGTTCACATCAAGGACAAAATCTGGATCTGTAAGAATAGTCAGAAACATAAGCCAAGGCCAAAATAGGAAAACACTAAAACCAAACAGAAGCAGAACACACACACATAAGTTTGTCAGACTGGACAGCTCTGCAGATCCCAGCCACTCTAACCTTAGTGGCTGGACAGAGCCGGCTGTGCATAGCTTCTGGTTCTGATGTCTCCTCTATCACCAGCGCTGCCCGCAGAGTGACAGAAGCAAATGTCACAAGAGCAGGAGCTGGTGGAGATGTGACACAAGCAGCATGAGATAAATGAAACAATAATATGTAAGTATATTTATTTAGCCATACACATCATACTGATGGAATAGAAAACCAGAAATGACAACAGACAAAATATGTACTCAGTCTAAACCGATAAATCGTCTGTAGCCCAGAAATGTAAAATAATACTGTATACAGGGATTTTATTGATACAATAAACAATACTCTACAAGTATAAATGTAGAAAATAATCAGATAGAATCAAATATTAGAAACTTCAGAGCAAACTTCAGGGTCATTTGAATGTTTGAGCACATCAGCCATTAAGCATCTTCTAAATCGGCAACATGCCTTCATGCATGAAATCACATGCTGTATGAACAGGAAATGCTTTTGCTACTGAATTATTGTAATGAGGAAATCGTTTTTACAGTTTAAACTGTGTGGCACAATAAGTACATTGTAAAACCAATCACTGACCCAGGGGATTAATTAAATCCAATACTAATCAACATAGTAACAGTAAAGTCTCTCGTAATATTTTAGAACGTAAATGATAAATACAGAAACAGAACTGGACACCTATATCAGAGAATAACTCCATTAATCAGATTAGAAAATAATGTTTTCTTGCTTTCTTTTTTATTAACCCCTTCCCGACATGCGCCGTACCTACTCAGCTTTGCCGGAGCTGCGTTCCTGCAAAGCGCTGTACATGTACGACGCCATTATGCGATGCAGCGCGGTGACCTGTTTAAGATAGCTGCTGTCCCTGACAGAAGACCATCCCTGCATGTTGCCCTGAGTGTCTGTATCGCCCCCTCCCCGTCGGTGATCGCTGTGATTGGCTAGCTAATTCTGATCAGCCAATCACAGCAATGTGTCAACAAAGTTTTTTTTTTTAAAGAGCCGTCACAATGGGTGGGGCTATCGTGACATCATTTCTCCTGATTAACCCCTCTGGCACTGATTGGCCAGAAACTATTGTTGAGCCAATTAGTGCCAAAGGGGTTAATCTAAAATAGCGATCCCGGCTCTGCACGCCATCTTGATCTCAGATTTGGTGTGCAAAGTGTTTGTGAGACCCCCTGTTTTACCTTAGAGAAGGATTCATTGGTGGCCAGTGCAATCCCCCCTGCAATTTCCTGTGTGTGCTGCATCCTTCTATGCCGAGATCCTATGCAGATCTGTCTCCTGAGAAGTCTGCTGGCTGCTGTGTGATTCATCTGTGATGAAAGCAGCAGAAGCAGCAACCACCTCGTCCATGTTCCAGTGCCCCCATATACTCTTACTCCCAATTCATTTTTAGCGCACTTTTTCGCTCCTTTTTTCTTGTAAGCGGCATCTATTGTAGGTATGTGGGCCGACTGGGGAGTGGTCCCGTTTTTCGCTGGGAACAGACTGGAGACAGAAACCGATGCTCGTTCAACAGGTCATCTTTATTGGCTGTCCTCCGGACGACCACAGCAGCACGACATCTTCCTTACACACAGGCCCAGGTACTTTTCACCTTCTTTCCTAAATTGATGTCCCTCGCAGTTCTATCGCTGTGGCTGCCCTAGGCCTACCACCACAGCGCTTTGCCTGTCTGATTCTGTCCGTCTGGTACCCCCGGGCTTCCTCTGTCCTGCGGCTCTCCTGTCAGGACCACTCCTCTGACTGTTTCTCCTTCCAGTCCCTCCTGGAGTTCTTCCTCTCTCAGTCTCATCCTCCTTCAGTCTCCTCCTCTGCTGAACTCCTCCTCCTGGACTGGCTTCCTTCTGGAACTCTCTCTGCCTTTCTATTCCCCTCCCTGGGAATTCCCCTCTCGAGTCCTCGTTACTCCAACCACCATGACTATGCGGTTTCCCAGCCTTAAGCTGCTGTTAATCCCTTTTATCTCTGCCTCCATCTTGTGGCCAAACCTTACTACTGCACTGTCTCCTTTTCCTGCTGTTCTTGGTCTCCCCCTAGTGGTGAAAACCCAGTACTTTACCATCATTCACTGTCTCTAGCTGTCTCCCCACATATATACATCAGTTCACGTCAGGTATATTTACTGTAGATCTTACATTCACTTTCCTGCTTCAGACAGGTCCATAAGTTAGTCCACATCCCTACACCTGCACAAAGCATTTGTGCTCTTTCCTTGTCCACAGCACTCTGATCAGTATCGCTATGGATCAAACTGTGCCAAGGGACTTTCTTTTTTTAGTTAGCATAGTGGACGTTCCAGTGTAAGCAACGTCCGATTGTTTTTTTAAGGAAAAAAAATTACTAGTTAGTACAGTGTAGTTTCGTAGGGAGTGAGGTAGTGTGTTAGTTTAGCCGGAGTCACAGTGTTTTGTTGACGACCAATCTTGTTTTAGAGAAAAAAAAAATATAGAACAGTGTTGGTAACGTACATTTTTCTTTTGTAAAAAGAGAATAATTTGCATGAAGTAATTTTTTTAAAATAGTGCTTTAGGGGAGCATATGTTGCATTGTTGGTGACATACGTTTTTCTTTAGCAAAAAAATAATTATTTGTATTGAGAAAATTTTTAGGTAGTGCATTAGTGGAGCGCGCGTTGCATTGTTGGGGACGTACGTTTTTCTTTTGTAGAAAAATATTATTCTATGTTGAGTAAATTTCTAGGTAGTGCATTAGGGGAATATATGTTGCGTTGTTGGTGACGTATGTTTTTCTTTTGCAAGAAAATAATTATTTGCGTTGAGTGATTTTTTGGGAAGCACATTAGGAGAACGCATGTTGCATTGTTGATGATGTACGATTTTCTTTTGTAAAAAAGAATTATTTGTGTTGAGTACATTTCTAGGTAGTGTATTAGGGGAGCGTACGTTGCTTTGTTGGCAACATACGTTTTTATTTTGCAAAAGAAGAATTATTTACGTAGAGAGAATTTTTAGGTAATGCAATAGAGTAGCGTACACTGAATTGTTGGTGACGTACGATTTTCTTTTATAAAAAAAGAATTATTTCCATTGAATAGTTTTTTTGTTAGTGCATTAGGGGAGCGTATGTTGCATTGTTGGCGACTAGAGATGAGCAACCTTTCAAGGTTCGGTTCGGTTTGGATTCGCCGAACATACCGCCGTTTACCGAACTGTTCGACGAACATACCCAAACCCCATTAGATTGAAACACATAGACAACACCTTAAGGAGTGACAAAAAGCTTCCCCAAAAGCTAAAATTAGGGGCAGACACCAGAAAATGAGGCATCAATGGAATCATAGTAGAACCTGTTATAATGGCACACAAGCAGTCAGCCATGGGTCCTGCGTGAGGGTCTGGCCCAGGATTTACAGCTTGGAATTAAAGTTTTAATGAGGACTAGGTAGTTAAGTGAGCCTTTTTATCTGATAGACCTCACACCTCATGCAAAACCTCATGTATCATTAACCTCTTCATCTCCTCACTGTTGAATATCCCTCACCCCTCTTTAATTTGTTCCTCGGCTCCTGCATCTTCACTAACAGTTTATCTGGTGCCATGAGCCCCTGTCATGGTCTATGTGAATTCTAGTTTAGTGCTGCACGGTTAATACCTTTGGCCTCTCTCTGGTTCTGGGAGGGCTTTAAATAGCCTCATTTGGGCTCTGCCCATTGTCAGTGATACTTTTGACCTCAGCTTAGTTCCTGACCCCTGTGTATCTGTGGATACTGTCTGCCTGTGTATACTTGCTCATGTATGACCTGGTCCATTCCTGTTTCTGATATTGCTGCTCTACTATGTACTTGCTTTGCCTCTCTGATATGACCTTTGCCTGTCCCTGACCTTCCATTCCATTCCTTCTGCATGTACCGCACTGGTATCTCAGGTTTCCAGCCTCTGCTATGTGACTGACTAAGTCCCTGTCTTGCCCCTCCTGTACCATGCCATCTCCTGGCTTAGGCTAATTTCACACTTGCTTTTTTTTCCAGCGTGTTTTTCCCGCAAAAAAACGCATTGAAAAAACGCATACAAACGCATACAAATGCTGCGTTTTTTCAAGCATTTTTATGAGCATGCATGAAAAAAATGCGGCGTTTTTATGCGTTTGTATGCGTTTTTAGTGCGTTTTTACCGCGTTTGCGTTTTTTTCTAACATTAGGTGGCCCCTCACACTAACCCAAACCATGACTTTACTAACCCTAACCCTAACTCTAACCCTGACCCTAACCCTGACCCTAACCCTAACCCTAACCCTGACCCTAACCCTAACCCTAACCCTGACCCTAACCCTAACCCTAACCCTGACCCTAACCCTGACCCTAACCCTAAACCCTAGCTAACCCTAACCCTAGCCCTAAACCCCCTTAACTAACCCTAACTCTAACCTAAACCCCTAAATTCCATTGTCCAACTAATGGTAAAAAAAAAACGCATGCACAAAAAAACGCATACATAAGCATGCCAATGCGCACATATGCACACCCATAGACTTATAATGGGTGTCTTGCTGTAAAAAAACGCATTGCGTGTGCATGTGTTTTTTTGAGGCAAGTCGGAAGCTCAAAAAATGCAACAGGATGCATTTTGTGTGCCCGAGCGCATACCGCAAAAAAACGCATGCGCGGAAAAACGCATACAAACGCATGTGTATGCGCACATAAGCGCATCCCATGCAAAGTATAGGGAAAAAAATCGCATGCGTTTTTTAGCGCTAAAATCCCGCAAAAAAAAACCGCAAGTGTGAAACCAGCCTTAGAACCGCTCCTGCCCGACTACTCTCTGGGCATCTCTAGCCCAAGCGCTGGTCTCCGGAGCTTGTCTCCACCCCCTGACACTCCACCAGCAGTCACGTGTTTCAGGTCCTGTTTGCCTGAAGCATGCATCTCCACCGCTGCCGCCCCGCTCCACAGGTATCTTTGAGCATAGTTTGTTGTACTCAGGACACGCTTACTGGCTCAGTGAGCAAGTGCAGTGCAGTGTTCCTGACATTATCACTGACCCGAACATTTAAACGAGATTTTGCACCTCTTTTTTCCTTTGGTCATTGAATCCATGTGCACCCTCTCTGAGCAGGTGAATAGTCTGACTCAGATGATGCAAAAACTGAATGTTGAACAGAGAGCCCTTGCTCAGTTTCAGCAGCAAGTGACTGATGTAGTGCAATTGGCTTTGTCCTCGGGGTATTGGGGTGCTGGTGCCAGTGTTGCTACCCTTATTTCTACTGAACCTCCTGTTAAGTTGCCTGACACCTTTTCTGGGGATGAAAAGAAATTCAAAGTCTTCAGGGAAGGGTGTAAACTTTTCTTTTCGTTAAGACCTCGCTCTTCAGGTTATGAAAGTCAGAGGGTGGGGGTGATTATTTCTCTATTAAGGGAAGCCCCTCAGGCTTGGGCTTTTTTCTTCCTCCCACGGCTCCTGAGAGAATGTTGGTGGATGCATTTTTTGAGGCCCTAGGTCATATCTATGATGAACCTGATTGTGTGTGTTTGGCTGAGGACATGGTTACGAGTGTTTGTCAGGGGAAGCACTCAACCGATTCGTTTTGTTCCGAGTTTAGACGTTGGGCTGCTGAAGTTTCTTGTGACGCCGTCGCCCTCAGAGGCTTGTTCCGCAGAGGACTGTCTGAGCGCTTAAAGGATGCCCTGGCATTACATCTCCCACCTGATTCCCTGGAGGACGCCATGACTCAGGCTGTCTGTATGGACCATAGGCTGCGTGTTAGAGGGGTGATGCAGCCGGATACCCCATTATACTTCAGCAAGAGTGAAACACTGTCCACAGCTGAGTCCATGGAAGTGGGTGCTGTCTAGAGATGAGCGACTTTGCCTTTTTTAGGGTCAAGTCAGATTTCATGAAACCCGACTTTCTCAAAAGTCGAGTTGAATGAAATCGGCCGACTATCGGGAAAAGTCGAAGGCCCGACAGAAACACGAAACCCAATGCAAGTCAATGGGGAAGCAAAGTTGGCAGGGAGTGGAGGACAGTAAACACACCTACATGCCGGACCGCTTTTTTAAAGTGCGCAAAATCTCTCTCTCTCTCTCTCTCTCTCCCTCTCTCCCCGGACGCTGCACATGTTCTCGTTGCCCACAGTGTATGTCCTTGCTCAGTGGCAGAAAAAAGTCACATGCAAGCATTCTGGGAAATCCAACTTTGACGCTCGTTTTGCCGACCGCATGGCCGACTTCACGCTGTGGTCGGGTTTCGGTCGGTGAAACCCGACTTTGCCATAAGTCGGCGACTTATGAATCTGGCTGACCTGTTTTGCTCAACTCTAGTGCTGTCTCATATAAGAAGAAGGAGAGGAGACGACATTGCGAGAAAAAGCTGTGCTATTATTGCGGAGAGTCGGGACACTGGACAAAGGACTGTCCCTCCTATCCTTCATCAACGAAGATGTCAGGAAATGACTAGGTCTGGGTAGTTGTCGAGGAGGCTACCCAGACCCTCAAGTACATTTTTCCTCACTCTTGAAAATTATGCTGCAGGTGGAACTGCTGGTGGACGGTTGTCCTTCGCGTTCTACGGCTTTGTTGATTGTGGTTAATCCATCAATTTGATTGACTCTCGTCTGATATCTCAGTGCAAGATAGGGACAGTTAGGCTTGAGACTAAATTTAAAGTGGTGGCCATTGACTCCTCTTCCCTCACCAAAGAAGGGATTGTCTATGTTTCTGAGATCTTTTCCCTCAAGGTGGGCCCAGCTCATGCTGAAAGAATAAGTTGTATTGTTTTGGAAAACCTACCCGCTGGGTTGGTGTTGGGGATGCCATGGTTACAATGCCACAACCCAGTCACCAATTGGGAATCTAGGGAAATTGTTCAGTGGGGTCCTAACTGTGTCAATCTATATTGCCAGTTTGCATTATTGTCTCAACCTGTTAAATCTGTTTCTGTGTCATCTGTCGGTCTGGAGGGTATTCCGGAGTACCTAAAAGACTTGCAAGACGTGTTCTCTGAAAGCGAGGCTGAGGTCTTACCGCCACATAGACCTTTTGATTGCACCATTGAATTGATTCCTGGGGCTATATTGCCTAAAGCCCGTCTGTTTGATTTGTCCGGCCCTGAACGCTTAGCCATGAAGGAGTATATTGCAGAAATTCTCTGCAAGAGGCATAAACGTCCCTCTGTCTCTCCTGTGGCCATGAGGTTTTTCGTTGTAAAGAAAAAAGATGGCGGTTTACGTCCTTGCCTCGACTTTTGTTCCAGATTTATGTAACCAGTTGTCAGGAGCCAAATGGTTCTCCAAACTAGATCTTCGTGGAACCTATATTCTGATAAGGGTTCAGGAGGGGGACGAATGGAAGACTGCATTTCTCACATCTGAAGGGCTCTTTGAAAACCCTGTTATGCCGTTTGGTCTTACTAACGCTCCTGCTAAATTTCAAAATTTTATCAATGTGGTGTTTTCTGATCTTATTGGTCATTTTGTTGTTATCTACCTTGATGACATTTTGGTCTACTCCTGTGCCAGAACACACCCCCCTTGGACGTTTTTCTTACAAGCAAGAGCTGATATCTTGGAAACCCTGCAAACTGGCCACAGAAGGTAAATTACTTATTGTCAGCATTCTGCAGCCTAGATATGCACTGAGATTATGTGAAAAGCTCGGACAACCCCTTTAAGGGGTTCCAGTGCTTCTTGGGATTCGCCAATTACCATCGAAAATTTATTGGGGTTTTTTCACAGGTGGTCAAGCCGCTTACTGATCTTACACGTAAGGGTGCACATATAAAAAATTGGTCTGTGTCTGCCAAATAAACCTTTTTGATGTTGAAAAGATGTTTTATGTCCGCTCCATTATTGGTGCAGCCGGATCCGTCTAAACCTTTTATTGTAGAAGTTGGACACTTCTGAGGTGGGGGTGGGAGCAGTGTTGTCTCAGGGACCTGCCACTTTGACCAATCTCAAGCCACGTGCCTTCTTTTCCAAGAAGTTCTCTTCAGCCGAGAGAAATTATGATACGGGCAATAGAGTACTTCATGCGGTCAAATTGGTATTTGAAGAATGGAGGCATTTTTTGGAAGGGCGGCCCATCTCATCATCTCAGTGATTACTGATCATAAAAACTTAGGCAATATTGAGTCTGCTAAAAGATAAACTCCCAAACAGGCCCGCTGGTCGCTTTTTTTTTCAGTTTTCCATTACTTTTCGTCCTTGGTCCTAAAATGTCAAAGCTGATGCATTGTCTCGATGTTTTGATTCTGTGTCTTCACCCCCCCCGCTCCCCCTTCCTCCATTCATCCACCCAGGGTGGTGGTGGCTGATGTCTCATCAGAGCTGGAGCAAGAGATTTTAGAGGCCCAGTCTCTTGCTCCTGTTTCTAAACCGGGGGGGGGGGGGGTTGTAAATTGTTTGTCCCGGAGCAATTACATTCTAGGCTCCTTCAAGAGTTTCATGAGTCTAGATTGAGTGCTCATCCTGGGATTTCTGCCACGCATGAGTCCAGGTTTTTTGGTGGCCCTCGTTGGGTACGGATGTCAAAAAATTGCATGTGAGGTTTGTGCTCGTTCTAAGAGCTCTCAAAGCCAGCCAGCCAGGAAACTGGTGCCTTTGCCAGTTAGTGATAGACCATGGACTAATTTGTCCATGGATTTTATTACCAATCTCCCTCCTTCCAGGGGTTATACTGTGATATGGGTGGTGGTAGTCAGATTTTCTAAGCAAGCTCATTTTGTACCCTTGTCCGCATTACCCTCTGCTGAAACCTTGTCCAGGCTGTTTGTGCAACACGTGGTTCGTCTGCATGGGGTACCCAGGAATGTGGTGTCTGACAGAGGTGTGCAGTTTGTGACTAAGTTCTGGAAGGCATTCTGTAAAAAATTGGATATTACCTTGTCCTTTTCTTCTGCGTATCACCCTGAGAATAATGGTAAGACTGAACGCACCAATCAATCCCTTGAGCAAATTATTTGGTATTTAGCCTCTGATAGGCAGAATGAGTGGTGAGATGCGTTGCCTTTGGCTGAGTTCGCCTTTAACAGTCGTGTGAATCAGTCCACTGGTATGTCTCCTTTTCTGGTGAACTATGGATTTAATCCACAGTTTGGGGAATTTTCTAGTTTGGATTCTGGTTGTCCTAGTGTGGAGGAGTTTGTACAGTGTTTAAAAAAAAATCGGTGGTCTGAGGTCCATCGTAACATCTCCAAGTCTCAGGGGAGGTATAAGTTTTTTGTAGACAAAAAGAGGGTCTCAGGTCATACTTTTCAGGTTGGGGAGAAGGTTTGGCTCTCCACACGAAATATTAAGCTGAAGGTTACATCAGCCAAATTGGGGCCAAAATTCATTGGTCCATCCGAAATTGTGGAGATAGTCAATCCTGTAGCCTATAGGTTATGCCTCCCATCCTCATTTAAGATTTCCAATGTGTTCCACAAATCCTTTTTAAAACCTTTGGGATCTGTTGAGAAGGGAGGGGTCTGTATCGGCTGTTCCCCCAGTGTTGGTGGAGGGTCACATGGAATATGAAGTCGGACACATTGTGGATTCTCGTCTGGTACGCCACACTTTGCAGTATCTGGTACACTGGAAGGGGTATGGTCTGGAGGATCGGTCGTGGGTCCCAGCCCAGTCTGTTCACGCTGATTGTCTGGTTCGGGCATTTCATGCCAGACATCCTGAGAAGCCTGGGGGTCCAGTGGCCCCCCAATAAGAGAGGGGTACTTTCATGGTCTGTATGTGAATTCTGCTTTAGTGCTGCAGGGGTTAATACCTTTGGCCTCTGTCTTGTTCTAGGGAGGCTTTAAATAGCCTCATTTGGGCTCTGTCCATTGTCAGTGATACTTTTGACCTCAGCTTAGTTCCTGACCCTTGGGTATCTGTGGATCCTGTCTGGCTGTGTATGACCTGGTCCGTTCCTGTTTCTGATACTGCTGCTCAACTATGTACTTGCTTTGCCTCTCTGTTATTACCTTGGCCTGTACCTCTGTGCTATCTCAGGTTTCCAGACTCTGAATTGTGACTGACTATGTCCCTGTTTTGCTCCTCCTGTAGAGTGCCATCTACTGGCTTAGACCCGCGCCTGCCCGGCTACTCTCTGAACATCTCTAGCCCAAGCGCCAATCTCCATATGCTGGGGCTCCGGCCCAGACACTCCCCCAGCAGCCATGTGCTTCAGGTCCTGTTTGCCTGAAGCACGCATCACCAACACTGCCATCCCGCTCCACAGGTATCTTTGAGCATTGTTTGTTCTACTCAGGACACCACGCGCACTGGCTCATTGAGCAAGTGCAGTACAGTGTTTCTGACAGCCCCCACTTGATCACTGTAAGCATCCCTCCCATGGCAGCCACCTGTGCAATGATAGTCCAGAAATTTTAGATATTGTTACCCTTTCCGCATCCTCTTCTGCTTCCACCTCTTCCTCTGGGACCATCACCTCCTCATGCAAACTATTCAAAGTGTGTTCCAGCATGTAGATGACCGGAATAGTGATGCTGATGACAGCATTGTCAGAGCTAACAATCTTAGTAGCCATTTCAAAACTGCACAGAAGGGTGCAGAAGGGTGTAGAGTGCCCAATCCACAAGTCATTTTAGCCAAGTCCGGACTGCGTTGGCCAAGGCTATACAAAAGGCCATACGGCACCAGGGCCCGTCGCTGCTGCCACAGCCCCTACAACATGTGCAGAGTGGAATTCCACTGTGTCGGAGCATTGCTAATCAAATGGTTAACTGGTAGGCAGAAATACCTCTGCAGGGAGACAAGTCGATGACCTGTGGGGTGCGATAGTCAGAAGTGAGCACACAGCAACCTTTTTTTCTGCAGCAATGCATCCAGGCCAAGATAGTGGCAAAGAAATTGCAGTACCATCAGGTTGAGGGTGTTAGCCATGCAAGGCACGTGTGTGAGTTTGCCATGGCGTAGAGCCACCACCAAGTTTGCACATTTATAGCACACGACCTTCCCTTGCTTCAGTGTTAGCATAGACAGTCATTGCATTAACTCAGCTTAGGTACCTGTCCACAACTCTTGAGATATGTGACTGCGACTTCCAAGGTATATCAAGTTAAAAACTTCCTGATTGCGGTGAACCATGGCTGTGCAGTACGGTGGTGGGGGAGAGTTTATCTGCACTGTTGAAATATGTGTCTGATTAAGAGAAAGGTTGAGGGCACAGGTGGAGGCCCTAGAGTGTTAGGGTTGGCGGAACGCACCAAATAAAATATAATAGTAAGGTACGTTCGCAATCCGGAATCCACCATGCAGAGATGGTATACTGCTGCTCCATAATGTCGAACACTGACTGAGCACCAGCGGGGTAACCACTGACCCGGTGAGTACAGGGGTGAACTCTGTTACTGCACAGAGCAGCAGAACACAAGTGCCGGAGCCTGTTAACCTCACAGGGCTCAGCAAGGTGAACACTAGTTTAGAGACAAAGGACTCTGCCCCAAGGACGCAGGGTTAGAGTCCCTCTAGTCCCACTAGCGTTTGACACCACAACTGCGATGCCTAAACTAAATAATATAATTGCACCATGTGCGCACTGCACCGGTTCAGCGGACTCCACTAACCAACCAGAACGGGGAGGTAAGCGCTTGACTTGCGCACGGCGCCACTGTGAGGAACGCTGCTGCACATGTGGCCCAGTGATGCCTTGTGCTGACTGGCGCTATCTGGTGCCACTCGTGTGGAGAGCACGATGGTCTGTGGCACATAGATTATGCCACTACTGGCGCTGACTCTATCTCATTAAACCCTAACTCATACACAACCGAGGGTAGGGTTTCATAATGAGTCAGTCACCAGTCTCATACATCGGTCATCACACACACAACTAACCATCAGAGTCTATATTAGCACATGGCTGAGCAGCCATGCAAACCTTTTATAGCAGCATCCTTCCGGGACCTTCCTGATTGTCCAATCCGAGCTGCTTGAGGACCTGAGCATGTGATCTCTGACCTCCAATGAGAGCTTGTCCCACGGGCATGCTCAGTAGGGTGCAAAAAGGACTTGTGGAGCTGCTTGCTGCTGGCTAGTGTGGATTGCTAAAACTGGACCAGAGGTGGCAGCAGCAACCAACATGACCGCACTAGCTTGAGCAAGATGCTGGGAACTACGCCTTTACTGAGCAGCCTCCTCTGCGGTCGGGACTGAATGGGAGACCACAGAAGGCAAGGCTGGGGATTCCTCCTGTGCAGAGGTCAGAATCCGATCCCTAACAGAGGAAGTGGAGGAAGCAGAAGCAGTGGAGGAACTGTTAGATACAGAGGTTTGTTCACAAGCTTTGGGGACTCGTGGCTGCACCACTATATTAGGACTAACAATTTTTGCATGGAAATCTGGCCTTCTGATTTGCCACTGAAACGCAGTTTTAGCACAAGCAATTTGGAGTAATCTAAAAGGGATTCACTTTCAGCAGCACCAGCACTAACAAAGGAGCGACCTCTCTGCACTGTGCCACTGAGCAAATGGCACCAGCAAAACAAGATATTTTATATGGCCAGGGACATGTGACTTTGGCAACCAATCAAAGAAGACCTTGTCAAGACATTGTGGATGGTTTCTGCACCCTGATTGGTTGCCAGAATCAACACACTAAGTTAAAAGAAAGAAAAAAGCATGTGCTGCTGCTGTAACCTCTCCACAACCCCTCTCCTCTTCAAACATGTCCGCCATCCTCAACACTCATCATACAACACCACTATCCTAGCCAAAATAATACAAAATCATTAGTGTAAATGTGATTATTAACCTAACTGTGATCAACTTTTACCGACTTTGAGTAAAATTGTTCATGAAAGCGAAAATGAATCAGAGTATGATACGTTCGTGTCGAATTTGAGAAAGGCAAACGTTTTCCAAACATGTTTGCTCGTGTTTCACAAAGATCCAAAAGATAGAACAAGTCATTTTGACATAGCTGTGCATTTTGATAATTCTTTGTAGTGATATTTTAGCTATTGTTTAGATGAGTTTCAGGCAGAGTCCATCTGACAAAGACAATGGCCTCTGTTCATCATTTGCAGGTTTTTTAAAGTATCTTACCTTTTTTGTCTTGTGGAATTAGTTGTAATTATATTGCAATTTTATACTGTAGTCTTAAATTATACTAGAAGGTGACTGAAGTGAAGTTGCACAAAATTTCACAACTTTTTAAAAAGTCAAAATTGATGAATGAGGCCCAAAAATCTGGAATTTCTTGACTCCACCCATAAAGCTGGAAAACCCACAGGCGGGTACATATAAAATAGACAATTAAAAAAAAATAAATAAATAAATAAAGAGAGTAACAAATTTGCTGCATGCAAATAAAAGTACAAAACTATGCAAAAAAACAGGTGCAAAGGCAATGATGAGGCCACTTTATGCACCTAACCTAAGACGTTAATTAGCAAAAGTGTTTTGAACCAATTTATTTAGATTGAAAAAATATTAACGTTATTTAAAAAATCACTGAAAAATCACTTAAAAACTGTATGAAAGACTTTTTTATCATTCCTATTTATACTGTACAGCGTTTATAGGAGGTAACATTAATTCTTTGGGTGGCTACTGCTATGGGGCTGCTGGCTAGTTGTAGTTTAAATTTTCAGTTTAATTTTTCTTAAATTAGAGAAAAGAACAGCTGCACAAATGATGGCAACATCGCCAGCAAAGCCCCTTTAGAAGAAAGACCACCAGCTTTTTCCTGAAGCAGCTTAGTGCAGGTAAACCTCAGTGGGTCCGCCGGCATGTTAAAGATGCCATGTGCATATACTTCCAGTGTGCTTTTGGAGGAGTTTTTCTTAAGAGTTTTCTGAAATGGTTTTGAACAGTATTGTTTTTTTTATGAAGCATTTTCTGCAGACTTTTGATTCAATAGTGCTTAATTTGAAGAGGTTTCCTTTTTGATCAATTTTGAAGAAGTGATCTGCACTTACTTTTTCCCCACTGGGCATTAAAAAAAACACAAGAAGCTCCTTATATAAAAAGTATATTTCTTATACAAATGATTGGAAAGAGTTTTCCAAGCATTTTTGAATCAGTATTTGAAAAGGATCTTGGAGAGTCTTTTTGCAAAGTTTTCAAAACAGAAGCTTAGCAGAAACTCTATGTTTTTAAGGAGTTTTGCGCATTGGAGGAGCATTTGGAGAGTTTCCACTCAGTTTCCACTCAATGACGATGAGCACTTTGAGTTTTTTAGGAGGTTTTGGAGCAGAAACTAAGAATAAAGTGAAAAGAAGCTCTTCACATCCTTCTAAAAAATGCAAAACTCCTAAAAACCATGTAGTTTCTGTACAATCTCCCACCCCAAAAAAATCAGCAAAGTGACTCAATGTGCATAAAGCCAGTTTCTGCACTAAAATGCTTAAAAACAATGTGTGCACATAGCCTGTGTATGTTAACACTAAGTTGATTTTAAGTGTTTTAGGAGCAGAAAAGAGAACCTGTCCAAATCCTCTTCAAAAACTGAGTTTCTACTCATTTTCTTCTCTGAAAACTCTGCAAAAAAACTCTGTTTGCACATACCCTAGGGCTATCTATGGCATCCAACGACAATGCACCCCCCGAGTTTTCCCAGGTGAAGCCACTTCATAAAAATGCCGACAGTGTATGCCTGAATTGGCTTCATTGATGGATTTGCCATCATTCTTAGGGCGGCTCGAGCACCAGCATATTTTACTTTATGCTTTTGCTAGGGAATTGTTTATGTCAATGCCATGACTCTGTTGTAGGGTGTCCCATAACCAGAGGCTCCTTTCTTGTCCCTAACACTAGGGGTGCCCTAGTCCGCCCTGTTCCCCGGATTACTTCTGATGGTGAAGATGCCGGGGCTACGTACATTACCTTAGCTCCTGAATCTGCCCTTAGTCTGTACTATTCCCCCACACAGGGAAGAAGGGAGTAGTAGTGTACCATAATACATTAACCAGGCTAACAAGGTAATGCAAACAGGGATCAAGGAAAATACCAATCATACAAATACCAATCATACAAAAATATACACGCATAAACAACAGAGGTAAACATAGGGGAATTGATGATGGGGTTAAATGAAAGTAGGAGAAGAAAGGGCACTATCACACACTCAAAACCTAGCAACAGTCACAGATAAATCCACCAAACGCCTTCTCCAATAATGATAACCAACAACCTTCAGCTGTGCAGCATAAGCTTGCTCTCACAATAAGTGCTAGCTAGGGCCCAGTTTATATAGGCGATGGGAGTGGCTAACAGTGACCAGATGAGAACCTTAACACACTAAATCTTCAAGGAGCACTCAACTGAGCTGATTAACCCCTACACTGCTAAAAGAAATTTACATAGTTTAATGTGAAGGTGAAGTTTTTCCAATCAGTGCAGGAGTAGGAGAAATCAGATACTGCGGTCTTCTGGTCCCTCTCTGTTGTGGAAAACCTGTGAGGGTATGTTCACACGGTCAGTAAGCGCTGCGGGTTGGACGCTGCGTACATCCGTAGTGTCCAACCAGCAGCGGCCAGATGTTGCAAGAAATCCCATGCCCACTATGCATGCACAGACGCCCGTGGCTTACCTGTGGAGATGGACATGTGGCACGTCTTTCCAGACCACAGCATGTATTTATCTTGCAGAGACGCAAGCCTCCTCAAGATAAATGTCACCTGTACAATGTATTGGGTGCGGTGACTCTGCACGGTTCAGTGATCACATGCGGAATCACCTGCGCTCAATAGCCGGCAGTGCTTTGGATGCAGCAGACATGTGCTGCGTCTAAAGCGCTGCCTAATAACCTCACAGTCACTTCTTTTAAAGGGAGTCTGTCACCCCATTTTTGGCCTATAAGATGCTGCCACTGCCATCAGGGGCTTATCTACAGCATTCTGTAATGCTGTAGATAAGCCCCCGATGTAACCTGAAAGATAAGAAAAACAAGTTAGATTATACTCACCCAAGCATCCGGCCGGTCCAATGGGTGTCGTGGTCCGATCCGGCGCCTCCCATCTTCATACGATGACGTCCTCCTCCTTGCTTCATGCTGCTCTCCTGCGCAGGCGTACTTTCTCTGCCATGTTGAGGGCAGAGTAAAGTACTGCAGTGCTCAGGCACTGGGAAAGGTCAGAGAGGTCCGGCGCCTGCACACTGCAGTACTTTACTCTGCCCTCAACAGGGCAGAGAAAGTACGCCTGCGCAGGAGCGCAGCATGAAACAAGGAGGAGGACGTCATCGTATGAAGATGGGAGGCGCCGGATCAGACCATGACACCCACCGCCCCCTCCCCCTGGTGAGTATAATATATCTCATTTTTCTTATCTTTCAGGTTGCATCGGGGGCTTATTCTGTAATGCCATAGATAAGCCCCTGATGGCTGTGGCTGCATCTTATAGGCCGAAAATGGGGTGACAGATTCCCTTTAACTACTTAAGAGTTTCCGAACAATGAAGCGGTTAAAAATCCTTTCATAAGGCATTAATGGGTTATGTTTATTTCATGAAGTGCCATCACTGTCCTTTTTAAGGCATATTTCCAGCACAATCCTCTGGAAAATGACACTTGTGCACACACACTTACTGTTCAGCTTTCACAAAAAAAAGCTCAGCAAAAAGTCTCAGTGTGCATATCCCCTTTCTGTATACTTACCCACCAGTCTGTCTTAAATGGCATAACTCCAGTTCTCCTTTCCTGCAATCTCAGTTGGTCCTGCAGTGAGGATGTCCCTTTGCATCATTTATTTGACTGCTATAGTTAATCATTGGCCTTAGCTGTCAAATTTGCATGTATGTTGCGTGACCTCTGAGAAAAGTGAATGCTGGATGAGGCGTCATCACAGCAGGACCAGTAAGCAGAGGAATTAAGGTGTACATAATGTTTATTTTTTTATCTTAGAACATTATTACCTACTAGATGGTGGCCCGATTCTAACGCATTGGGTATTCTAGAATATGGCCAGCGGGAGACCGACGTTCAAAAGATGGTCCAGGATGATACACCATGATCGGCAATCTCACAGCGGGGGCCTGGTCACTGCTGCATGTCACACTGAGGCTAGGTACCCAAGTTGCAGAAATGCTGCGGAAATTTCCGCAGCATTTCTGCAACTCCCGCCGAGGGAAAAACACATGTGAATTCGCATGCGTTTTCCGGCGGAAAACATGCATTTTTCACGCGATTCCAAGTGATTTGAAGCATCGCTTGGAATGTAATTGACACATTGTTCACACTTGTCAAGCATAGTGTTTGATAATTGTGATCAACTTTTTACTATTGATGCTGCCTAAGCAGCAACAATAGTTAAAGATAGAATGTAAAAAATAATTAAAATAACTAAAAAAAAGGTTATTCTCACCTTCTGTTGGGCCCCATCTCCTCTCCACACTCCCGGCATCTTCCGGTGCCAGAAATGCTTAGCGTGAAGGACCAGAGATGAAGTCACTCTCGTGAGAGCGCGACGTCATCAGCGGTCTTTCGCGCAAAGCATTACTGAGACCGTAAGATGCCGGGCGCGAGGTGAGAGGAAGGAAAAAGTCCGGGGGTCGTCGGAAGGTGTGTATATCACTATTTTTTATTTTAATTCTATTTTTTACAGGTTTATGGTACCAGGGCCTGGAGAAGAGTCTCCTCTCCTCCGGACCCTGGGTACCATCCGCATATTGAGTGCTGTGCTGGTCATCTCCGGGCTGCGTTGCCACTGACCTCCGTGTGGCAGGAGATGACCCACGGCAACCGTCGGGAGATCAGCGGCTAGCGCCACAGATCTCCCGGCGGTAGCGGTGGCATGCGTTGTTCAAATTCCACACCAATTAGCGGCCGAACTGCTCATGTCGCTGATTGGTTGTGGCCGGTCACGACCAATCAGTGATGCGGGATTTCTGTTAAAGACAGACAGAATTAGACGATTGTATAGTAGATTCCCGACCAACCTTGGAAAAAATCACAGAGACCCTTTAAGATGTAATAACTCCACAACAAAAGCTTAGTCCTTGATGAGCTCTATAGGCAGGTATGGAGGTATATCAGTAATGAATGAAGGTAATTACAGAGAATAATTGAAGTACCGCAATTATTAACAATTAAAGTTTCCAGGAGGACATCACAAAGGAGGCCAAAAATCTCTGCTAGTGTTACTTTACGAGGACTAATACTTCAATGTAAACATGGATTAGGGTTGATAAGAAATTCTGGTGCCACATTCTATTTCTAGCGCTGTAGTCATAAGGATTTAGCACATAACGTATTGGGAAACTGAAACTGCAGCTGGAGGCGAAGCTCAGACAGGCTGTTCAAGGAAACGAGAGACTGGAAACAGTTTGGAATAAATCTGTACAACTACATTTTCGATATGAGGATACAGAGAATAATGAAACTCAAGGGAAATACAAAACACTAGCCAGAGATGCACACATCACACACAACATATGTTTGGTAGATATTATATACGGTACATACAGTATGTAAAATGATATACAAGTATGGATTATATAGCAAAATCCTGAAATGATAAAACTGAGAAAAGACATATGACAAGAGAAAAGTAAAGTAATAATACTTTTATATAATATGTCAGGAAGTATATCACTCGGCATCTATAGGTAGGCCTGTATATAAAAAAAAAAAGTCAGACACGCATTACAGTGTTGAGGCAGAAAATCTACCCCGAAAAATAATGTTTCAGTCCACATTAGACCTTATCAGATAAAACTTGCATAAATATTAATGTGAGTAACCTTATGGCTTGTCTTTCTTGGGGTTATAATTACAATGTTGAGGTGTGTAATTATCTAATAAAATATGGGTCAGATGAAAAATGTAATTTTTTTATTATTACATGTTTATATTTCGTAACCTAGTTTAAAATTTTACTAAACTTTTTATTTTAATCATTCTTAACCTAATCTCATGTAGTACACTGAAATACTTCTGTATGTATGTGTATTATGCCTGTCTACATAAAACTGGCTGGGCTGGCCTCTGGCTGGATATAACTTTAGAATTAACATGGCAGCATTACACAGTCATCATACTGTATACAGACCATGAAATAATACATATTATACTGTATAGGAACACAGGAACACTAAGAGCCTTCATTAGGGGAACTATTTTTTGGGGGAGTTCAAAAAACTGGGAAAGGTTAGAAAGTGTGGCTTAGGTACTGTCACACATAGCGATGCACCAGCGATATGACGCAGTCAGGATCGTTGGTGCATCGCTAAGTGGTCACTAGTGAGCTGCCACACAGGCAGATCTCACCAGCAACATCGCAGGGGTCGGGGGTCGCTACTTACCTGTCAAACGAGGTGATCCTGACGTCCTCCCGCCCGGCTCCACGCGTCGCTCGTCGTCACAGCAGGAAGCCTAGCAGGAAGCTGACGACGAGAAACGGTCCAGGACGTTCTCGCGCGATCAGCGATAACCAGCGGGGGAGCGGTCGGAGGTAAGTATCAGACATATCGTTATAGCGATATCGCTATAACATCACAAAAACCAGTGACGTTATAGCGATATTGCTAGCGATATCGCTTAGTGTGATGGGCCCTTTAGGTTTCAAAATGTGTCAAGGCACGCTGAGCTGCAAGAGCTTCCTTCTCTTTAGAGTTAGGGGTTAGTAATTTTGAATTAAGCCTATTTTCAAAGTTGCTTTATTTTTTCTCTAGGTGGATAGGGCGCAATAGCTGGGTTACTAAGACAGTGCACATGATCTTTTAGAGGGAAAATATACCTAGAATTGTAAAAGAGAGTATCAGTGAAAATTTGTATGAAAATTAGGAGTTTGTCTAATGTTGAAACTTGTTAATGAATGCACTAATTCACAAAATGGAAACTAGACATACAATAATCCTCAATTTGTTTTACAGCTCATTGAAAACAGATTTGTCAACAGATTTCACAATACAACTGCATACATTATTAATCCCCTAAAGTTCCATTATGTTGGTAAATTAACACTCCATGATAGATATATCCATCATATTCAATGGCAGATACTGCTTCTCTGCCAGGGAGATCAGCTAAAGAATCAGAGCAATATACATAGCAGGGCTCCTACTGAAATTGTGAGGACTGTGAAAACAGTTATTCCCACCTCTAGAAGAGACTGGTAATAGTAAATGCTAGATCTAGTTGGTTAGACAGCGAGAGGGACCTCCATCTGACAGCTCATGAGCCCACCCACTTCCCATCACTGCAACTCTATTTGCTGCCATCTATGCAAAAATACCAGTAATATACCAGCATTTACCCATGTAAATGGTGACTTGCCAATCAAATGCCAAACAAGGAGAAAACTGAATCCAAAATATGCCAATAAAATTATTAATACACTTAAATAACAATTCAAAAAAGAATTACAAAAAGAATGTATACAAAAAATGTATGCATAGTAGTGTTGAGCATTCCAATACTGCGGTATCGGAGTTCCGATACTGAGTTCCGATACTTTTAGAATATCGAATACTGGAATCTGAAGTTCCCGTAATGCAATGAGCCAGTTTGATTTTATTCAGCCAATGAGGAATCCTTAAAAGTGTGGACACATCCTGTTATGCATGTTAACTAATGGCATGGCTGTGATTGTCTGCTGAAATGATGTCATGATGCACTATAAAAGCCGCCGCCGCCATTTTGGGTTCACTCTGCTGTGAATTTACTTAGGGACAGGATGCTGCTGTTCTGACTCTGATGGACAGTTTGAGCTAGCGATTTGCTTTATTGTGCTTTACCCAGGCTACTTTAGCAACCTCTGTGTGAGAAGCTTTCTTTTGCCTTGCAGCACTGTTCACGGCTGTCTGCGAGGTCTCTGTTTGTGAGTGCAGCTCACGCTGTAGTGTGTTCTGCAGCCACCTCCAGTTGTAGTCCGCTCAGCGCGCATCACTGCCTCATACATTGTCCTTTTTTGCATTAGTGCAGCTCATTTTTCCTGATTTCTCCTATTAGTGTGGTTCCATCCGTATCCAGCTAGATTACTTGAAAAACACTATATAGGAGTAGATAGAGAAGCTTTTCTGCAGCCTTGCAGCGCTGTTCATGGCTGTCTGCGAGGTCTCTGTGTGTGAGTGCAGCTCACGCTGTAGTGTGTTCTGCAGCCACCTCCGGTTGTAGTCCGCTCAGCGTGCGTCACTGCCTCATACATTGTCCTTTTTTGCATTAGTGCAGCTCATTTTTCCTAATTTCTCCTATTTGTGTGGTTCCATCTATATCCAGCTAGAATATTTGCAAACACTATATAGGAATAGATAGAGGAGCGTTTCTGCTGGATTGTGCTCTTCAGCCCCAGCCAGATTAGTATTAGCCTATTTTTTGGAGCCTCATCTATCACACTTAGCCCTTAGTACTTTTCTGCCTATCTTTATCAGTCTACCAAGATGAAGAAGGCAGGGAGTAAGGCACGTGGTTGTGGGCGTGGAGTTTTTGCAGGGAGAGGACGTGAGGATTCTGTGCCTGCTGCGGGCACCAGTGACTCAGCATCCCCAGTTTTACCAGGGAACAGTCCTTTATGCACAGCTTTGTAGGAGCTCGCCGTACCCCACTGCTGCGGGATGAACAAATTGAAATCGTTTTCGGATGGATGGAAGCTAACGCATCGACTTCAATTTGTTCCAGATCCTCTCAGGGCCAGAGCACTGAAGAGTACCCAACTGTCGCTTCACTACCTGCCAAATTGCCCAGGCAGTCAGAGAGCCTTGGACAGGAGCCATCTCTACTTCTGTTCTCTGAATCTGTTGGCCTGGAAAGAGGGGGGCCAGCCAAGCAGCATTCAAGAATTCAAAGAAGAGGTAGTATGCAGTGATGCGCAACAGCTTTTTCTCTCTGAATCTGAAGAGGCGGGTGGGCCAGTGCCTATGGTGAGCATACCTCAGTACGCATCTCATGATGAGACTCAGGTGCCACTTTCTGGTGCGTACTATGCTGTCGAGACTACCCAGGAGAAGCAGTCATTTGAAGAGGGTAGTGTAGATGATGAGGTCCTTGACCCATCCTTGACCCATGGCGTGAGGTACAGGAAGGTGGTGGGAGCAGCTCTGAGGAAGAGATTCTCCGAATGGCCAAAAAAGGAGGGAGAGGGAGGGGGCAGACACGGTTGCCTGTAGCCTCCACTTCAGCACCCATTAGGAGCATGCCTCTTCCAAAACCCAAAACGGGCGCTCCCAAGACTTGCAGTGCCTGGTCTTTTTTTGACACAGTTGCAGATGACATTTGCTTTGTCAAATGCAAGCTGTGTAATCAGAAAGTGAAAAGAGAGAAAAGTGTCAGCAACCTCAATACCACAAATATGTGGAAACATGTGCGGACCAAGCACGTGATGGAGTTGCAAAGACACACTGAAGACCTAGGCCAGCGTACAGCGCCACCTACCACCTCTTCAGCTTGTGTTGTAGCCTCTTCCTCCAGCTCACACACAGCTGGTTCGGCTTCCTCACAGGATCGCCATGTAAGAACCTCTGGCACTGTTGTACAGAGGCACAGTGTCATTCCACCTACAGCACCTCGTTCCCTGTCATCCTCACACTCCCAGGCCAGTCTACAGCCATCGGTAGCACAGGCATGGGAGAAAAGGTGGCCATAGTCGGCAAACCACCCCCGAGCACAGACTCTGAATGCTGGCATTGCAAAACTACTGTCACTTGAAATGCTCTCATTCAGGCTGGTGGAGACTGACACTTTCCGTAACTTTATGGCATTAGCAGTCCCACAATACAACGTGCCCAGCCGCTTTTATTTCAGCAGGCAAGCTGTCCCTGCCCTGCAAAAGCATGTGGAGGGAAAAATTAAACATGCGCTACTAAACGCAGTCAGTAGCAAGGTCCACCTGACCACCGATGCGTGGACCAGTAACCATGGACAGGGACGATATCTTCCCCTCACTGCCCATTGGGTAAATGTAGTGGAGCCGGGTACAAATCTTGAGAGTGGCGCTTTACATGTTCTGCCAACTCCAAGGATTGCAGGAATCCAGTCTGTACACATTGACTCCTCCTCATACTCCAGTTCCTCTGAATCAGCGCTGCAGGAGCCATCACAGTCTACCTCCACATGGACCCGTGAACGCTTACCTGTTACGACCGATATGAGCACAGCCATGGCCAAACGTCAACAGGCCGTATTGAAATTAATTTCTTTGGGGAATCGAAGCCACACAGTGCAGGAGCTCTGGAATGCCATCAAGCTGGAGAGCGACGTGTGGTTTGTGCCAGCGAATCTCCAGCCAGGCACGGTAGTGTGTGACAATGGCCGAAATCTGGTGGCAGCTCTTGGCCTAGGCAACCTCATTCACATCCCATGTCTGGCACATGTGCTCAACTTGGTCATGCAGAGTTTTTTGAGGGACTATCCGGATCTTGATGCACTGCTGCACAAGGTCTGCATAGAGTGCGCTCACTTGCGGCGTTCCAGCATGGCAAGATCGCACATTGCAGCTCTGTAGTGCCGGTTCCGCCTTCCGGAACATCGCATCATATGTGACCTACCCACCAGGTGGAATTCAACGATACATATTTTGGAGAGGTTGTGTGAGCAGTAGGCAACAGTAATGGAGTACCAGCTGCATCAGGCGCAAACATGTCGCACTGCGTGCCGTTCACACTTCACCACCACTGAGTGGGCCTCTATGAAGGACATCTGCCATGTTTTGCGTGCCTTTGATGATTCCACACGGATGGTGAGTGCAGATGATGCACTAGTCAGCATGACTATCCCCCTTATCTGCCTGCTTGAAAAAGCACTGCAAGCACTAAGGGAGGAGGTTGTGGAAGAGGTGGAGGATGAGGAGTCACAAATGCCATCTGCTTCTGGACAGTCTGTGCAACGTGGTTCCTCACAAAGGCCTAGGCAGGGGCACTTTGTGAGGAGGAGTCAATGGAGGAGGAAGACATCTGTCCAGAGGAGGGAGGTACACAATGCTCTAGTAGTCAGTATGTAGAGTGAGGGTGGGGTGATGCAGAGCAGGCAGAAATGACGTCTCAAGCAGGGGACAGCGTTTCTTGGCCAGTTAGCAGTCTGCAGCACATGGTTGATTTCATGCTGCAGTGCCTGAGAAACGACTGGCGCATCGCCCACATTCTCATCACGGCTGTTTATTGGGTGTACACCCTCCTAGATCCTCGCTACCAGGACAACTTACAAAGCCTCATAACACCGTTGAACCGGGAGCGTAAAATGCGGGAGTACCAAGACACACTGGTGCATTCCATCATGTTCTCCATTCCACCCGAGAGCAGTGCTGCTAGTGCTTTACAAAGCAGCTCAGTGCGTCGAGGCAGTGGAGGAAGCTCTGCACAAAGAGTGAGCAGAAGCAGCGCCTCAGCGCAAGGCAAGACCAGTATGGCCCAAATGTGGCAAAGTTTTGTGTCCCCGCCACAAATGTCTACACCATCACAGACGGCTCCAGTCAGCAGGAGGCAACGTTTCCGTCAGATGGTGACAGACAACATGTCTTGCCCTCTCAGTGTTCTCCCACACGGCTCTTCCCCCTTCAAGTTTTGGGTCTCTAAGCTGGATACATGGCCAGAGCTTAGCCAGTGTGCATTGGAGGTTCTGGTTTGCCCTGCTGCTAATGTATTATCAGAACTCGTCTTTAGTGCCGCAGGTCATGTACTAACAGACCGTCGCATGCGACTATCCTCCGATAATGTTGACCGGCTTATTTTTCTGAAAATGAACAAGGCCTGGATCTCGCAGGAATTTGCCAGTCCTCTTCCAGTTTAAATAATTGGTTGGCAACAGTATCCAGGTCTCCTGTTGTGTTCATGTTTCTACCTCCTGTTTCTCCTGTAATCCCTGGGCTCCAACACCGCCAGTTGCTGCTCAGAAGTGCCGTCAGCACAGTCCACACTTGTTCCTGTGTAATTGGGGTTCAGTAACGTCAGCTGATCCCCTACTGTGTGTCCGGCAATTTTGCCTGCTCTGTCCACATTCACACTACTACAGATTTTAAACTTGCTCCAATTACGCCTCTGCCTCCACTCTGTTTCTAGTATTTACCCTGGGCTCCAACACCTCCAGTTGCTGCTCAGAAGTGTCTTTGGCATTGGGTACTCCCTTCTGCCCAGCCTGGTTCCAGCACGCCAGCTGTTTCCGTGTAGTGTCAACATCACTTTGCCTCCAATACGTTGTCCTGTCGTGTTGCGGTCGGGTTAGCCGACTCTACGGTGCCTGCAGTTTAGGTGCTTCCTATGTGGGCTGCGGGATCTGGCAATGAAGGCTGGTTCCGTAGTGCCAATAGGACAAACTCCCCCTGTAGGACTGTGGGTTTCGGTAACTCCGGCCGGCTCACAGCCTTGCAACTTTTTTTTCATGTGTACCTTCTGATGCCTATTTGAGTTCCAGTACCATTAGCTGGTTCTTTGGAAGTCAATCTTGAATATGTCCCCCTGGGTTCCAGTAATGTCAGCTGGCTCCAGGCAGAGCCTTTGGCTTAGGTGCCTTCTTTTCGGTATCCGAGTACCACCAACGTCTGCTGGTCCTTGGTAGTGCTTTCTGGCACAGGTACCTCCTGCTTAGTAACCGGGTTCCAGTACCATCAGCTGGTCCTCGGTAGTTCCATTGACTCTTGTACCTTCGGCTACCCAGCCAGGTTCCAGTACCGTCAGCTGGCTCTCAGCAGTTCCTCAGCCTTCTTGTACCTTCTGCTACATTTCCAAGTTCAAGCTTTTTGAAATGGTTTTTGGTAATCACTCTGGATCTCCCTGACGACGACCCTGAAGACCACCACGAAGAAGATGAAGACCCTGAAGACCACCCAAAAGAAGACCAAGAAGATGACCCTGAAGAAGATGACCAAGAGGACAAAGAACAAGAAGACAACCACCAAGATACAGAAGAACAAGAGACAGAAGACCAAGAAGCAGAAGAACAAGAAGCTGTAGAACAAAAAGCAGAAGAACATTAAGCATAAGACTAAAAATCAGAGCAAAAGATATTATCTAAATTATAAGCAGAAGAAGACTAAGCAGTGTATGGGGGTGAGTCCGTTGCTCCTCGTGGTGCCCCTGGAAAATACCTGCTGCTGCAGGCAAAACTGAACGCGGACAAATCCTGTTGTAAATCTTTTGTGACAGACAGAATGGAAGGTGTAATCTTCAAACTTTTATAGATAACAACTACAGGAATGCCTGTCACAAATAAGAATATGATGAAGAAGAAGAATATGAAGAAGATGAAGAAGTAGAATATGAAGAAGAAAAATAGTTGAATAAGAAGAATATGAAGAATGTAAAAAACAGAATAATAGGAAGAAGGTGAAGAAGAAGAAGATGAATAAGGTGAAGAAGAAGTTGATGAAAAAGATGCTGCTGCTGAGGATGATGAAGGAGAAAGTGTGGGAGAAGTAAAAAAAGAAGGTGAAGAGCATGG
This sequence comes from Dendrobates tinctorius, assembly GCF_039654945.1. Lineage (NCBI taxonomy): Eukaryota > Metazoa > Chordata > Amphibia > Anura > Dendrobatidae > Dendrobates > Dendrobates tinctorius. The sequence continues at coordinate 2,139,779 of NW_027361717.1, forward strand.
AAGTAGTGAAACATAAATATCTGACAAAATATAAAAAAGGTTAACATTGTCAATATCTTTGTAATTCCTGCTATTCCATTTGATTGGGCTAAACCTCTATGCCTTTAATGTCTCCTCCACCTCCCCCAATACATTCTACATTATTCTTAGTTGTTTTCCTTCATGTAGAATTAACCTACAAGGAAAGTAAGGGTTTATTTTCATTCCGATATTTGTGTCCCATTGACTTGCATTGGTTTCCGGTATCAGAATCGGCGATATCCGATATTTTTGGGGTATCGGTCCGATCCGATTTGATATTTCCCAATATCGGAAGGTATCGCTCAACACTAATGCATAGTTATAGTATATGGGTTCTATCTGAAAATAGTGATTAACTCCTTTGGTGTGAACAAAGATCAAAGAATAGGTCAGGATTATTTTTAAAATGCAAACAGAATGTAAAAATGGGGTATATACAGTAATCCCATTGCAGGGACTAGTGAAAAAGTGTATATGTGCCTATGTACATAAGTGTTCCCTATTCCAGTAATACATGAGTAGCCATAAAGACAAAGTACATTCAGTATAATAATCCCAGAATCCCTCTGTTGCGCATTATTGTTGTTGAAAATAATTTTAGTCAAATAGGGAATACCCATTTAAGTAAACCGTTTGCCTTGACCTCGGCTACGTACCCCAAGATGTGTTTGGTGTTAAGTGTCGCTTCCTCAGGTTGCGTGACCTTTTTCTTCAGCCTTTGTTCACACCCATGGAGTTAATCACTCTTTTCAGTTTGAACCCATGCACTATACCTATACATAAATCTTTGGTATACATTCTTTTTGTAATTCTTTTTTGAATTGTTATTTATTTATGTGTAATAATAAACTTTTATTGACATATTTTGAACTCAGTTTTCTACTTGTTTTGCATTTACGTTCTTGGGAACATATCCTTATAGTAAGGGCAGACAGTGGCTGTCGTGTGGCCATGATGAAGCTGGAAATCACTGCAGTTTATTGATTGTTTCTCAAGCCAGCAATTGATTTTGAAGGAGAACAGGTGATTTACCCAAAAAAAAAAAACACTTTACATTTGGGCACTTTGGAAAGTCGTTCACCTACAATATCAAGTAATTGCCACTGAGATTTCCAACCAGATCACGGCCGAAACTTTTCCAATCCTTCAGGTTTTACCTTTACCCATAGCATTTGAAATAAACTGTGAATCTAGTAACAATCTAGTAACAACCCATGGCTAGGCTGTGAATCAGCGCAGTCAGACATTCCGGGGTCAATACCAAAAGATCACATAGTAAACCAAGGGAAAATATGAAGTCACATGCCAGGTCACTGAGCACTCCACCTGTTAGCCACAGGTGTTTTTAATCAAAGCAGGGTCACCATCCCTCCACAGAGATATAGATTTCAATCTAAGGAGAGGATTTACATAGGTTCCCATTCAGATGAAGACTTTAGTCTAAGTGAGGATTGGCATTATGTTAGGGTCCTGGAAAACAAGAAATGCCTTACCACAGTTTCCAGGTACACATGAATTGGCCATTTTATGCGCTAAACTTTCTCAATTTTTCATACTTCTAATGCAGTAATGCAATTCATTTTTCATATTTCATGTTTGCATGTTATGGCGCTACAGTGTGCTTCCTATTTTCTTTGAATGTATATGAGTTGGTGACTCTAGATTAAGCACCTGCTCACACTATGTTTATACTTGGATCTGATGGTCAGTTTTTGAAATTTGTATTCATTAACCTTCTCACTGAGCACTCCACCTGTTAGCCGCAGGTGTTTTTAATCACAGCAGGCACACCACCCCTCCACAGAGATATAGATTTCAGTCTAAGGAGAGGATTTACATAGGTTCCCATTCAGATGAAGACTTTAGTCTAAGTAAGGATTGGCATTAGGTTAAAGTCCTGGAAAACAAGAAATGCCTTACCGTGGCTTCCAGGTACACATGAATTGGCCATTTTATGTGCTAAACTTTCTCAATTTTCATACTTCTAATGCAGTAATGCAATTCATTTTTCATATTTCATGTTTGCATGTTATGGCTCTACAGTGTGCTTCCTATTTTCTTTGAGGGTCAGAATGATAGAGAGATAGTGGATAAGCAAAGGGGCAATAACAAACAGGTAGTCTGAACACAGTCCAAAGGTCAGCAACGGAATATCAGATGCAAAGGGGCAATAACAAACAGGTAGTCTGATCACGGTCCAAAGGTCAGCAGCAGAAGCAGATCAGAACTTACAGGACAGGGTACAGGCAACCACACCAGAGAACACAAACTTAGGACTGGCAGTGATCTGAGCCAGACAGCTCACCTAAATAGCCGGGCAATTACCAAGAACATGGAGCACCTGTGGAAGTCTCTGCACCTTCCAGACAGATAGGTCAACGAAGCTGTCAATCAAAGCACCGACAGCTCAGCACACCTCAGCACAGGATAGGATGACAGAGCTATCCATCACAGAGTCTCAGACACTTAGGAATCATGACATAAACGTTGTACAAAACCAACAACTCATGAGATTTTTTTTCATTAAAAAAAAGTCCAAAAACTATGCCTCCAGATGTAGCCCCCGCTTTGGAATTTTCATTTTCAATTTCACTGCACCGTCCTTAAATAAACCAAACCAAACTAAGCCATCAGTCTTCATAGGGAGAATGCTGAGCCTGATAGGAGGGTATCATGATATTTGGATTCTTTGCCTCTAATCATGAACAATACACACTGAATATCCGCATTTCTCTTTTTGTAATTGGCTGCTCCCTGCTGTCTAGAAGAAAAAAAAACATAAGTGCATCTGAGGCAGATGTAAATTTTATTCAGCGAGAAAATATTTGGATTCAACAAAGATATGATTTATCTTTCCTTACTTAAGGGTCCTTGGCGCTTTGCTTCTGAAAGATGGGAACAAATTACTTTCGTGTCCTGATCAGATGCTCGAGTAAACAAAAAGTCCAAATATAAAACAGACTAATTCTTTACACTTGTCATTGCCGTTCTCTTAGGCCCAGACTCCCTAGATCTGAAATTACATTGCACTACTATCCTCCTGAGTTATTATGCCTCAGAGTCAGCGGTGAGATTTAATAGGAATTCATCTAAAAAACCAAAAGTCCTAAACCACGTAAATTTATACGTGTTGCAGGTGGTAGAAATGTAGCGTGAGATTATTTTCTTTAGTTGTTACAAATGTACTACATGCATTATGTGGATGGTTTGTCGCACTTCACGGGGTCAATGGATCATCTCTCAGCTGTCAGAAACAGTCACACAATAAATTCCTACTATTTACACCTTTCACCGCACATTAATGTTGACAGGACGGTACATCCATTACTTGCCGGCGGCGTAGTTAGAGGATTGCAGCAATCACATTTTATTATTGATATGCTAGAAATGTTAGTTCTGATGGTTTCTTCTTCCACTGATCCTGATTCTTTGTGAAGTAAAGATTTGTTACAGATTAAATTATTCCGCACCAAACTTTCCAAATCTCCCAGGTCCTTACCTTCCTAGGAGACGTTAACCTTGTAGCGCTAAAAGTGATTTAACACTTTAACGTTTAATTTGACTCCATTGGAGCAGGGAGACAGAATTTCAGATAAAAGACACGATAAATTAAATTTATTTTTGTCAGCTATATCCTGTATGCACTTGGTCCACTAGTTTTACCTTTCCCACGGGATTGTATTTATTTATTTTTTTTTATTTGTTTTTTTTCATTTTATGTATGCAAAAAAAATGTTGTGAGCCTAAAGAAAATGTTATTAAAGAAAAGCATTTACTGCAGAATTTAAGTAATATATTGTTTTACATTAGATGCATCTTAAATCTAAAAGATGGGAGACTGATTCTTTTTAATATACTGTCTATACAATTTTGCAAAAGCATCTTTTTTCATACCATTTTTACCTTTCTAAAAAACATTACGCTTTATATGCTTTCCTCTATGTTTTCTATTGCTTATAATGGGGAATTATATAAATCTTTATTGATAATATGTTATAAGGGGTTGACACGCTTAGCTGCTTCTCCAGGTAAACACAGGAACACTTTAAAGTCAGCATAGACCAAGGCAGGATTCAGAAAAACAAAAGCAGAGCCTTCCTGGCTTAGGCCGCTTTCACACTTCAGGCTTTCGGTATCCGGCATGGTGCGGCGAAAAACCGGACTACCGGATCCGGCCGCAAACGCAGACACCGGATCCTTCTTTCTGCCGGATATATTCCTGGCAGAGAAGTTTTCCGGGCATGCGCAGTGCGAAAAACCGGTCTGGCATTGGGAAAAAATGTTGCATGCAACGTTTTTTCCAGACGCCGGACCGGCTATTTTCTCCGGATCCGGAAAAAAACGGATGCGCCGCATTGCCATCCGGCGCAATGCGGCACCAATGAAACAGCACGGGGAAAAAGCCGGATCTGGTCGTAACAGGCGCCGGATCCGGCAGTCCGGTTTTTCGCCGCACCATGCCGGATACCGAAAGCCTGAAGTGTGAAAGTGGCCTTAATGGAAAACAAAACAAATAAGGTATAACAGAGTCTGTTCCCTGCAGATTCCACCTGCAGACACCTGGTAATGTTCTCCGCTCCTCCTGGAGCCACATGGGAGTGTTCCCTCTCCCAACACACCAACCAGACTGTCTCATGTCCAGGTGTTTAACCAGCACCACGTGATGATCACATGATCGTGACATCACCGCATGTCCTGCTAGTACACATGCCGGTGTCGGCTCTGCAAGAGGAGATACGGTGAGCACTCTCCCACTCTACAAGTGCTCACATAAAACCAGCCCATTGTTACTTTAAAATTAACACTCTCAACACTTAGCGTGCTGAAGGCAAAAACAATCTGGTTTTACATCACTGACTGCAGAGTGGACAGTGACACGTATCTCCCTTCACACACCATGCCAGTGACTGTGACACAATGTGTATACTATCAATCACAGAATTCAGAGCCATAATCAGGAGTGAGGTTTGACCATGAATTAGTAATCCAACCACAACCCTATGGTGAAAAAGGCACAAGCAAGCATCACAATAAGTGCTTATTCACACAACTGTATTTTCAGTCTGAATGCAGTCCATAAAAAAAAGTCGGACTGCACAAGGACAGAACTAGGACCAAAATTATTCAATGGAGTAATGCAGATGTGTGATTTTTTTCAATGACCAAATGTGCAAACAAAATGGATTGTATACAGAGACTGCACAGTGATAACAAGTGAGAATAAAATCGCACAAGTTTTCTGGATGAGACTGAACGATTTTTTTTTTTATGGACGTGTCAACCTACCCTAAGGACTCATTCAGATTTTTCATGTACGAGAAAAATGGACTGAGTTTCATCAGAGATTTTCATAAGAGTTTGGTCAGAATTTCATCAGTTTTTCACTTATGAGGTGAAAATGTAGCAAGAGCTGATGAACACATGAGAATGGTTCAAAGAGTTAATGTGAATATTCTAATGTTTGATGAATTATTAAAGGGGTTGTCTGGTCTAGAATGACGAGTCTGCAGTCACTCTGTGTGACTGCAGACTTCTGAATCCCCCCAGTGCAGGATTTGTCGGTGTTTGAGTAGGGAACAACGGTGATGAATGCGTTATGCTTACTCCCGGGCCGAGCCTGATTAGTAGATGCTGCCTTGCGTCATGCAAAGTGGCTGTAGAGTTTTCGTTTTAGACTCCTTTAATGGAAATATTTGGACCCGACCCCAAGGTCCGCTGTTATCACCTCTGGTGGCCCTATGAAAATATTGAAGGAGCTGAACAGCACAGTTTAATTCAATGTGCAGTGGCCCCTGCTGAGAACAGCAGTTCAGCTCCTATTCAGCCAAACAAAAGCTGATCTGCCATACCCAGCAGGGGACATTACAGCTGTTTATATGGGCTCAGGGTACCATTACACATAGCGACGCTCCAGCGATCCTGACAACGATACGACCTGGTAAGGATCGCTGGTGCGTCACTACATGGTCGCTAGTAAGCTGTCAAACAGGCCGATCTACTCAACGACGCAGCAATGATACGGCGATCTGTATAACAACCTTGTAGGTCGTTGGAACCTTGTCATACAGCAGCTATTCTGACGACTCAAACCTCAATAAGCGTGAGTTCTGCGTCGCCAACGAGGTTGCTTGTCATTTTTATGGTGTCAAACACAGCGATGCATGCTGGCCAGCGGGACACCGATGATCCAAAAATGGCCTGGGACATTCGAGCACGATCAGCGATATTGCAGAGGGGGCCTGGTCGCTGCTCTGTGTCACACGTAGCGAGATCGCTGGAGTGGTCGCTGTTGCGTCACAAAACCTGTGACGTTTCAGCGATCTCGCTAGCGATCTCGCTATGTGAGACAGGGCCTTAAGTCACTGAGCTCAGTGATTAACTGCAAAGTTGCCACTAGAGTTGAGCGAAACGGGTCGGTCAAATTCATAAGTCGCCGACTTTCGCTAAAGTCGGGTTTCATGAAACAAAGCGTGAGGTCGGCCATGAGGTTGGCGACCAGAGCGCCAAAATCGCGTTTCAAATGATGCTTCCAGCACCCTTTTTCAGCCAATGATGGAGGACGCACAACGCGATGACATTGGCAGCGGTCACTACCATCTTTGAGAAGGGCATGCAAGTGATTGGCTTGCTTTGTGTGGCATCACAGGGGCTATAAAAGGGCATGCACGCTGACCGCTATCTTACTTCTGCCGATCTTAGCATAGGGAGAGGTTGCTGCTGCTGATTCTGAATAAGGGAGAGCGTTAGTCAGGGAAGAAGAAAAAAAACTGCTTCTGCTGGTAGCGATTTTCACTGTACAACAACAGTTTGTGTGCAGTGTCAGGGAAGGATATATTTTTTTGCATCAGCTCTGTTGGATAAGGCTCTCTGATAGCTGCATTGCTGTGTCAGGATCCTGACAGCGCCGGCGTACAGCCACCGCTGAGCAGGGACTCACCCGCACTGTAAGGACCCCGGAGACAGGAACAGTCGGAAAGAACAGATGCACAGGACCTGTGGATGTTGAAGTTTTAGCAAGCAGGCACAGGACCTACAGTCATGTGACTGCAAGTTGGCGGGGCTTAGCGTCCTGCTTTCACAGATGGTAGAAAACTCAGAGCCGGGCAAAACAGAGATCACACACAGTACGGGCAAACAAGGCACAGGAGGGATAAACAGACGGGTGGTCAGACAAAGCCAAAGGTCATACACAAGAGGGCGATGCAGTACCAAGGGGACGAGCAGAGAGAAGTCGAGTCATAAGCAGAGAGTCATACACGAGAGGTAGCGCAGTACAAGAGGGACAGGCAGAACTCGCAACAGGGACAGAACCGGATCAAAACCAAACAAGCAAGCAAGATAAGGCAGAAGGCACAAGGTCAACTAACTCAGCCGAGGGCAGGAGTATAACTGACACCGGACCTAGGTCCAGTAAGCATTAAATAGCCGCCCTCTGCCAGAGAGAGGCAGAAACAATTAACCCCCTGTCTGACCAGGATAGGCCAAAGGGAAACCCCATCCTGGATCATGACAGTACCCTCCTCTCAATGGGGGGCCACTGAACCCCCAGGTCTCTCAGGGTACTTGGCGTGAAAGGCCCGGACCAACCGATCCGCATGAACCGATTGAGCAGGAACCCACGATCGTTCTTCAGGACCGTAGCCTTTCCAATGTACCAGATATTGAAGGGCACGACGGACCAACCTGGAGTTGACAATACGTTCCACCTCGTACTCAGACTGCCCGTCGACCAAAACCGGTGGCGGGGAAGCTGATGATCCCTCCCCACCAGACCTCACAGGTTTCAAAAGGGCCCTATGGAAAACATTTGGGATCCGAAGAGATGGCGGGAGACGCAACCGAAAAGCCACCGGGTTAACTGCTTCGGTAATTTCATAGGGACCTATAAACTTGGGTCCAAGCTTCGCAGAGGGGACCTTGAGCCTTAAATTCTTGGTGGATAACCATACCTTATCCCCAATCTGAAACACCGGTCCCGCAGGTGGTTTTTTGTCTGCAAAAAATTGTAATTTATCCTGGGCCTTCGTAATGTTACTCTGGACCTCCCGTCATACCTCCCCCAACCGCTGGATTTTCTCATCTGCCCCAGGACATCCAGAACTCAAACGGGAACATTCTCCAAAATGAGGATGAAACCCATAGTTGCAGAAAAAGGGAGATGTACCCGTAGACTGGTTAATGCGGTTGTTAAATGCAAACTCGGCCACCGGTAACACAGAACACCAATCATCCTGTCGGGCTGAGGTCAAACAACGCAGAATTTTCTCCAGAGACTGATTGGTCCGCTCGGTCTGCTCATTAGACTCTGGATGATAAGCAGAAGAAAAGGACAGACCAATACCTAACCTCTTACAAAAAGCCCTCCAAAGTCTGGAAACAAATTGCACTCCTCTATCAGACACCACATTCAAGGGTACCCCATTCAACTGCACCACATGCTCAACGAACAATCTGGACAATGTTTCTGCATTAGGTAGATCTGCCAAAGGTACAAAATGTGCCTGCTTACTAAACCTGTCCACCACAACCCAAACGATGGTATTACCCTTGGAGTGGGGAAGGTTGGTGATGAAATCCATGGACAAATGAGTCCATGGTCTCTCAGGAATTGGCAGTGGTACCAATTCCCCGGCCAGCCGGTTATGGGGGGTTTTTGCATGGGCACAAACATCACAAGCAGACACATATTCCCCAAAATCAGAGGCTAAAGAATACCACCAGAATACTCTAGCAATGGCCTTCCGGGTAGCCGAGATCGCTGGATGTCCACCCTGAACTGAGGCATGGAACTCCCGGAGGACCTTGAGATGAAACTGAGCTGGCACGAAAAGTTTAACCACCGGCTTAGCCGGAGGTGCAAGAGACTGAGCTTCCCGAATCTCCCGTTCCAACATATTAGAAATACCTGCCACCACCACCCCAGGCTGAAGAATGGAGGATGCAGGTTCCGGGGGGGACACCGGATCTAGACTGCGTGACAAGGCATCCGCTCTGACATTTTTGGATCCTGGCCGAAAAGTGATCGAGAAGCTGAATCGGGAAAAAAAAAGGGACCATCTATCCTGTCTGGGAGTCAACCTTTTGGCTGACTCAATGTAAGCTAGGTTTTTGTGGTCCGTAATTACGGTTGTAGGACGGACAGCCCCCTCCAAAAAATGCCTCCATTCTTCAAAGGCCAACTTTACGGTCAGAAGTTCTCGATTCCCCACATCATAGTTTCTCTCCGCAGGGGAGAATTTCTTCGAGAAAAAGGCGCAAGGTCTCAAATTGGTCAAAGTGGTGGGTCCCTGGGACAATACCGCCCCCACCCCCACCTCTGAGGCGTCTACCTCAACAATAAATGGTTCAGACGGGTCCGGTTGAACAAGAACCGGGGCAGACATGAAACATTTTTTCAAAAACTAAAACGCTGCTACCGCTGCGGTTGACCAATTCTTGATATCGGCCCCCTTTTGAGTCATGTCTTTGAGGGGTTTAACCACCTGTGAGAACCCCTTATAAATTTACGATAGTAATTGGCGAATCCTAGGAAACGCTGCAAAGCCTTCAAATCACAAGGTTGAACCCACTCGACAATGGCCTGTACCTTATTAGGATCCATGCGATACCCTTCAGCAGAGATGATGAACCCCAGAAAAGACAGTTCCTGAACAAAAATAAACATTTTTTTAATTTAGCAAAGAGACAGTTCTCCCACAGCCTTTGGAGAACTGCCCGAACATGACCAATGTGAGCTTGTTTATCAGGAGAGTAGATCAATATGTCATCCAAATATACCACCATAAGACGTCCAAAGAAATCAGAGAACACATGATTTATGAAATTTTGGAAAACCGCTGGAGCATTGGTCAGGCCGAAAGGCATGACCAAATTTTCAAACAACCCTTCAGTAATGAGAAAAGCGGTTTTCCACTCATCTCCGTCCCGGACTCGGATAAGGTTATACGCTCCCCGTAGATCTAATTTCGAAAACCACTTAGCTCCGGACTACTGGTTGTATAAATCAGGAATAAGTGAAAGTGGATACGTATTCCTCACAGTTATCTTATTTAACTCACGAAAATTGAGGCATGGGCGTAAACCTCCATCTTTTTTCTTTACAAAAAAGAACCCCGCCACCACGGGAGAAACAGAAGGACGAATGTGTCCCTTACGGAGACTCTCGGAAATATATTCCATCATTGTAGCCCGTTCTGGACCCGAAAGGTTATACAAGTGGGCTTTGGGCAATTTAGCACCTGGAACCAGGTCAATGGCACAATCAAATAGGCGGTGTGGTGGTAAAATCTCAGCCCCTTTTTCGGAGAAAACATCCGTATAGTCTTTCAGGCACTCCGGAATACCTTCCAGACCCACGGACGACACAGACACCTTAGCAAGACATTTTTCAGAACAATAAGGACCCAACTTAACCCTCCATCAAGAACAATATTCGCACTAACTCGTAATGGAACAATGTGCCTGTCAAGCGCAGGCTAGAAAAATGCCTAGAATATCTAATTTTCTCAATTTCAGTAATCTAAAAGTGATCAGAGACCTTCATAGGGATGTAATAAAAGAGACTACACAGTATCAGGTGCAAAACAAACCCATTTACTCAACATAAAAGTAATAACTTTGATATACACAAATTTCAAAACTCCTGAGAAGTACACTTTCATTTGTAAGAAAATCTGCCTTATTTATATGAAATATCCACAAACCTTTCTCTATCAATTCATAAAACAAGCTAAATAAACAATAGTAATGACAAAAAACATTACATACCATCCTTATAAAGTGTGATGTGTTCGGGACCAATGAGCCTGAGAAGCCAGCACAGCTATATCTTCCTTCCTGAAGCTCTGCAGACCAACTGTGGTATCAGGTTTCACACAGCAGCTAGAGCCAGGAGACTATCTAGAGGGAGGGGGTTTCCTGAAAATCTGGTGAGAAGGGAGAAATGAAAGAAGAAGAGCTGCGCCTGTCAGATCCATTGTTCCTGACGGAGGGTTAACAATGTCCTGAGATTCCCAATTAATCACAGGATTATGCAATTGTAACCAGGGGAACCCCAACACCAGTCCCGCAGGCAGGTTGTCCATCACAAAACATGAAATGTGTTCCTGGTGTAAGGAACTCACTTTAGGGAGAAACTCTTCAGTACGAAACATAACGTCATTCTAAACCAGTGGTGTTTTGTCAATGGCAACAATGTGAATAGGAGTCTCCAACCTAACTGTCCCTAACTTACACCTGGCAACCAAGTCAGAGTCAATAAAGTTCAATGATGATCCTCAATCCACGAAGGCAGAAGTGGATGTAGAGACACTCTCGCAACAAAGTTCCATTTGCAACAACATTTTTGAAAATGCAGAAAAGGGTACCTGAGAGCCTGGGTGACCTCCATGACAATCACCCGGGCTCAGTCGCTTGTTGGTCAGTGGATGGGAGGGGCAATCCTTTTTCCAATGTCCAGAATCGCCACAGTGAAAACAACATTTTCCCACCCGCCGTTGTCACCTTTCATTCTCTTTGAGGTCGATGGTTCCCTTCTCCATGGTTTCCAATGTAGGACAGGCTTCCCTTCCTTGGGAGAATAACGGTGCCTCAATTTGCATCACTCCACTCGCCCATAGCCTGTGATCCATTCGGACGGCCTGTGTCATAGCCTCCTCCAGGGAATCAGGCGGAGGGTAGAGAGCCAAGGCATCTTTCAGATGTTCAGACAGGCCTCTACGGAACAAACCCTGGAGGGCAGCATCATTCCAGCAGACCTCAGCAGCCCAGCGTCTGAACTCTGAACAAAACCACTCGGCTGAGTGCTTCCCCTGGCACACACTCATCACCATGTCCTCAGCCATACACATCCGATCAGGCTCATCATAAATATGCCCCAGGGCCTCAAAAAATGCATCCACAGTCATACGCTCAGGGGCCGTGGTCGGAAGAGAGAAAGCCCAAGCTTGGGGGCTCCCCTTAACAGAGACATAATGACCCCCACTCTCTGACTTTCATCCCCAGAAGAGTGTGGTCTCAATGAAAAAAAAAGCTTACAGCTCTCCTTGAAAACTCTGAACTTCTTTTTATCTCCAGAAAAGGTATCCGGTAACTTAACTGGAGACTCAGGGGAAACTAATGTAACATCGCGAGCCCCCGATAAGAATACCCCCTGCACAGTATCAGAGATCAGCTGCTGAGACTGAGCCAAGATTCGTTGTTCCCCAAGGAGTTTCTGAGACATCTGAGTCAGGTGCTTTACCTGCTCAGAAAGAGCGTGCATAGGATCCATCACACACACAGGAGAAGGGGAGCAGAGAAAAAAAAATGGTAATGGTCAGTTATAATGTCAGGATCCTGACGGCGCCGGCATACAGCCACCGCTGAGCAGGGACTCACCCGCACTGTAAGGACCCCGGAGACAGGAACAGTCAGAAAGAACAGATGCACAGGACCTGTGGACGCTGAAGTTTTAGCAAGCAGGCACAGGACCTATGGTCATGTGACTGGAAGGGGGCGGGGCTTAGCATCCTGCTTTCACAGATGGTAGAAAACTCAGAGTCGGGCAAAACAGAGATCACACACAGTACGGGCAAACGAGGCACAGGAGGGATAAACAGACGGGTGGTCAGACAAAGCCAAAGGTCATACACAAGAGGGCGACGCAGTACCAAGGGGACGAGCAGAGAGAAGTCGAGTCACAAGCAGAGAGTCATACACGAGAGGTAGCGCAGTACAAGAGGGACAGGCAGAACTCGTAACAGGGACAGAACTGGATCAAAACCAAACAAGCAAGCAAGATAAGACACAAGGCATACGTACGCACAAGGTCGACTAACTCAGCCGAGGGAAGGAGTATAACTGACACCGGACCTAGGTCCAGTGAGCATTAAATAGCCTCCCTCTGCCAGAGAGAGGCAGAAACAATTAACCCCCTGTCTGACCAGGACGGGCCAAAGCGAAACCCCATCCTGGATCATGACAGCTGTTTGCACACTGCTGTGCAAACTGCTTTTTTAAAAGCAAAAATACTTTTCTTCCTCTTTTCTGCATAGTGACCAAGCGTTCATTTTTCCACACTTTTGTGTGCAGCAGTCCTGCTTATTAGGCTGCCTGCTGCCATACTTGGACTGAGAGCATCATTGTCAGCCTCCTTAAATCTCTAGGGAGATTCAAATTCTCCCAAATACTATATACACCTTGTACCTTTCCAAACACCAGCCAATTTCAGCCTGTTTCATTGAGGTGTAATCTATAGTGGGCCAGAGATAATAGTTCAGCCTCCTAAAATCTCTAAGGAGATTCAAATTCTCCCCATTACTATATACACCTTGTAACTTCTCATACACCAGCCTATTTCAGCCTGTTAAATTGAGGTGTAATCTATAGTGGGCCAGAGATAATAGTTCAGCCTCCTAAAATCTCTAGGGAGATTCAAATTCTCCCCAATACTATATACACCTTGTACCTTGTCATACACCAGCCAATTTCAGCCTGTTACATTGAGGTGTAATCTATAAAGATGAGCGACTTTGCCTTTTTTCGGGTCGAGTCGGGTTTCATGAAACCCGACTTTCTCAAAAGTCGGGTCGAACGAAATCGGCCGATTATTGTGAAAAGTCGAAGGCCGACTGAAACACGAAACCCAATGCAAGTCAATGGGGAACCAAGGTCGGCAGGGAGTGGAGGACAGGAAACACACCTACAGTGCCCATTTTAATGCCAAAGACATCAATTCTTAATACTTAAGCTTGTCAACCTTAATTTACTTTATAATAATAGTTAGGCATTGAAAACTGGGGGTTATTTGGCTAAAGTTGTGGGGGGTAGGGCTGGCTCCTGATTTTCGTAGGCCCTGGGCCAAAAGAGTATCACTGGGCTCCTTTAACACATGCCACAATTCATGATCCTCTGATACGGCAGAGAAATAGCGGTATAGTACAATGAAAAATACTTCACTTCTTACATCTCATGACTGATATCCATTTTAAATTCTCCAATAGCTCCAAAAACGGACAGTATATTACTCCATACAGTATTATGGCCACCGCATATTGCACTATACAGAGTAATGAGGCCCATATATTTCTCCAAACAGAATCATTGGTCCCATATAATGTTTGAAACAGTATATGATGAGCTCCACATAATGCTACAGTATATGTTGGTCCCCATGGATGAAGCTCCTCTGTGTTTTGGGTCCAAATAATGCTCCATATATAACGGGCCACATTTCTAATGCTCCGGTGCATAATGGGCCTTGTGAATGCTGCTCCAGTGTCTGATGTCCACCTTTGGAATGCTCCAGTGTATGGTGGGCCCCATATATCATTCTCCAGAGTATAGTGCTCCCCAAAAATAGCTGTCCCAATATTGAAAACAATTAAATAAGTCTCCTCGCTAGGGAATCCCTGTACTAGTCTGGACTCCTCGTCGTCCCCATCTTCCATCTCACTGCACTTACACTGTTTACCCAGAGGGCGTATAGACGTGATGTCATTGCGCTCTGTGACCAGAATGTCACTGTCAGGAAACGCGGAAGACTTCACGGCGGTGGAGCAGAAGAGGTAAGTATTTCAACTTTGGAAGTGCTGTGATCCTGAGCAAGCAGGGGGGGCCCACTTGTTGGCGACGGCACTAGCACAGGGCCCCTCATAATACGGCGGTGTGTCTGATGGCAGGTGGGCCCTCCCACTGGCAGAGACACTTTTGCGTACTATGAGGGGCCCTGTGCCAGTGCGTCACCCATGAGTATGCCCCCCCACCTGCTCAAGGAACCTGCACTTTCATCTGCACCTTGCTCTTTGTCACCGAGTCAGGTGGTAAAGTATGCGGGAAGGGGAACTTGAGTTTCATCAGAGTCAGATTCTGGCTGTGTAGAGTGCGAGGGGAATGTAGTGGTCTGGGTCAATGTACCAGCAGAATCATCTAGCAGTGGCTGGCATCAGTGAACTTGTGGTGCCCCCAGGAGTACGGTCGCCACAGTGGCATTACCTTCCTCCTAGGCAGTGTGATGTCATGCTTGCGAGCAACGAAGGATCTCTCTAGCAGGTAAACCAACACACAAAACAGTTCCCACTCCAGGCCAGCAGGGAGACCTCTGAACCTGACTGCTGAGGTGCTGCTCTCTGTGGTCGAGAGGAGGGAAGTTAGGGCAGTCTGTGAAGGGAAGGGGAAGTGTGTGGACGTGAGAAGGGGAGCTGGAGGATGAGCAGAGTTAAGGCTCACTCCTAGCTGGAGCGCATGGTCGGTATTCTGGTCTCTGAGTTTGTAGGGACACTGACGGTCTTGCAGTTGAAACCAGAGGAAGAAGCAACTGTAAATGCTCTGTTCCCAACTAAGGCTCAGAGGCCCCAGCAGCAACGTGTGTGAGCCAGAAGAAAAAGGCTATGGCTGCCTGCCATATGAGAAAGCTCCAAAAGAGAGTGAACAGGGGGAACTTCAGTGAACTCAGTACTGCGAGTACCTCAGATAATCGCTAGAACGGAGGCCACACTACCTATCTGTAGAGAGAGAACTCCAAATTTGCTTCCAGGCTGAGCAACTCCTTCTCCATCAGTATTCTGGATCCTGGACGGCACTTACCAAGTACAGGTAAAGGAACTGCACGACTGTGTCTGTCATCTTTCTCCTGCGCCTGGCGCACGGCTCTGCTACATCCTGCACTGCACACCATCTACCAACTCTTTCATCTGCCCTGCGACTACGGCCCTACCCGTGCAGGGCTTCTACATCTTAGCTCCACAACAACATCTGTCCCAGAGAAGCGACACTGCAACGCGGGTCAATCTTATCAGAAACCACATGTGGCATCACATATTATTCACCTATAAATGTTATTCACCCCTTTGCATGGACACCCAGGGCCACGGAACGGTTCATCACCACCAACGTGACACATCCCTCTGAGACACCGGCCCGGTATCGATTAACCCCACTGCCCTGGCTGGCCACCCACACTCCCTGTCAGATTCATCTTGGACTGGGGAATTCACGATTTGACTTGATAACCCAGGCATGGTATGATAGAAAGAGCTACATGGACTAATGTGAAGTGTGGCCTGCTGCATCATTCACTTTTGGTGGGGGTGAAGGACACAAGGAAAGGGGTCCTTCCTGACGAGGAGCCGGCACTTGACAACTCAGTGCTTGCATTTTTTGAAACTTCAGAAGAGGAGGGCATATTAGCTGGAGACTAGAGTTGAGCGACTTTTGGTTTTTTAGGGTCGCGTTTCGTTTCGTGAAACCCGACTTTTCCAAAAGTCGGGTCGAGCAAGATCGTCCGATTATAGGGAAAAGTCAGGGTCGTCCCGAAACACAAAACCCAATGTAAGTCAATGGGGAATAAAAGTCGGCAGTGAGAGGAGGACAGGAAACACACCTACAGTGCCCATTTGAATGCCAAAAGCATCAATTCTTCTTACTTAAACTTGTCAACCTTAATTAACTTCATAATACAAGTTACGCACTGAAAAATGGGGGTTATTTGGCTAAAGTTGTGGGGGGGGGGGCTGGCTGCAGGTTTTCATGTGCGCTGGGCGAAAGAGCGCCCCTTTAACACATACCACAACTCATCAATGATCATGCTCCGATACGGCAGAGAAATAGTGGTATAGTACAATGAAAAATACTTCACTTTTTACATCTCATGACGAGGCCCATCTATTTCTCCATACAGAATCATTGGTCCCATATAATGTTTGAAACAGTATATGATGAGCTCCACATAATGCTACCGTATATGTTGGTCCCCATGGATGAAGCTCCACTGTCTTATGGGCCCAAATAATGCTCCAAACATAATGGGCCCCATTTCTAAAGCTCTAGTGTATAATGGGCACTGTAAATGCTGCTCCAGTGTCTGATGTCCACCTTTGGAATGTTCCAGTGTATGGTGGGCCCCATCTATCATTCTCAGACGGTGTTAGGCCCAGTATGGATTGCACGTGATTGCACAAAGGTGAGAAAGGGTACCGTATCCCCAGATAACATGTATGGATAGTGTACACATTCAAAATATATGTCTCAGGAGGCAGGCTCAGACGGTGTCAGGCCCAGTATGGATTGCACGTGATTGCACAAAGGTTAGAAAGGGTACCGTATCCCCGGATAGCATGTATGGATAGCGTACACATTAAAAATATATGTCTCAGGAGGCAGGCTCAGACGGTGTCAGGCCCAGTATGGATTGCACGTGATTGCACAAAGGTTAGAAAGGGTACCGTATCCCCGGATAACATGTATGGATAGCGTACACATTCAAAATATATGTCTCAGGAGGCAGGCTCAGACGGTGTTAGGCCCAGTATGGATTGCACGTGATTGCACAAAGGTTAGAAAGGGTACCGTATCCCCGGATAACATGTATGGATAGCGTACACATTCAAAATATATGTATCAGGAGGCAGGCTCAGATGGTGTCAGGCCCAGTATGGATTGCACGTGATTGCACAAAGGTTAGAAAGGGTACCGTATCCCCGGATAACATGTATGGATAGCGTACACATTCAAAATATATGTCTCAGGAGGCAGGCTCAGACGGTGTTAGGCCCAGTATGGATTGCACGTGATTGCACAAAGGTTAGAAAGGGTACCGTATCCCCGGATAACATGTATGGATAGCGTACACATTCAAAATATATGTCTCAGGAGGCAGGCTCAGACAGTGTCAGGCCCAGTATGGATTGCACGTGATTGCACAAAGGTTAGAAAGGGTACCGTATCCCCGGATAACATGTATGGATAGCGTACACATTCAAAATATATGTCTCAGGAGGCAGGCTCAGACGGTGTTAGGCCCAGTATGGATTGCACGTGATTGCACAAAGGTTAGAAAGGGTACCGTATCCCCGGATAACATGTATGGATAGCGTACACATTCAAAATATATGTCTCAGGAGGCAGGCTCAGACGGTGTCAGGCCCAGTATGGATTGCACGTGATTGCACAAAGGTTAGAAAGGGTACCGTATCCCCGGATAACATGTATGGATAGCGTACACATTCAAAATATATGTCTCAGGAGGCAGGCTCAGACGGTGTTAGGCCCAGTATGGATTGCACGTGATTGCACAAAGGTTAGAAAGGGTACCGTATCCCCGGATAACATGTATGGATAGCGTACACATTCAAAATATATGTCTCAGGAGGCAGGCTCAGACGGTGTCAGGCCCAGTATGGATTAAATGTGATTGCACAAAGGTTAGAAAGGGTACCGTATCCCCGGATAACATGTATGGATAGCGTACACATTCAAAATATATGTCTCAGGAGGCAGGCTCAGACGGTGTGAGGCCCAGTATGGATTGCACGTGATTGCACAAAGGTTAGAAAGGGTACCGTATCCCCGGATAACATGTATGGATAGCGTACACATTCAAAATATATGTCTCAGGAGGCAGGCTCAGACGGTGTCAGGCCCAGTATGGATTGCACGTGATTGCACAAAGGTTAGAAAGGGTACCGTATCCCCGGATAACATGTATGGATAGCGTACACATTCAAAATATATGTCTCAGGAGGCAGGCTCAGACGGTGTCAGGCCCAGTATGGATTGCACGTGATTGCACAAAGGTTAGAAAGGGTACCGTATCCCCGGATAACATGTATGGATAGCGTACACATTCAAAATATATGTCTCAGGAGGCAGGCTCAGACGGTGTCAGGCCCAGTATGGATTGCACGTGATTGCACAAAGGTTAGAAAGGGTACCGTATCCCCGGATAACATGTATGGATAGAGTACACATTCAAAATATATGTCTCAGGAGGCAGGCTCAGACGGTGTTAGGCCCAGTATGGATTGCACGTGATTGCACAAAGGTTAGAAAGGGTACCGTATCCCCAGATAACATGTATGGATAGCGTACACATTCAAAATATATGTCTCAGGAGGCAGGCTCAAAAGGTGTCAGGCCCAGTATGGATTGCACGTGATTGCACAAAGGTTAGAAAGGGTACCGTATCCCCGGATAACATGTATGGATAGCATACACATTCAAAATATATGTCTCAGGAGGCAGGCTCAGACGGTGTCAGGCCCAGTATGGATTGCACGTGATTGCACAAAGGTTAGAAAGGGTACCGTATCCCCGGATAACATGTATGGATAGCGTACACATTCAAAATATATGTCTCAGGAGGCAGGCTCAGACAGTGTTAGGCCCAGTATGGATTGCACGTGATTGCACAAAGGTTAGAAAGGGTACCGTATCCCCGGATAACATGTATGGATAGCGTACACATTCAAAATATATGTCTCAGGAGGCAGGCTCAGACGGTGTTAGGCCCAGTATGGATTGCACGTGATTGCACAAAGGTTAGAAAGGGTACCGTATCCCCGGATAACATGTATGGATAGCGTACACATTCAAAATATATGTCTCAGGAGGCAGGCTCAGACGGTGTCAGGCCCAGTATGGATTGCACGTGATTGCACAAAGGTTAGAAAGGGTACCGTATCCCCGGATAACATGTATGGATAGCGTACACATTCAAAATATATGTCTCAGGAGGCAGGCTCAGACGGTGTCAGGCCCAGTATGGATTGCACGTGATTGCACAAAGGTTAGAAAGGGTACCGTATCCCCGGATAACATGTATGGATAGCGTACACATTCAAAATATATGTCTCAGGAGGCAGGCTCAGACGGTGTCAGGCCCAGTATGGATTGCACGTGATTGCACAAAGGTTAGAAAGGGTACCGTATCCACGGATAACATGTATGGATAGCGTACACGTTCAAAATATATGTCTCAGGAGGCAGGCTCAGACGGTGTTAGGCCCAGTATGGATTGCACGTGATTGCACAAAGGTTAGAAACGGTACCGTATCCCCGGATAACAAGTATGGATAGCGTACACATTCAAAATATATGTCTCAGGAGGCAGGCTCAGACGGTGTCAGGCACAGTATGGATTTGACGGCCCAGATTACTCAGCGGAGGAGCAGGGAGAAGTAAAGATTGCAAATGCTGGGGCCCTGCCCAAGCAAGGGGGCCCACTCGTGGGCGTCGGTACTGGCACTGGGCCCCTCATAGTACAGCGGTGTGTCTGATGGCGGGTGTGCACCACCACCGTCAGAGACACTTGATTGCACTATAAGAGTCGGCCTACCCACCTGTCCAGGGCAACGGCACTCGCACGGTGTCGTGCGCTAGGTGGTGACCCCGGCCATGGGGGGGGGAGGCAGCACAGTTATGGAGTTTTAGAAAGTGGCATATGTTGATGTTGGACATTCAGCTGATGCAAAAGGCGAAATAGGTCAAGTCCCAGGAAGAGGTGGACCAAAGCAAGCCATTTTTCTGTCACCCTATTTGTCATCAGGGGAAGGTGGGACAAAATCCTTGGAAACCCATGCGTGGTTCATTTTAATGAAGGTTAGATCATCCACATTTTGGGTTGACAGACGGGTCCTTTTTTCTGTCAGGATTGATCCAGCTGCACTGAAGACTCTTTCCGATAGCACACTTGCAGCTGGGCAAGCGAGCTCCTGTAAGGCATATTGTGCCAATTCAGGCCAGGTGTCCAGTTTAGCGGCCCAATAGTCAAAGGGGAATGACCTGTGTGGGAGAACATCGATATGGGAGGAAAAGTAGTTTGTAACCATGGTTGACAACTGCTGTCTCCTGTCACTTTCCATCGATGCAGTATTACCAGTTGTGTGAGCGGTATTTGAAAAATCAGTCCACAACATTGTCATGAAACCCCTGTCTCCAACGCCACTTCTGCTGTGTGCACCACGAACACCTCTGCCAAGCTGCCCCCGGCCCGTACGGCTCGTGTGAGAACCATCACAGCTGCTGTGTGCTGGGAATGCCTCAAGCAACCGATTTACCAGAGTTGCTTGTTTATTAGCCAATATTAGGTCAAGGTTCTCCTGTGGCATGATGTTTTGTAATTTGCCTTTATAGCGTGGATCCAGGATGCTGGCCAACCAGTAGTCGTCATCGTTCATCATTTTGGCAATGCGGGGGTCCCTTTTTAGGATCCGCAAGGCATAATCTGACATGTGGGCCAATGTTCCCGGTGTCAATGATGCACTGCGAGTGCTGGTTGGAGGAGCACTTTCTGGCAAATCCACATCCCTCCAGTCACGCACAAACCCTGTACCAGACCTTGCCACGCCAACATTTTCACTTGCCCCACGAGATGCATCCTCCTCCCCTAAGTAATCATCCCCATCATCATCCTCCTCCTCCTCTTCTTCCTCCACCTCGTCCAGGAGTGGTCCCTGAGCAGACAATGGCTGAATGTCATCAAGGATTCCCTCCTCCTCTTCCTCCTCATCAACATTGGCTGCAGACGCCTGCTCCTTAAGGTGCGTCAAAGTTTGCATGAGCAGACGCATAAGTGGGATGCTCATGCTTAGGATGGCGTCGTCTGCGCTTACCAGCCGTGTGCATTCCTCAAAACACTGAAGGACTTTACAGAGGTCTTTCAGCTTCGACCACTGCACACCTGTCAACTCCATGTCTGCTCTCAAAGTGCCTGGCCGTGTATCCTCCCACAAATGCATTATGGCCTGCCTCTGCTCGCACAGCCGCTCCACCATGTGCAGGGTGGAGTTCCACCTTGTTGCAATGTCGATAATGAGGCGGTGGTTGGGAAGGTGGAGCAATCGCTGCAGCTTCTGCATACGAACGGAGTGTACAGGCGACCGGCGGATGTGCGCGCACAGTCTTCGCACCTTCTGGAGCAGGGCTGTTAACTCTGGATAATTTTTGAGGAAGCACTGCACCACCAGGTTCAAGGTGTGAGCCAAGCAAGGTATGTGGCTGAGTTTTGAAAGGGCTATGGCTGCCACAAAATTACGGCCGTTATTACTAATTACCTTGCCTGCCTCAAGATGTACACTGCCCAGCCATGACTCAGTTTGTCGCTTCAAGTACTCGGCCAGCACCTCGGCGGTATGTCTGTCGCCCAAGCACATCATCTGCAACACAGCCTGCTGACGCTTTCCACTAGCTGCTCGATAGGGGGACACATCGTGTGCAACAGTGGCAGCTGCAGATGGAGTGCTCGTACGACTGCGCTCTGTGGACGAGCTTTCGCTTCTGGAGGAGGAGGAGGAGGGTGGAACACCTACAGCCAACTGTTTCCTATACCGTGGGATAGGCAGCACTGTCCCACCACCGCTGTCCCCTGTGGACCCTGCATCCACCACATTAACCCAGTGCGCAGTGATGGACACGTAACAGCCCTGGCCATGCCGACTGGACCATGCATCAGTTGTGAGGTGCACCTTTCCGCTCACTGACTGCTTGAGTGCATGGACAATGCGGTCTTTCACATGATGGTGGAGGGCTGGGATGGCTTTGCGAGAGAAGAAGTGGCGACTGGGTAGGTCATAGCGTGGTACTGCATAGGCCATGAGTTTGTGGAAAGCTGCGCTTTCCACCAACTGATAGGGTATCATCTCAAACGAGATTAGTTTGGCAATGTGGGCGTTCAAACCCAGTGTACGCGGATGAGAGACTGAGTACTTTCTTGACCTACTCATAGTGTCTGGGAGGGTGAGCTGGACTTGAGAGCTGCATATGGTGGAAGTAGCGGTGGACAGGGCGGACTGAGAGAGGGTTGATGATGGTGATGGAGTTGGTGTTCTTTCTGATGGCCTAGAATCAGTCTTTCGTTGATATAACAGTGGGATTCCCTGACTGCTGTGGCCTTGCAACGACACCTCAACATTTGCTGCTGTGCTAACCGGTGGGCTTACAGTGGGGGAAACAATGTAGCGTTGATGACTACCTTCGTTGTGATCAGTTGCACATGTGGCACTTGAGGTTTGGTGTTGTGTCCACGCTTGCAAGTGCATGCTGGTTAAATGTCTAAGCATGCAACTGGTATTCAAATTTTTCAGATTTTTCCCTCGGCTAAAGGTCTTTGTGCACTTCTTACAGATAACCTTGGCCTGATCATGAGGATTTTGTTCAAAAATGTGCCACACTGCACTCTTCCTACTTTGGCAGACATTTTGCGGTCTAGCACGCTGTGATCTTTTGACCCTCTGGACAAGCTGTCCAGCAACTCTTTTGATGTTTGGAACCTGTCTTTGGAGTGCTCCGGGCCTGCCAGATAACAGCTGTTGCGATGTCGATGTCTGCTGTGGATGCTCCTCATCTGAGCTATTGGAAGCAGCACCCTCTTCCCCCAATGGATGCCAATCTGGGTCAACAACTGGGTCATCCATCACCTCCTCTTCTATGTCATGTGCACCTTCCTCTGTGTCACCGTGTATGGTGGTATAGTGTGCGGGAAGGGGCACCTGAGTCTCATCAGGGTCAGAATCTGGCTCTGTACACTGCGAGGACAATGTAGTGCTCTGAGTGAATGTACCAGCAGAATCATCCATCAGCGGCTGTGCATCAGTGCACTCCATGTCAGATTCATCTTGGCCTGGGTAATTCACCATTTCACTTGATAATCCAGGCATGGTATGTGAAAACAGCTCCATGTAGTAATCAGTAGTATGGCCTGCGTCATCCTTCAATCTTGGTTGGGGTGAAGGACACAAGGAAAGGTGTGGTTCATGAACGTGAGCCTCCAATGACGACTCAGTGCTTTTACTTTTTACAACTGAAGAAGAGGAGGCGATAGAGCTGGAGGCTGAGTCAGCAATGTAAGACAAAACTTTTTCCTGATGCTCTGGCTTTAAAAGCGGTTTGCCAACTCCTAGAAAACTAAGCGTTCGAGGCCTTATGTAGCCAGACGATGACGCAGGCTCAACACCTCCTGCATTCGGTCCTATTTTGCTCTTGCCACTACCATCAGATCCACCACCAACACCATCATTACCAGCTGCCAACCCCCGCCCAATTCCACGGCCTCTTCCACCAGCCTTCCTCATTTTTGGTAGAAATGTAGACAAAATCCAACAAACTATATAGTATGTAAAACAAGGTGTCTATAGGACAGGGGAGATTTTGAATTTCTGCACACACTTTTGGACACTGGACACTTTTGGATTGTGTGAGGCCCAATGAATATCTGAGCGCTATGTGACAGGTTCGATGGCACAGCTGTGACCTAAGTGACTAGAGGATAAGTGAGAGTTTGAATCTCTGCACACACTTTTGGACACTGGACACTTTTGGATTGTGTGAGGCCCAATGAATATCTGAGCGCTATGTGACAGGCTCGATGGCACAGCTGTGACCTAAGTGACTAGAGGATAAGTGAGAGTTTGAATCTCTGGACACACTTTTGGACACTGGACACTTTTGGATTGTGTGAGGCCCAATGAATATCTGAGCGCTATGTGACAGGCTCGATGGCACAGCTGTGACCTAAGTGACTAGAGGATAAGTGAGAGTTTGAATCTCTGCACACACTTTTGGACACTGGACACTTTTGGATTGTGTGAGGCCCAATGAATATCTGAGCGCTATGTGACAAGCTCGATGGCACAGCTGTGACCCAAGTGACTAGAAGATAAGGGAGATTGGATTGCTTTTAAAAAAGCAGTTTGCGGAGCAGTGGGTAAACAGCAATGCCAGCCTGTCAGGAAGCCTTAGAAGGCAGCCCAACAACCAACACCACTGATACACCACAATATAGCCTCCCCTTGCACTGCACACACAGTGACTGGTGTGTTGTGCAGGCCAAATCGCTAGCAGCAGAAGCAGTTTTTTGGTCTTCTTCCCTGCCTAACGCTCTCCCTACATAATCAGCAGCAACCTCTCCCTATGCTAAGATCGGCAGAAGTAAGATGGCGGTCGGCGTGCACGCCCTTTTATACCCCCTGTGACGCCCACCAAAGCAAGCCAATCACTTGCATGCCCGTCTGAAAGATGGTGGTGACCCGTGCCTATGTCATCACGTTGCCCACAGTGTCCGTGGATCCTGATTGGCTGAAAAAGAGCGCAAAACAAACTTTTGAAACGCGACTTTGGCGCGTAAGTCGCCGACCTCGTGGCCGACCTCATCCTAGGGTCGGGTTTCGTTTCATGAAACCCGACTTTGCCAAAAGTCGGCGACTTTTGAATTTTTTCGACCCGTTTCGCTCAACTCTACTGGAGACTGTTTCGGCAATGTAAGCCAAAACCAGTTCCTGATGCTCTGGCTTTAAAAGCGGTTAACCTACTCCCAGAAAAGGTAGCCGTCCAGGCATTCTGGAGCCAGACCATGACGCAGGCTCAAGACCTCCTGCCTTAGCTGCTATTGTGCTTTTGCCACTACCAGCAGATGCACCACCACCATCAGCACCAGTTGGCCCCCCCCACGCCCACGGCCTCTTCCACCAAATTTCAAAATGTTGCAGAAAATGAACCCAAAATAACATCAGATATATGTTACTGTATCAGAAGTGTACAGCTGTATACAGTCAAAGGATGATTGTCAATCTCCCTATATGTACCATCAGTCACACAGAGATGCTCAGTATGGATTAGAAAGAATATAAAATGTAGAAAAAGTATACAGTATCATCAGATAGCAGGTATATATAGTATAGTTTAAACATTCTGAATCTCCGTAGATATTTCAGGAGGCAGACACAGACGTTCTCAGGCTCCGTAAGGATTACAACACAATATAAAAAGCCGTAAAACGGTAATGGATCTGAAGAATACAGCTGTACACAGTGTAGGGGTCATTGTTGTCAATCTCAGTATTTATTGCCACAGTCAGAAAATAACTCTCACTTGGTCAGTTTGTATTAGACCAGAATATAAAAAGCAGTAAATGGGTAATGTATCACAAGCGTAGAGCTGTATACAGTGTTGGGGTAATTTTTAAATCTACATTTAAATTGCAGGAGTAACCCACAGACTCTCACACGCTCAGGATGGATCACACCACAATATAACGAGAAGATCCGAAAGAAATAATCACACATGTGGGACGATGTTCCAGGTGTCAATGATCCACTTAGAGTGGTGGGTGGAGGAGGACTTCCTGGCAGAAAGGGTACAGTATCACAAGATGCCAGGAAAATATAGCATAGTTTAAACATTAAAAATGTACGTCTATATATTCAGGAGTAGTGTTGAGCCACCCCGCTAGTGTTCCAGTTCGTTTTGGTTTGTCGAACACGAGGCAAGTTCGTCGAATGTTTGTCGAACGTTCGATGAACAACGTCGAACACCATTGAAAGCAATGGCAGGCAAAAACAAACACATACAAACACACAGAAAACACATAGAAAACAATTACAAAACACCTTAAAAGGTGTCCCAAAGCAGACAAAATGCTCAGAATACAAAAATAACATATGGAAAACGGCAACTACATTTAGAAAAGAGGTGGAGGAGGAGGAGACACAGATATAGGCATGTCATGCCCTTAAGAAGTCAAGAAAGGCTGGGATAAAAATGTAAAATACCAAAAAACAGTAAAAATCTTAAATCGAAGACGATCATATACCGTCGGACTTCCAACCATAAAATAGGCCAACTGCTGATCGGGTGGCGTTATTCCCACGAACCTCCGAACAGCAGCCATGAAGGCAAAGTGTTTGGTTTCCGGGGGCAGTATGGTTGCAAAGCTAAACCTTAATGGAATGTCCAGAAGGGCACCACCAGGAGTGGAGCCTGCGGCTTAATTCGACTCCACCCGGGAAACTTCAACCATGCCAGCTACAGAAAAGATTGACAGACTGCAAGCTTTGTTGATTCTGTGGGTGGTGGTGGATGTCGTTTTTAGTTGTGCTAGCGATTTGTCAGCTTAATTCCATTAACGAACGAGACTCCGGCATGCCCCCGCGGTACGCGTCAAGCTTACTAGAGGGACATGCGAGGTTCTGGCATGCGAGATTGATGAATAACAGGTCTGTCATGCCCTTACATGTCCGGGGCTGCATTCGCGCTACACTGAAAGGTCCAGCGTGTGTCGCTTACAGGTGCAGATAACCCGCTGAACCCTGTTAGTGATGGGGATCTGGGATTACAATTCTTCCCCGCGAACGAGGATTTTCCAGTAAGTGCAGGTCAACCGGAATTCCGGAATTAGGCCTAACCGGCATTCCAGAAATAATGAAAAAATTAAGTGTCCAAACCACAGGTGCTGTAGCTTGCTTAACAGCTGGGCTCCTATGCTGAGTAGCACGCAGTTCTTACATAAACAGGAGGCATAGCTTGGTTCACTGGTGGGCTCCTCTGCTAAGTAGCAGACAGTGCTACAAGGCCCAAAAGGATTTTCTGGACATAATGCGGTAAAAAATAATTAGAAACACACACGGTGTAGCTCCTTGACAGGTGTACTATACCGCTTGCTACCACACACCACTACTATGCCATGAAACAGTCTATTAACATTGAAAACCATTATTAATGTGAAAATGAAGTTACGCTTTTGGTGAACGGAACCTCGAACAGCCGAATTTTAAGCAAAGTGTTCGAGTTCGAACGACTCGACCACTGCCCAAAACAGCTGGAATTTTAACTTAGGCAGACTCAGAGGGTCTCAGGCCCAGTATGGATTTGACGTGATTGTACAAAGTTGAGAAAGGGTACAGTATCACTGGACAGCAGGAATATATAGCATAGTTTAAACATTAAAAATCTGCGTGTATATTTCCAGGAGTCCGACAAAGACACTCACAGCCTCAGTAAGGATTAGACAAGAATCTAAAAAGTAGAAAAAGGGTAATGTATTCGAAGTGTACACCAGTATACACTGTTGGGGTATTTTTCAATCTTCATATATATTTCAGTCTCAGTAAGACAGTAAGGACAACCCGCAAGAGGAAACGAGATGGATACAAGTACAGACGGAAAGTCGAGTGATTGCAGAAATTTTGGAATTACTAATCACGGTAAAAACTCCAGGGAGAAATCTGAGGCGATGCTGACCCTCAATTACTTTGTCTGTGGAGACAGCGAAAATAGTTCTTGTGAAGAAAGGTTTGCTGTATCGCAGTACCGTGGAACCCATCATCGTTACTCATCTCCATCAAATTGTGATCACAGGGACAGATGTAGACATTGTCCTCACTGCCTATCATGATCTGTCAGGTAACTTTAGAGTGCAAAAGACACAAGCAACAGACCATAGGCGATTCTATGGGATTGGCATGAGAAGACACATTTAAAAATGTGGGCAGGAATGTCACACGTCTGTGAGTCGGAAAACTGTGAAAGCTGATGATAAACCTCCACTGCATCTCATTGTGAGTCGACGTACATAGCAAATGGAAGCCATTGATCATCTGAAGATAGAGCCCAGCAGGACAACGCATAGCTGCGTCTTAACCATCATCTATCATTTCACCAAATTTGTATTGGCAGTCCCAGTGAAGTATTTAACAGGCCAGACTACACAGTGGTGGAGCAGGGAGAGGTAAGTATTGCAAGTGCTGGTGCCCTGAACAAGCAGGGGGGACCCATTCGTGGGCGGCGGTACTGGCACAGGGCCCCTCATAGTACGTCGGTGTGTCTGACGGCGGGTGTGCACCCCCACCATCAGAGACACTTGATTCTACTATGAGGGGCCCTTGTGCCAGTGCCATTGCCAAAGAGTGTGCCCACCCACCTGTTCAGGTGGTGACCCCGGCCCTGTGGGGGGAGGCAGCCCAGTTAGGGAGGTGGAAAAATTGGCATATGTTGATTTTGGACATTCAGCAGCTGCAAATGGAGGAATTGGAGAAGTCTGTGGAAGAGGAGGACAAAAGCAAGCCATTTTTCTGGCAACCTACGTGTCAGCAGGAGAGGGTGGGACAAAATCCTTTGAAACCCATGCATGGTTCATTTTAATGAAGGTTAGATCATCAACATTTTGGGTCGACAGACGGGTCCTTTTTTCTGTCAGGATTGATCCATCAGCACTGAAGACTCGTTCAGATAACACACTAGCAGCAAGGCAAGCGAGCTCCTGTAAGGCACATTGTGCCAATTCAGGCAAGGTGTCAAGTTTACTGGCCCAATAGTTAAAGGGGAATGACCGGTGAGGGAGAACATCGATATGTGACGAGAAGTAGTTTGCTACCATAGTTGACAACTGCTGTCTCCTGTCACTGTCGATCGATGCAGTATTACCATTACCAGTCGTGTGAGCGGTACTTGAAAAATCAGTCCACAACATAGTCATGACACCCCTGTGTCCAACTCCACTTCAGCTATGTGCACCACGAACACCTCTTCCATGTTGCCCCCTACGGCTCGTTGGAAAAACATCACCGCCGCTGTGTGCTGGGAATGCCTCAAACGGTTTACTGTTGTGAGTTCATTTTCCCCTTCACCATTGAGGTCTGATGAACTCCCTCTTCTGGTGAAGGAAGGTAGTGAGGCTGATTACCAAACACCTGAGCAGAATGATGATGACTGGGTGACTGGAATTGCTGACTGGATATAAGGCAGCCGACGCCCTTCTGCCTTGCAGGTGATTTCTCTGAGCGATTCTAGGAGACCAGTTTGATTCCTGCTCATCAAAAGCTAAGTTTTCTGCTCTGCTTTTTGCATTTGTGTTTTGGTTTTGTTTTGCCTTGTTTTTCTGGATTTCTGCCATTCCCTGCTGGGGTGAGCTGAATTCCTTTTTGCTCTGTCTTCAGAAAATACCTGAGTACTGATATAGTCTTTTTGAAGCCTAGCATCTTCAGGGCTTTTTTCCCTATCAGTCTGTAGGCTCTTGTTTTGATAGGTTTTTTTGCTATGAATGAGTCACCGTAGGAGGCAAAAACAGAAATACTAGCTAAGTCCAGAAAACTAGAGAAGTTGGCAGCTATCAGATTGCAGTCCCCTGAACCTAACAACAACTAGCAGTAGCCGTGCGGGGTTCCTACGGTGCCCTAGACCCCTCGATCATAGCCGGAGAACTACATAGCCTAAAGACAGAAAGGGAAATCTAAACTGCCCCAGAGCAGACCTCAAAGCAATAGGCAGCCCCCAACATATACACTGTGTTCCAAATTATTATGCAAATGATATTTTTCTCTGATTTTCCTAAATAGTCGGTACAAATGACAGTCAGTCTAATAAAAGTCATCTCCGGTTAGAGTATACATCAAATTTTATTGAAGAAACCTCCCAATAATAACATTATAATCTCCAAAATGAATAAAAACTCAAATTGCCCTGTTCCAAATTATTAGGCACAGTAGAATTTCTAAACATTTGATGTTTTAAATAACTGAAAATGCTCATTTGTGGAATTTGCAGCATTAGGAGGTCACATTCACTAAACAAAAAGGATATTTTGGAGTTAAATAGCTTAACAGGCCTAATTACATGTTAACATAGGAACCCTTCTTTGATATCACCTTCACAATTCTTGCATCCATTGAAATTGTGAGTTTTTGGAGAGTTTCTGCTTGTATTTCTTTGCATGAAGTCAGAATAGCCTCCCAGAGCTGCTGTTTTAATGTGAACTGCCTCCCACCCTCATAGATCTTTTGCTTGATGGTACTCCAAAGGTTCTCTATAGGGTTGAGGTCAGGGGAAGATGGTGGCCACACCATGAGTTTATCTCCTTGTATGCCTAGAGCAGTCAAGGACTCAGAGGTATTCTTTGCAGCATGAGATGGTGCATTGTCATGCATGAAGATGATTTTGCTCCTGAAGGCACGTTTCTGCTTTTTATACCATGGAAGACAGCTGTCAGTCAGAAACTCTATATACTTTGCAGAGGTCACTTTCACACCTTCAGGAACCTTAAAGAACCCTACCAGCTGTTTCCCCATGATTCCAGCCCAAAACATGACTCCTCCACCTCCTTGCGGACGTCGCAGCCTTGTTGGGACATAGTGGCCATCCACCAACCATCCACTACTCCATCCATCTGGACCATCCAGGGTTGCTCGACACTCATCAGTAAACAAGACTGTTTGAAAATTAGTCTTCATGTATGTCTGGGCCCACTGCAACCGTTTCTGCTTGTGAACACTGTTTAGGGGTGGCCGAATAGTAGGTTTATGCACCACAGCAAGCCTTTGAAGGATCCTACACCTTGAGGTTCGAGGGACTCCAGAGGCACCAGCAGCTTTAAATATCTGTTTGCTGGTTTGTAATGACTTTTTAGCAGCCACTCTCTTAATCCAATGAACTTGCCTGGCAGAAATCTTCCTCATTCTGCCTTTATCAGCACAAACATGTCTGTGCTCAGAATCAACCACAAATCTCTTAACAGTACAATGATCACGTTTAAATTTTTGGGAAATATCTAATGTTTTCATCTCTTGACCAAGGCATTGCACTATTTGATGCTTTTCAGCAGCAGAGAGATCCTTTTTATTTCCTAAATTCCTTGAAACCTGTGCCCTGCTTAATAATGTGGAACATCATTCTTAAGTAGTTTTCCTTTAATTGAGCTCACCTGTTAAACTAATTATCACAGGCATTTGAGATTGATTTCAGTGATCCAAAGAGCCCTGATACACAATACCATCTATGAGTTTATTTGAAAAACAAAAAATAACATCTTTATGACACTTAAATCCAATTTGCATAATAATTTGGAACACAGTGAAATGACGGTGAAGCAAGATGAAAAAACACTCACACAGATAGAAAGATAGGCTGAGCAAATGATGGGGCCCAAGCTAACTAAATAGGACAGAAAAGAAAAGCTGCTATCTGCAATCCGCCAAAACCCTCTCAAAAACAAGAGCCAACAGACTGATAGGGAAAAAGGCCCTGAAGACGCTAGGCTTCAAAAAGACTATATCAGTACTCAGGTATTATCTGAAGACAGAGCAAAAAGGAATTCAGCTCACCCAGCAAGGAAAGGCAGAAATCCAGAAAAACAAGGCAAAACAAAACCAAAACACAAATGCAAAAAGTAGAGCAGAAAACTTAGCTTTTGAGGAGTAGGAATCAGACTGGTCTCCAAGAATCCCTCAGAGTAATCACCCGCAAGGCAGAAGGGCGTCGGCTGCCTTATATCCAGTCAGCAATCCCAGTCACCCAGTCATCATCATTCTGCTCAGGTGCTTTGTAATCAGCCTCACTACCTTCCTTCACCAGAAGAGGGAGTTCATCAGACCTCAATGGTGAAGGGGAAAATGAACTCATAACAGTTTTTGGCAGATTGCAGACAGCAGCTTTTCTATCCTGTCCTATTTAGTTAGCTTGGGCCCCATCATTTGCTCAGCCTATCTTTCTATCTGTGTGTGTTTTTTCATCTTGCTTCACCGTCATTATATGTTGGGTGCTGCCTATTGCTTTGGGGTCTGCTCTGGGGCAGTTTAGATTTCCCTTTCTGTCTTTAGGCTATTTAGCTCTCCGACTGTGATCGAGGGGTCTGGGGCACCGTAGGAACCCCCCACGGCTACTGCTAGTTGTTGTTTATAGGTTCAGGGGTCTGCAATCCGATAGCTGTCAACTTCTCTGGTTTTCTGGACTTAGCTAGTATTTCTGTTTTTGCCTTCTACGGTGACTCATTCATAACAAATCACCCGCCATACCGCAGATCCTAGGGTACTCAATAGCAGGAAAGAATTGTAAAAAAAAAAAAGTGTGTATATTTTTTCCTCTATATCTCTGAGGCCGTAGGGGGAATTTTTTTTTCTCTCAATGGAGATAAAGCAATTGTCTGATCGTGTGGAGCAGCTCGCTGCGGAAGTGCGGGGAATTTCCGCCTACCTTGCTCATTCACATGCTGCTGAACCAAAGATTCCTACTCCTGATGTGTTTTTTGGGGGATCGGTCTAAATTTTTGAATTTCAAAAATAATTGTAAATTATTTTTTTGCCTTGAAGCCTAACTCGTCAGGGAGCTCCACGCAGCAGGTTAAAATTGTCATCTCTTTGCTGCGTGGCGATCCCCAGGATTGAGCGTTTCTTTGAAACCAGATGATCCTATTCTGACTAATGTGAACACATTTTTTCAAGCCTTGGGGTTGTTGTATAACGAACCTAATGCTATTGATCAGGCTGAAAAGACCCTGTTGGCATTGAGCCAGGGTCGAGATTTTGCAGAATTGTACTGTCAAAAATTCCAAAAGTGGGCGGTCCTAACTACCTGGAATGATATGCCTATCTCTCAGAGAATGACTGTTATTTGGGTGATTTGTGATAGGTTCTCTAAGATGGTTCATCTTGTACGACTCCCTAAGTTGCCATCTTCCTCTGAGTTGGTGCACCTGTTTTTGCAACAGGTGGTTCACTTGCACGGGATTTCTGAGAACATTGTATCTGACAGAGGAGTTCAGTTTGTGTCTAGATTTTGGAGGACTTTCTGTTCCAAGCTGGGAATTCAGTTGTCCTTCTCCTCTGCTTTTCACCCTCAGACCAATGGGCAGACGGAGAGAACAAACCAGACCTTGGAGTCGTATTTGAGATGTTTTATTTCCGCTGATCAGGATGATTGGGTTTCATTTTTGCACTTGGCCGAATTTGCTTTAAATAATAGAGCTAGTTCTGCCACTTTGATGTCACTTTTTTTTGTAACTTTGGGTTTCATCCTCGATTTTCTTCAGGGCAGGTGGAGCCTTCTGCCTGCCCAGGTGTTGACACTGTAGTGGAGAGAATGCACCAGATCTGGGACCAAGTGGTGGATAAGTTATCTCTCTCCCAGGAAAAGGCCCAGCGGTTTTCCAACCGACATAGGACCATTGGTCCCCAGTTTAAGGTTGGTGATATGGTTTGGTTATCATCAAAAAATATCGCTATGAAGGTGGCTTCTGCTAAGTTTAAGCCTAGATTTATTGGACCTTACAAGATTTTGGAGACTATTAATCCGGTCTCTTTTCGTTTGGCTCTTCCTGTCACATTTAAAATCCATAATGTGTTTCATAAGTCCTTGTTGAAGAGGTTTGTTGAACCAGTCGTTCCTGGGGTGGCACCTCCGGATCCTGTGTTAGTTGAAGATAACATGGAATATGAGGTAGAGAAGATACTGGATTCCTGTCTGGCTAGATGGAGACTCCAGTATTTGGTTAAGTGGAAGGGTTATGGTCAGGAGGATAATTCCTGGGTCTCTGCCTCTGATATTCAGGCCAAAAGATTGGTGCGTGCCTTTCATCGGGCTCACCCTGATCGCCCTGGTGGCGTGGATGAGGGTTCGGTGACCCCTCCTCAAGGGGGAGGTACTGTTGTGAGTTCATTTTCCCCTTCACCATTGAGGTCTGATGAACTCCCTCTTCTGGTGAAGGAAGGTAGTGAGGCTGATTACCAAGCACCTGAGCAGAATGATGATGACTGGGTGACTGGAATTGCTGACTGGATATAAGACAGCCGACGCCCTTCTGCCTTGCGGGTGATTTCTCTGAGGGATTCTAGGAGACCAGTCTGATTCCTGCTCCTCAAAAGCTAAGTTTTCTGCTCTGCTTTCTGCATTTGTGTTTTGGTTTTGTTTTGCCTTGTTTTTCTGGATTTCTGCCATTCCCTGCTGGGGTGAGCTGAATTTCTTTTTGCTCTGTCTTCAGAAAATACCTGAGTACTGATATAGTCTTTTTGAAGCCTAGCATCTTCAAGGCTTTTTTCCCTATCAGTCTGTTGGCTCTTGTTTTGATAGGGTTTTTGGCGGATTGCAGACAGCAGCTTTTGTATCCTGTCCTATTTAGTTAGCTTGGGCCCCATCATTTGCTCCGCCTATCTTTCTACCTGTGTGAGTGTTTTTTCATCTTGCTTCACCGTCATTATATGTTGGGGGCTGCCTATTGCTTTGGGGTCTGCTCTGGGGCAGTTTAGATTTCCCTTTCTGTCTTTAGGCTATTTAGTTCTCCGGCTGTGATCGAGGGGTCTAGGGCACCCACGGCTACTGCTAGTTGTTGTTGATAGGTTCAGGGGTCTGCAATCCGATAGCTGCCAACTTCTCTGGTTTTCTGGACTTAGCTAGTATTTCTACTTTTGCCTCCTATGGTGACTCATTCATAACAGTTTACCAGAGTTGCTTGTTTGTTAGCCAGTATTAGCTCAAGGTTCTCCTGTGGCATGATGTTTTGGAATTTGACTTTATAGCATGGATCCAGGATGCTGGCCATCCAGTAGTCGTCATCATTCATCATTTTGGCAATGCGGGGGTCCCTTTTTGCGATCTGCAAGGCATAATCACACATGTGGGCCAATGTTCCAGGTGTCAATGATGCACTGCGAGAGCTTGGTGGAGGAGCACTTTCTGGCAAATCCACATCCTTCCAGTCACGCACAAACCCTGTACTTGACCTTGCCACGCCAACATTTTTTCTTGCCCCCTGAGAAGCATCCTCCTCCCCAAAATAATCATCCCCATCATCGTCCTCCTCCTCCTCTTCCTCTGCTTCCTCCACCTCGTCCACGAGACTTCCCTGAGCAGACAATGGCTGACTGTAATCAAGGCTTCCCTCCTCCTCTTCCTCCTCGGCTGCAGACGCCTGCTCCTTAATGTGCGTCAAAGTTTGCATGAGCAGACGCATAAGTGGGATGCTCATGCTTATGATGGCGTAGTCTGCGCATACCAGCCGTGTGCATTCCTCTAAACACTGAAGGACTTTACAGAGGTCTTTCAGCTTCGACCATTGCCCACCAGAAAACTCCATGTCTGCCTGCAAACTGCCTGCCCGTGTATCCTCCCACAAATGAATTACAGCCTGCCTCTGTTCGCACAGCCTCTCAACCATGTGCATGGTGGAGTTCCATCTTGTTACAACGTCGATAATTAGGCGGTGCTTGGGAAGGTGGAGCAATCGCTGCAGCTTCTGCATGCGACTGGAGTGTACGGGCGACGGCGGATGTGCGAGCACAGTCTTCGCACCTTATGGAGCGGGGGTGTTAACCCCGGATAATTATTGAGGAAGCACTGCACCACCAGATTCAAGGAGTGAGCCAGGCAAGGTATGTGTCTGAGTTTTGAAAGGGCTATGGCTGCCCCAAAATTCCGGCCGTTACCACTAACTACCTTGCCTGCCTCAAGATGTAGATTGCCCAGCCATTACTCAGTTTGTTGCTGCAAGTAGTCGGCCAGTAACTCCGCGGTGTGTCTGTCACCAAAACACTTCATCTTCAACACAGCCTGCTGATGCTTACCACTAGCTGTTCGATAGTGGGACACCTCGTGTGCAACACTGGCAGCTGCGGATGGAGTGCTCGTGCGACTGCGCTCTGTGGACGAGCTTTCGCTTCTGGAGGAGCAGGAGGAGGAGGGTTGAACGCCTATAGCCAACTGTTTCCTATACCGTGGGCTAGGCAGCACTGCCCCACCGCCGCTGTCCCATGTGGACCCTGCATTCACCACATTAACCCAGTGCGCAGTGATGGACACGTAACGGCCCTGGCCATGCCTACTGGACCATGCATCTGTTGTGAGGTGCACCTTTCCACTCACTGATTGCTTGAGTGCATGGACAATGCGGTCTTTCACATGCACATGGAGGGCTGGGATGGCTTTTTACGAAAAGAAATGCCGACTGGGTAGGTCTTAGTGTGGTACTGCATAGGCCATGAGCTCGCGGAAAGCTTTGCTTTCAACCAACCGGTAGGGCATCATCTCTAACGAGATTAGTTTGGCAATGGGGGCGTTCAAAGCCAGTGTAGGTGGATGAGAGGATGAGTACTTTCTTGTCCTACTCAGTCTCTGGTAGGGTGAGCTGGACTTGAGAGCTGCATATGGTGGAACTAGCGGTGGACTTGGCGGACTGAGACAGGGTTCGTGATGGTGATGGTGTTGGTGGTGTTGCTGATGGCCTAGATTCAGTCCTTTGTAGCAATAACATTGTGATTCCCTGACTGCTTTGGCCTTGCGACGACACCTCAACATTTACTGCTGGTGGTGTGCTAACCGGTGGGCTTACATTCGGAGCAGGTGCACATGTGGTACGTGAGGTTTGGTAGTCCGTCCACGCTTGCAAGTGTATGGGGGTTAAATGTCTAAGCATGCAACTGGTATTCAAATTTCTCAGATTTTTCCCTCGGCTAAAGGTCTTTGCGCACTTCTTACAGATAACCTTTGCCTGATCTTTAGGATTTTGTTCAAAAAAGTGTCACACTGCACTCTTCCTACTATGGAAGACATTTTGAGACCTTGCACGCTGTGCTAATTTGACCATCTGGCCAAGCTGTCCTGCAACTCTTTTGGTTTTTGTAACACGTTTTTGGACTGCTACGGTCATGCCAGATAACAGCTGTTGCGATGTCGTTGCCTGCTGCGAAACCTCCTCCTCCTCTTCTGAGCTATTGGCAGCGGCACCCTTTTCCACCAATGGATGCCAATCTGGGTCAACAACTGGGTCATCCATCACCTCCTCTTCAATTTCAAGTGCACCTTCCTCTGTGTCACCGTGTAAGGTGGTATAGTATGCGGGAAGGGGCACCTGAGTTTCATCAGGGTCTGATTCTGCCTCAGTACACTGCGAGGACAATGTAGTGCTCTGAGTGAATGTACCAGCAGAAAAATCTAGCAGTGGCTGTGCTTCAGTGCACTCCATGTCAGATTCATCTTGGACTGGGGAATTCACGATTTGACTTGATAACCCAGGCATGGTATGTGAAAAGAGCTCCAATCGGTAGTGTGGCCTGCCACATCTTTCACTTTTGATAGGGGTGAAGGACACAAGGAAAAGTGTTGTTCCTGACCAGAAGACTCCAATGACGACTCAGTGCTTTTATTTTTTGAAACTTCAGAAGAGGAGGCGAGAGAGCTGGAGGCTGTGTCAGCAATGTAAGCCAAAACTTGTTCCCGATGCTCCGGCTTTAAAAGTGGTTTACCTACTCCCAGAAAAGAGAGCCTTCGAGGCCTTGTGGAGTCAGACGATGATGTAGGCTCAACACATCCTGCCTTAGGTGCTATTGCGCTTTTGCCACTACCAACAGATGCAACACCACCTCCACCGGGACCAGTTGGCGACCACTGCCCACTTCCATGGCGTCTTTAACCATACTTGCTAATTTTTGTGAAAATGTGCCCAAAATACCACCAGCTATATGGTACTGTAAAACAAGGTAGAAGGTGTATCTACTATTGGTAAGATTTTGAATCTCACTATAGATTTGTCTCAGGCCCATTAGAGATTACACCTCAATGTAACAGACTGAAATTGTATGGTGTATGACAAGGTGTAGGGTGTCTATAGGATTGGTGAGAATTTGAATCTCACTATAGATTTGAGGATGCTGAACTAAATAGTCTCTGGCCCAGGATAGATTACACCTCAATGTAACAGGTTGAAATTGGATGGTGTATGACAAGGTGGAGGGTGTATGTAGTATTGGTGAGAATTTGAATCTCACTATAGATTTGAGGACGCTGAACTATTGTCTCAGGCCCAGGAGAGATTATACCTCAATGTAACAGGCTGAAATTGGATGGTGTATGACAAGGTGGAGGGTGTATGCAGTATTGGTGATAATTTGAATCTCACTAGAGATTTGAGGACGCTGAACTATTGTCTCAGGCCCAGTAGAGATTACACCTCAATGTAACAGGCTGAAATTGGATGGTGTGTGACAAGGTGGAATGTGTCTATAGGATTGGTGAGAATTTGAATCTCACTATAGATTTGAGGACGCTGAACTATTGTCTCAGGCCCAGTAGAGATTATACCTCAATGTAACAGACTGAAATTGGATGGTGTATGACAAGGTGTAGGGTGTCTATAGGATTGGTGAGAATTTGAATCGCACTATAGATTTGAGGATGCTGAACTAAATAGTCTCTGGCCCAGGATAGATTACACCTCAATGTAACAGGCTGAAATTGGATGGTGTATGACAAGGTGGAGGGTGTATATAGTATATAGTATTGGTGAGAATTTGGATCTCACTAGAGATTTGAGGAGGCTGACAATGAAGCAATCAGGCCAAGTATGGACACAGGCAGCCTAATAAGCAGGACTGCTGCACACAAAAGGGTGGAAAAATGAACGCTTGGTAACTGTGCACAAAAGAGAAAGAAAAGTATTTTTGCTTTTAGAAAAGCAGTTTGCACAGCAGTGTGCAAACAGCAATGCAGCTATCAGGGAGCCTTATAAGGCAGCCTAATAACCAACAGAGCTGATACGCAAAAAATAGAGCCTCCCATGTCACTGCACACAAAGTGTTGTGTTGTAAGTGGAAATCGCTAACACCAGAAGCAGTTTTTTGGTTCTTCTTCCCTGCCTAACGCTCTCCCTACAGAATCAGCAGCAGCAGCTCTCCCTATGCTAAGATCAGCATAAGTAAGATGGCGGTCGGCGTTCACGCCCTTTTATAGCCCCTGTGACGCCAAACAAAGCCAGCCAATCACTTGCATGCCCTTCTCAAAGATGGTGGTGACTGATGCCTTTGTCATCGCGTTGCCCACAGTGTGCTTTCTCCATCATTGGCTGAAAATGGGCACTGAAAGCATCTTTTGAAATGCAACTCTGGCGCTCTGGTCACCGACCGCGTGGCCGACCTCACACTATGGTCAGGTTTCATGAAATGAAACCCGACTACAGTGAAAGTCGCCGACTTTTGAATATGACCGACCCGTTTTGCTCAACTCTAGTAATCTATAGTGGGCCTGAGATAATAGTTCAGCCTCTAAAATCTCTAGGGAGATTCAAATTCTCCCCAATACTATATACACCTTGTACCTTCTCATACACCAGCCTATTTCAGCCTGTTAAATTGAGGTGTAATCTATAGTGGGCCTGAGATAATTGTTCATCCTCCTAAAATCTCTAGAGAGATTCAAATTCTCCCCAATATTATATACACCTTGTACCTTGTCATACACCAGCCAATTTCAGCCTGTTACATTGAGGTGTAATCTATAGTGGGCCTGAGATAATAGTTCAGCCTCCTAAAATCTCTAGGGAGATTCAAATTCTCCCCAATACTATATACACCTTGTACCTTGTTTTACAGTACCATATAGCTGGTGGTATTTTGGGTACATTTTCCCAAAAATGAGGAAGTATGGTGGAAGAGGCCGTGAACGTGGGCGGGGGTTGCCCGCTGGTACTGATGGTGGTGCATCTGCTGGTAGTGGCAAAAGCACAATAGCACCTAAGGCAGGAGGTTTTGAGCCTGCGTCATCGTCTGGCTCCACAAGGCCTCAACGGCTCCCTTTTCTGGGAGTAGGTAAACCGCTTTTAAAGCCGGAGTGTTATGATTGGGTCACCGAGGAGGAAAAAAGCAAAGCAAGCTAAGTCTTAGAAAACCAGAGAGGTTGGTAACTATGCAGACTGCTGAGCCCTGATCTTAACACACAACTAGAAGCAGTCGTGGAGCGTGCCTACGGTGGTCCTGGATGCCTCGTCACAACCGGAGAGCTAAATAAGCCTAAAGTAAGAAAAGAGGAAAACTAACTCCCCAGAGCAGACCCCAAAGGAAAGACAGCCCTCCACATGTATTGACGGTGAAGCAAGATGAAAACACAAACAAAGGCAGAAAAATAGGCTGAGCAAACGATGGGCCAAACTAACTTGAAAGGACAGGAAAGGAAAGATACTGTCTGCAATCTGCCAAAAAACCCTACCAAAATAATGTCCAACGCTTCTGATAACAAAATTAACCCTGAAGTCACTAGACTTCTCCAACTATATCAGCACTCTGGAATATTCTGAGACAGAGCAAAAAGAGGCCAATCTAATAAAGGACAAAAAGGCAAATTGGCAAATACAGATAAATAAGAGTGAAAATTCAGCACAGCCCAGCCGGGCTGGCTGACCACTCAAAAACTGAGTTGACCAACAAGAGCAAGTGTGAATATTAGCAAAAAACAAACTTAACTTGAGATGACTGGAGCAGAGCTGAAGTCCAAGACCTGAGAAACAGACTGAATCATCAGCAACAGGATAGGGCGCTGGCTGTCTTATATCCAGTCTGATACTCCGGAGATCCAATCCCTATCCTCCTCGTCAGGTGGCAGACCATTACCAATTAAACTAACCTCACTACCTCCTGTCACTACCAGAGGGAGAACGAAAGGAGAACTCCCAGCTGCTGGAGCAGAAAATGAGCTCATAACAGTACCCCCCCTTGAGGAGGGGTCACCGAACCCTCTTCCACGCCACCAGGCCGATCAGGATGGGCCCGGTGAAAAGCATGAACCAATCTATCGGCATGAATATCCGAGGCAGAGACCCAAGAATTATCCTCCTGGCCATAACCCTTCCATTTGACCAAATACTGTAGTCCCCGTCTGACCAAACGAGAATCCAATATTTTCTCTACCTCATATTCCACATTGCCTTTAACCAAAACAGGGTCAGGAGGAGCCACCACAGGAACTACTGGCTCAGCAAACCTCTTCAACAGAGATTTGTGAATTACGTTATGGATTTTGAACGTAACTGGAAGAGCCAACTGAAAAGAGACAGGTTTAGGAATCTCCAAAATCTTATAAGGTCCAATAAATCTTGGCTTAAATTTTGGAGATGCAACTTTCATAGGAATATTCTTAGACGACAACCAAACCATATCACCCACTTTAAACCGGGGACCAATGGTCCTATGCTGGTTGGAAAAACGCTGGGCATTTTCCTGAAGTTTGACAACTTATCCACCACTTGGTCCCATATCTGCTGCATTCTCACAACCACAGTGTCCACACCTGGGCAGGACAAAGATTCCACTTGTCCTGAAGAGAATCGAGGATGAAACCCAAAATTACAGAAAAAGGGTGACATCAAAGTGGCAGAACTAGCTCTATTGTTCAGCGCAAATTCGGCCAAGGGCAAAAATAAGACCCAATCATCTTGATCAGCAGATATAAAACATCATAAATAAGACTCCAAGGTCTGGTTTGTTTTCTCAGTCTGCCCATTGGTCTGGGAATGAAACGCGGAGGAGAAGGATAACTGAATTCCCATATTGGAACAAAAGGCTTTCCAAAATCTGGAAACAAACTAGACACCTCAATCGGACACAATGTTCTCAGGAATCCAACTCAGCGGAAGATGGCAACTTTGGGAGTGGTACAAGATGGACCATCTTCGAAAATCTATCACAAATCACCCAGATAAGTCATTCTCTGAGAGACAGGAAGATCAGAAATAAAATCCATTGAGATATGGGTCCATGGCTTCCTGGGCATCGGGAGGGGCATCAGCATCCCACTAGAACGAGAACAGGGTTTAGACCGAGAACAAGTCCCACAGGACTGTACAAAATTCCTGACATCACGAGACAAGGCAGGCCACCAAAACGACCGACATACCAAATCTCTGGTACCAAAAGTACCTGGATGACCAGCCAATGTGGAGCAATGGACTTCAGACATCACTCTCTTTCTCCACTGGTCAGGAACATACAGTCTTCCCATAGGGCAACGCTCAGGTTTATCCTCCTGAAATTCCTCCAGGGCGCGTCTCAAATCGGGCGAAATGGCAGAAAGAACTACCCCCTCACCTAGGATAGTAGTAGGCTCAGTCACATTAAGAGAATCAGCAAAGAAACTCCTAGAAAGGGCGTCTGCCTTAACATTCTTAGTGCCCGGAAGAAAAGAGATCACAAAATTAAAACGAGTGAAAAACAAGGCCCATCTAGCCTGTCTAGGATTCAAGCGTTTAGCTGACTCCAGATAAATTAGATTCTTGTGATCGGTGAGGACCACAAATTGATGTCTAGCTCCCTCCAACCAATGTCTCCACTCCGCAAATGCCCATTTAATGGCCAACAATTCCCGATTCCCCACATCATAGTTGCGTTCAGATGGGGAGAACTTTTGAGAAAAGAAAGCACAGGGATTCATCTTAGAAGTCACAGGATCTTTTTGGGACAAAACAGCTCCTGCACCAATCTCAGAAGCGTCTACCTCCACTTGAAATGGAAGTGAGGCATCAGGTTGCCATAGAACTGGAGCTGAAGAAAATCTCCGCTTAAGCTCCTGAAATGCTGAGACAGCCTCAGGAGACCAATTCAGCACATCAGCTCCCTTCTTAGTCAGATCAGTCAGTGGTTTGACAATACTAGAAAAATTACCTATAAATTTACGATAGAAATTAGCAAAACCCAAAAACTTTTGGAGAGCCTTCAAAGAAGTAGACTGAACCCAATCATAAATGGCCTGTACCTTGGCCGGGTCTATTTCAATAGTCGATGGAGACAAGACAAATCCCAAAAATGAAATCCTCTGTATACCAAAGAGGCATTTCGATCCCTTAACAAACAGGGAATTCTCCCTCAAAATCCGGAACACAGTCCGGACATGTTCCACATGGGAATCCCAATCACTAGAAAAGATCAAAATATCATCCAGACAGATGATCAAAAACTTATCTACAAAGTCTCGAAAAATATAATTCATAAAGGACTGGAAGACAGAAGGGGCATTGGAGAGCCCAAAAGGCATCACCAGGTACTCAAAATGTCCCTCCGGAGTATTAAACGCCGTCTTCCATTCATCCCCGTGCTTGATGCGAATAAGATTATACGCCCCCATGAGGTCAAGCTTAGTAAACCAGCAGGCACTCTTAACTCTGGAGAATAAATCAGACATCAGAGGTAACAGGTACTGATATTTAACTGTCATCTTGTTAAGGGAACGATAATCAATACATGGTCTTAATGAACCATCTTTCTTGGCCACAAAAAAAAAACAGCGCCCAAAGGCGACGAGGATGGTCTTATATGACCCTTCTCCAACGACTCCATAATATAGGATCGCATAGCATCATGTTCGGGTTCAGATAAGTTGAAAAGCCGACCCTTGGAAAATTTACACCCAGGCTTCAACTCAATTGCACAGTCATAACTTCTATGAGGAGGCAAAGACGCAGACTTACTCTCACTAAATACATCAGAGAAATCAGCCAGATAATCAGGAATATCATGAGACTGAGGAGAGGTGGAGAAAACAGGAGCGTCCCTAAGAACACACTGACAACCCCAACTCACCACAGACACAGATTTCCAATCCAAAACTGGGTTATGAGTTTGCAACCAGGGGAAACCCAGAACAATAGTATCATGTAAATTATGCAGAACCAAAAATTTACAATTTTCTTGGTGGTCTGAGGCAAATCGCATTATCACCTGGGTCCAAAACTGAGGTTTATTCTCTGCCAAAGGAGTGGCATCAATACCCCTCAAAGGAATAGGCGTCTGCAGAGGCGTCATGGACAAGCCACAACGTTTAGCAAAGTCCAAATCCATCAGATTCAGAGCTGCTCCTGAATCCACAAAAGCCTTTGTGGAAAATGTGGACAAGGAGCAGATCAAAGTAATTGCCGAAAGGAACTTAGGTTGTACACTGCCCACAGCAAATGTGTGTGCAAAACGTTTCTCTTGTTTAGGGCAGACAGAAATAGTATGAGAGGCGTCTCCACAGAAAAAACACAGCTTATTACGCCTTCTAAACTCTTGACGTTGTGCCCTAGACAACACCCCATCACATTACATAGGTTCAGACAGTTGTTCAGAAAGTGGCAGCGCCTCCCGTGTAGTCTTACGTTCATGTAAACGCCGATCAACTTGAATGGCTAATGACATAGAGCCATCCAGACCAGAGGGAACAGGAAATCCCACCATAACATCCTTTACGGTCTCTGATAAACCTTTCTGAAAGAGAGCTGCCAGTGCACTATCATTCCATGTAGTAAGGACCGCCCACTTTTGGAATCTTTGACAGTATAACTCTGCAGGATCCTGACCCTGGCTTAATGCCAACAGGGTTCTCTCAGCTTGATCAACGGCATTAGGTTCATCATACAACAACCCCAGAGCCTGAAAAAATGCATCCACATTAGTCAGAATAGGATTTTCAGGTGTAAGAGAAAACGCCCAATCATGGGGATCGCCGCGCAGCAAGGAGATGACAATTTTAACCTGCTGCACAGAGCTTCCCGATGAGTTAGGCATCAAGGCAAGAAATAATTTACAAATATTCTTAAAATTCAGAAATTTTGACCGATCCCCAGAAAACACATCAGGAGTAGGGATCTTGGGATCAGAAACATGTGACTGAATGAGGTAGGTAGAAATTCCCTGACACTCCTGTCACTACCAGAGGGAGAACGGAAGGAGAACTCCCAGCTGGTGGAGCAGAAAATGAGCACATAACACCGGAGCTTCAGGAACAAGTTTTGGCTTACATTGCTGACACAGCCTCCAGCTCTATCGCCTCCTCTTCTGAAGTTTCAAAAAATAAAAGCACTGAGTCGTCAGTGGAGGCACCGGGTCAGGAACAACACCTTTCCTTTTGTCCTTCACCCCTACCAAAAGTGAAGGATGTGGCAGGCCACACTACA
This sequence comes from Dendrobates tinctorius, assembly GCF_039654945.1. Classification (NCBI taxonomy): domain Eukaryota; kingdom Metazoa; phylum Chordata; class Amphibia; order Anura; family Dendrobatidae; genus Dendrobates; species Dendrobates tinctorius. The sequence goes on from NW_027361717.1 coordinate 2,184,777, forward strand.
GATTACTCCATGGAGCTCTTTTCACATACCATGCCTGGGTTATCAAGTCAAATCGTGAATTCCCCAGTCCAAGATGAATTTGACATGGAGTGCACTGATGCACAGCCACTGCTAAATTTTTCTGCTTGAACATTCACTCCGAGCACTACATTGTCCTTGCAGTGTATTGAGCCACAATCTGACCCTGATGAAACTCAGGTGCCCCTTCCCGCATACTATACCACCTTACACGGTGACACAGAGGAAGGTGCACATGAAATTGAAGAGGAGGTGATGGATGACCCAGTTGTTGACCGAGATTGGCATCAATTGGGGGAAGAGGGTACCGCTACCAATAGCTCAGAAGAGGAGGAGGAGGATCCGCAACAGGCATTCACATCGGAACAGCTGTTATCTGGCAGGCCAGTAGCAGTCCAAAAATGGGTTACAAAAACCAAATTAGTTGCAGGACAGCTTGGCCAGATGGTCAAATTAGCTGAGCATGCAAGGCCTCAAAATGTCTTCCATAGTAGGAAGAGTGCAGTGTGGCACTTTTTTGAACAAAATCCTAATGATCAGGCAAAGGTTATCTGTAAGAAGTGTGCAAAGACCTTTAGCCGAGGGAAAAATCTGAGAAATTTGAATACCAGTTGCATGCTTAGACATTTAATCACCGTGCACTTGCAAGCGTGGATGGACTGCTAAACCTCATGTACCACATGTGCTCCTGCTCCAAATGAAGGTAGTCAGCAATGCTTCATCGCTTCCCCCACTGTAAGCCCACCAGTTAGCACACCACCAGCAGCAATTGTTGAGGTGTCATCGCAAGGCCAAAGCAGTCAGGGAATCACAATGTTATTGCTACGAAAGACTGAATCTAGGCCATCACCAAGACCACCAACACCATCACCATCACCAACCCTCTGTCAGTCCGCCATGTCCACCGCTAGTTCCACCATATGCAGCTCTCAAGTCCAACTCACCCTACCAGAGACTCTGAGTAGGACAAGAAAGTACTCATCCTCTCATCCACGTACACTGGCTTTGAACGCCCACATTGCCAAACTAATCTCGTTAGAGATGATGCCCTACCGGTTGGTTGAAAGCGAAGCTTTCCGCGAGCTCATGGCCTACACAGTTCCATGCTATGACCTACCTAGTCGGCACTTCTTTTCTCGAAAAGCCATCCCAGCCCTCCACCTGCATGTGAAAGACTGCATTGTCCATGCACTCAAGAAATCAGTGAGTGGAAAGGTGCACCTCACAACAGATGCATAGTCCAGTAAGCATGTGTCCATCACTGAGCACTGGATTAATGTGGTGGATGCAGGGTCCACAGGAGACAGCGGCGGTGGGACAGTGCTGCCTAGCCCACGGTATAGGAAACAGTTGGCTGTAGGCGTTCGACCCTCCTCCTCCTGCTCCTCCAGAAGCGAAAGCTCGTCCACAGAGTGCAGTCGCATGAGCACTCCATCCGCAGCTGCCAGTGTTGCACACAAGGTGTCCCACTATCGAACAGCTGTGGTAAGCATCAGCAGGCTCTGTTGAAGATGATGTGTTTGGGCGACAACAGACACACTACGGAGGTACTGGCCGACTTATTGCAGTGACAAACTGAGTCATGGCTGGGCAGTCTACATCTTGAGGCAGGCAAGGTAGTTAGTGATAACGGCCGAAATTTTGTGGCAGCCATAGCCCTTTCTAAACTCAGACACATACCTTGCCTGGCTCACACCTTGAACCTGATGGTTCAGTGCTTCTTCAATAATTATCCTGAGTTAACAGCCCTGCTCCATAAGGTGCGAAGACTGTGCTCGCACATCCGCCGTTCGCCCGTACACTCCAGTCGTATGCAGAAGCTGCAGCGATTGCTCCACCTTCCCAAGCACCGCCTAATTATCGACGTTGCAACAAGGTAGAACTCCACCTTGCACATGGTTGAGAGGCTGTGTGAACAGAGGCAGGTTGTAATCCATTTGTGGGAGGATACACGAGCAGGCAGTTTGAAGGCAGACATGGGGTTGTCAGGTGTGCAGTGGTCGAAGCTGAAAGACCTCTGTAAAGTCCTTCAGTGTTTTGAGGAATGCACACGGCTGGTAAGCGCAGACAACGCCATCATAAGCATGAGCATCCCACTTATGCATCTGCTCATGCAAATTTTGAAGCACATTAAGGAGCAGGTGTCTGCAGACGAGGAGGAAGAGGAAGAGGAGGGAAGTCTTGATGACAGTCAGCCATTGTCTGCTCAGGGAACTCTCCTGGACGAGGTGGAGGAAGAAGAGGAAGAGGAGGAGGATGCTTCTCAGGGGACAAGAGAAAATGTTGGCGTGGCAAGGTCAGGTACAGGGTTTGTGTGTGACTGGAGGGATGTGGATTTGCCAGAAAGTGCTCCTCCACCCAGCACTCGCAGTACATCATTGACACCTGGAACATTGGCCCACATGTGTGATTATGCCTTGCAGATCCTAAAAAGGGACCCCCGCATTGCCAAAATGATGAACGATGATGACTACTGGTTGGCCAGCATCCTGGATCCACGCTATAAAGGCAAATTCCAAAACATCATGCCACAGGAGAACCTAGAGCTAATATTGGCTAACAAATACTGGTAAACCGTTTGTTTGAGGCATTTCCAGTACACAGCAGCGGTGATGGTTCTCCCATGAGCCATAGGAGGCAACCTGGAAGAGGTGTTCGTGGTGCACACATCCGAAGTGACGTTGGAGACAGTGGTTTCATGACCATGTTGTGGACTGGTTTTTCAAGTACCGCTCACACGACTGGTAATACTGCATCGATTGAAAGTGACAGGAGACAGCAGTTGTCAGCTATGTTTACAAAATACTTCTCCCATATCGATGTTTTCCCTCACAGGTCATTCCCCTTTGACTAGTTTGGGCCTGTAAACTGGACACCTGGCCTGAATTGGCACAATATGCCTTACAGGAGCTTGCTTGCCCTTCTGCTAGTGTGATATCCGAAAGAGTCTTCAGTGCTGCTGGATCAATCCTGACAGAAAAAAGGACCTGTTTGTCGACCCAAAATGTTGACCATCTAACCTTCATTAAAATGAACCATGCAAAGGATTTTGTCTCACCATCCCCTGATGACACATAGGTTGCCAGAAAAATGTCTCGCTTTTGTCCTCCTCTTCCTCGGACTTCTCCAATTCCTCCATTTGCAGCTGCTGAATGTCCAACATCAACATATGCCATTTTTTCAACCTCCCTAACAGTGCTGCCTCCCCCCAGGGCCAGGGTCACCACCTGGCGCACGCACCCGTGCGAGTGCCTTTGCCCTGGACAGGTGGGTGGGCCCACTCTTTGGCGACGGCACTGGCACAGTTTCCCTCATTGTACAATCAAGTGTCTCTGATGGTGGGGGTGCACACCCGCTGTCAGACACACCGGCGTACTATGAGGGGCCCTGTGCCAGCACCGCTGCCCAGGAGTGGGCCCCCCTGCTTGCTCAGGGCCCCAGCACTTGCAATACTTACCTCTCCCTGATCCACCGCTGTGTAGTCTGGGCTGTTAAATCCTTCACTGGGACAGCCACTACAAATTTGGTGAACTGATAGATGAAGGTTAAGATTTAGCTATGCCCTGTCCTGCTGGGCTCTATCTTCAGATGATCAATGGCTTCCATTTGTTATGGACATCAACTCACAAAGCAATGCAGTGGTGGTTTATCATCAGCTTTCACAGTTTTCCTACTCACAGACGTGTGACATTCCTGCCCAATTTTTAAATGTGTCCTCTCATGCCAATCCAATAGAATCGCCTATGGCCTGTGGCTTCTGTCTTTTGCACTCCAAAGTTACCTTACAGATTATGACAGGCAGTGAGGACCATGTCTACATCTCTCCCTGTGATCACAATTTGATGGAGATGAGTAAATGTGATGGGATCCACAGTACTGCGATACAGCAACCCTTTCTTCACAAAGAACTGTTTTCACTGTCTCCACAGACAAAGTAATTGAGGGTCAGCATCGCCTCTGAGAATTCTCCCGGGAGTTTATACCGTGATTAGTAATTCCAAAATTTCTGCAATCACTTGACTTTCCGTCTGTACTTTTATCCATTTCGTTTCCTCTTGCAGATAGTCTGGACTGTCTTACTGAGACTGAAATATATATGAAGATTTAAAAATACCCCAACAGTGTATACTGGTGTACACTTCAAATACATTACCCTTTTTCTACTTTTTAGATTCTTGTCTAATCCATACTGAGGCTGTGAGTGTCTTTGTCGGACTCCGGAAATACAGTATCTACAGAGTTTTATAATGTTTAAACTATGCTATATATGCACCTGGTATCCGGTGATACTGTACCCTTTCTCAACTTTCTACAATCTTGTCGAATCCATACTGGGCCTGAGACCATCTAAGTCTGCCTCCTGATTAGAGATGAGCGGTGTTCGAGTCGAACTGTTCGCCAAGTTCAAATTCGAGCTGTTTTGGGAGCGTTTGAGCCTTTCGTCGAACGCGAATACTTTGCATAAAATTCGGCTGTTCGAGGTTCCGTTCGAGAACAGTTCGTTCACCCAAAGCGTAACTTTATTTTCACATTAATAATGGTTTTCAATGTTAATAGACAGTTTCATGGCATAGTAGCGGTGTCTCGTAGCCAGCGGTGTAGTACACCTGTCAAGGAGCTACACCCTGTGTGTTTCTAATAATTTTTTATCGCATCTTGTCCAGAAAATCCTTTTGGGCCTTGTAGCACTGTCTGCTACTCAGCAGAGGAGCCCACCCGTGAACCAAGCTATGCCGCCTGTTTATGTAAGAACTGTGTGCTACACAGCAGAGGAGCCAGCTGTAAAGCATGCTACAGCACCTGTGGTTTGGACAAATTTAATTTTTTCACATTCTTTCTGGAACGCCGGTTAGGCCTAATTCCGGAATTCCGGTTGAACTGCACTTACTGGGAAATCCTCATTCACGGGGAAGAATTGGAATCCCAGATCCCCATCACTAACGGGGTTCAGCTGGTCATCCACACCTGTAAGCGACACACGCTGGTCCTTCCAGTGTAGCGCGCGTGCAGCCCCGGACATGTAAGGGCATGACAGACCTGTTATTGCTCAATCTCGTGTGCCAGAGCCTCACGTGTCCCTCTAGTAAGCTGGACACGGACTGCGGGGGCATGCCGGAGTCTCGTTCGTTAATGGACTTAAGCTGACAAATCGCTAGCACAACTGAAAACGGCCATGCACCACCACCCACAGAATCGAGAAAGCTTGCAATCTGTCCATCCTTCCCGTGGCTGGCATGGTTGAGGTTGCCACTCCTGGTGGTGCCCTTCTGGACATTCCTTTAAGGTTCAGCTTTGCAACCATACTGCCCCCGGAAACCAAACACTTTGCCTTCATGGACGCTGTTCGGAGGGTCGTGGGAATAACGCTGCCCGACCTGCAGTTGGCATAATTTATGGTGGGAAGTCCAACGGTATATGATCATCTTCGATTTTAGAATTTTTTTTATTTTAGATCTTTATTCCAGCCTTTCTTGACTTTATAAGGGCATGACATGCCTATATCTGTGTCTCCTCCATTTACTCCTCCACCTCTTTTCTATATGTAGTTGCCCTTTTCCATATGTTATTTGAGTCTTCTGAGCATTTTGTCTGCTTTGGGACACCTTTTAAGGTGTTTTGCATGTGCTTTCTATGTGTTTGTGTTTGCCTGCCATGGTTTTCAATGGGGTTCGACGGTTTTCATTGAACGTTCGACGAATATTCGACGAACTTGCCCCCTGTTTGACGAACTGAACCGAACTCGAACATTAGCGGGGTGGCTCAACACTACTCCTGATATATAAACGTACATTTTTAATGTTTAAACTATGCTATATATACCTGGTATCTGGTGATACTGTACCCTTTCTGCCAGAAAGTCCTCCTCCACCCACCACTCTAAGTGTATCATTGACACCTGGAACATTGGCCCACATGTGTAATTATTTCTTCCGGATCTTCTTTTTATATTTTGGTGTGACCCATCCTGAGAGTGTGAGTCTGTGGGTTACTCCTGCAATTTATATGTAGATTTAAAAATTACCCCAACACTGTATACAGCTCTACGCTTGTGATACATTACCCATTTACTGGTTTTTATATTCTGGTCTAATCCAAACTGACCAAGTGAGAGTCTGTTTCTGACTCTGGAAATAAATACTGAGATTGACAATGACCCCTACACTGTATACAGCTGTACGCTTCAGATCCATTACCGTTTTATGGATTTTTATATTGTGTTGTAATCCATACTGAGCCTGAGAGCGTCTGTTTCTGCCTCCTGAAATATATACAGAGATTTAGAATGTTTAAACTATGCTATATATACCTGCTATCTGATGATACTGTACCCTTTTTCTACTTTTTATATTCTTGTCTAATCCATACTGAGCCTGGGAGCATCTCTGTGTGACTCATGAAATATATACGGAGATTTACAATTATCCTTTGACTGTATACAGCTGTACGCTTCTGCTACATTACCATATATCTGATGTTATTTTGGGTACATTTTCTCCAAAATTTGGAAGTATGGTGGAAGAGGCCAAGTACGTGGGCGTGTGGGGGCCAGCTGGTACTGATGGTGGTGGTGCATCTGCTGGTAGTGGCAAAAGCACAATAGCAGCTAAGGCAGGAGGTGTTGAGCCTGTGTCATGCTCTGGCTCCAGAAGGCCTGGATGGCTACCTTTCCTGGGAGTAGGTTAACTGCTTTAAAAGCCGGAGCATGAGGAACTGGTTTTGGCTTACATTGCCGAAACAGACTCCAGCTAATATGCCCTCCTCTTCTGAAGTTTCAAAAAATGCAAGCACTGAGTCTTCAAGTGCTGGCTCCTGGTCAGGAAGAATCCCATTCCTTGTGTCCTTCACCCCCACCAAAAGTGAATGATGCAGCAGGCCACACTTCACATTAGTCCATGTAGCTCTTTCTCATATACCATGCCTGGGTTATCAAGTCAAATCGTGAATTCCACAGTCCAAGATGAATCTGACATGGAGTGTGGGTGGCCAGCTAGGGCAGTGGGGTTAATTGGTACCGGGCCGATGTCTCAGAGGGATGTGTCACTGTGGTGGTGACCCGGTCCGTGGCCCTGGGCATCCATGCAAAGGGGTGAATAACGTTTATAGGTGAATGATACGTGATGCCACCTGTGGTTTCTGATCAGATTGACCAGCGCTGCAGTTTCGCTTCTCTGGGACAGATGTTGTGGTGCAGCTAAGATGTAGAAGCCCTGCACAGGTAGGGCCGTAGTCGCAGGGCAGATGAAAGAGTTGGTAGATGGTGTGCAGTGCAGGATGTAGCAGAGCCATGCGCCAGGCGCAGGAGAAAGATGACAGACACAGTCGTGCAGTTCCTTTACCTGTACTTGGTAAGTGCCGTCCAGGACCTAGAGTCCAGATGGAGAAGGAGTTGGTCAGCCTGGAAGCAAATTAGGAATTCTCTCTCTGCAGATAGGTAGTGTGGCCTCCGTTCTAGGGCTTATCTGAGGTACTCGTAGTACTGAGTTCGCTGAAGTTCCCCCTGTTCACTCTCTTTTGGAACTTTCTCATATGGCAGGCAGCCATAGCCTTTTCCTTCTGGCTCACACACGTCGCTGCTGGGGCCTCCCAGCCTTAGTTGGGAACAGAGCATTTACAGCTGCTACTTCCTCTGGTTTCTGCTGCAGGACCATCAGTGTCCCTACAAACTTGGAGACGCGAATCCGGACCATGCGCTCCAGTTAGGAGTGAGCCTTAACTCTGCTCATCCTCCAGCTCCCCTTCTCATGTCCACACACTTCCCCTTCCCTTCACAGATTGCTCTAACTTCCCTCCTCCTGACCACAGAGAGCAGCTCCTCAGCAGTCAGGTTCAGAGGTCTCCCTGCTGGCCTGGAGTGGGAATTGTGTTGTGTGTTGGTTTAACTGCTAGAGAGATCCTTCGTTGCTCCCAAACATGACATCACACTCCCTAGGAGGAAGGTAATGCCACTGTGGCGACCGTACTCCTGGGGGCACCACAAGTGCACTGATGCTCAGCCACTGCTAGATGATTCTGCTGGTACATTGACCCAGACCACTACATTACCCTCGCACTCTACACAGCCAGAATCTGACCCTGATGAAACTCAGGTTCCCCTTCCCACATAGTATACCACCTTACACGGTGACAAAGAGGAAGGTGCAGATGAAAGTGCAGGTTCCTTGAGCAGGTTGGGGGGGCAAACTCATGGGCGAAGGCACTGGCACAGGGCCCCTCATAGTATGCAAAAGTGTCTCTGCCAGTGGGAGGGTCCACCCACCGTCAGACACACCGCTAAACACCACCGTACTATGAGGGGCCCTGTGCCAGAGCCGTCGCCAACGAGTGGGCCCCCCCTGCTTGCTCAGGGTCACAGCACTTGCAAATTTGAAATACTTACCTCTCCCTGCTCCACCGCCGTGATGTCTTCCGCGTTTCCTGACAGTGACATTCTGGTCAGAGAGCGCAATGACATCACGTCTGAACGTCCTCTTCCTAAACAGTCCAAGTGCAGAGAGATGGAAGATGGGGACGATGAGGAGTCCAGAGTACAGGGATTACCTAGCGAGGAGACTTATTTAATTGTTTTAAAGGTTGGGAGCAATTTTTGGGGAGCACTATACTCTGAAGAATGATATATGGGGCCCACCATACACTGGAGCATTCTAAAGGTGGACATCAGACACTGGAGAAGCATTTACAGGGCCCATTATACACTGGAGCATTAGAAATGGGGCCCATTATATATGGAGCATTATTTGGGCCCATAAGACACTGGAGCATCATCCATGGGGCCCATCATATACTGGAGCATTGTAAATGGGGAAGATTATATATGGAGCATTATTTGGACCAATTGTACACTATAGCATCTTCCGTGAGGCCCATCATATGCTGGAGCTTTTCAAATGGGGGACATCAGACACTGGAGCAGCATTTACATTATACACTGGAGCATTAGAAATGGGGCCCATTATAAATGGAGCATTATTTGGGCCCATAAGACAGTGGAACTTCATCCATAGGGACCAACATATACTGTAGCATTATGTGGCGCGCATCATATAGTGTATCGAACATTATATGGGACCAATGATTCTGTATGGAGAAATATATGGGCCTCGTTACTCTGTATAGCGCAATATGCGGTGGCCATAATACTGTATGGAGTAATATACTGTCCGTTTTTGGAGCTATTGGAGAATTTAAAATGGATATCAGTCATGAGATGTAAGAAGTGAAGTATTTTTCATTGTACTGTACTGCTATTTCTCTGCCATATCAGAGGATCATGAATTGTGCTATGTGTTAAAGGAGCCCAGTGACACTCTTTGGCCCTGGGCCCATGAAAATCTGGAGCCAGCCCTACCCCCCCCACAACTTTAGCCAAATAGCCCCCAGTTTTCAATGCCTAACTATTATTATAAAGTAAATTAAGGTTGACAAGCTTAAGTAATAAGAATTGATGTTTTTGGCATTAAAATGGGCACTGTAGGTGTGTTTCCTGTCCTCCACTCACTGCCGACTTTTCTTCCCCATTGACTTGCATTGGGTTTCGTGTTTCAATCGGCCTTCGACTTTTCACGACAATCGGCCGATTGCGTTTGACCCGACTTTTGCGAAAGTCGGGTTTCATGAAACCCGACTCGACACGAAAAAAGGCAAAGTCGCTCATCTCTAGTTGCCACCATGATGATACCACTGTAGCCGATTAACAAAGAAGGGGGCAACGTCTAAAAGTCAGCACTGGACTCAAAGTAGGTAAGTAAAGCTTAGTTTGTAATATTACACATCACTGAGACTTTGGGTTTAAAAATAAGTGAAAGAGGACAGCCCCTATACAAATAATTAGAAATGATTGTTTTTCTTGCTAAGTTTTATAAAATGTTGCCAGTATATTTTAAGCAAAGATGCAGGAACTTTGTACGTTTTTTTTTTGCTCATTGGAAAAACACTTAGGAGCTCTATTAACTTCATGAGCCAACAACATAATGATCCCATTTAAAGTTAATTTTCCATATATAAACTGCTCCCACTGATTGTGTTTCTCTTAAAGGGTCCGATGATGGAAACTATGGAAATATTTAATCATTCAATGAGGAAGCTATTTTGGACCCGGTTTTCAGAGAACCATGATTATGTAGTTGTGTGAGAGGTTTTATTTGAACTATTTCAATGTACATATATTGTACTGATTTATTAGTATTTTGTCTTTATATCCTAAGCCATAACATAATTTTCTTTTACCTTTTACTAAAGTGAACAAGAATTTTTTATATATAGACCTAATTAATTCAAGTGTTTTGGGGGGGGGGAACAAAAATCTGTAATTCTGTCAGTTTCACATTTATTTAAAGCATGCAGCATAAGTTCTGAATTAATTTTATTACATTGGTCATTAATTTGACAATACTAATTATAACTATTGTAGTTGTTTAAATATGGTTAATAAAGCAAAGTCTCGCCCTGCACAAGATGATGTCCTCAGTGTCCATCACACTGTACAATGCTCCCACATACAGTGTGATTCCCCCAACATAGTAAAATTCCCCCATGTAGTACAATGCTCCCACTGCCCCCACAGAGTATGATTCCCCCACATGCAGTTTGATGCCACCACATTACATTCCCTCACACACAATAGGATACCCCCACAGAGCCCACCCAAACACAGTATGATGTCCCCAATACATTCCTTCACATGCTGCATAATGGAACCACTGTTACGCTCCAAACAGTATAATGCCCCACAGCCCACAATACATATGTCATGTGACTCAAAGGTCCTTACAGGATCTTCAGCCTCTACATAGACTGAATGGTCAACTACTGATCTGATGATTGCCTTTTCCACCATGATATTCAACTGTACCTGAGTACTTAGGACACAGATACAGCTGAAGATGTGACATAGCCCCTAACCTCGGAGCACATCAGGACAACTCCACAAATTCAGGACAGTCCTGCTAGATTTGGGATGTTTGGGATGTATGCAATATGTATTGTGTGCTAAAGCTATAATTATACTCCAATAAGGGGTCTTAAACACCTTGATGACCATTGACGTACCTATATGTCATGGTCAGCTACAGGTTCCTGACCCTTGATATATAGGTACCTCATGGTGATGGCACAGGAGCTTTGAAAATGTGACTGTCACTGGGAGCTTGACTTACATGATAGACGAGCCTCAGCTGTCACAGCCAGGAGCAATGCCTGCACCTTCCCAAGCTGTTTAACCCCTTAAATGCCACAATCAATATCGATCATAGCATTTGGGAGGCAAGGATCGTCGTCCCCGCAACCTCATCACAAGAGCCCAATTGTTGTCATGGCAACTAAAGGTCATTATGATGACCTCTAGGTGTGCCACTACACAAGCACTACATTGTCGCAAGAATTCCCACCATCACAATATCAAAATAGGCTTCCAAAAACATGGACTTTCACAACACTTTGACACCACACACTCCAGAGATTTCAGTAAAGCCACCATTTATCCCATTGATCACATACCAGACCACATCCCCAATAGGTTTCAATCACTATGCAGAAAGGAAGTTTTTTGGATCTACAAACTCAAATCTATTGAGCCCCATGGTCTTAATATCATCAATGATGTTTTTTATTGATTTTATTTTGACCGTGTTTTAATATCTTATCCTTTCAATTCCTTTATATCATCATCTTCGTTTTTTAAAGAAAAACATTTTTATGCACTTTTTTTTTCACCCATGAATTTTTTTTTTAAGTTTTTGTTAATTTTTTTTTTAATTTTTTTTTTTAATTTTTATTAATTTGTAACGATTTTTATATCACCTATTCCAGAGAGTTTCTTCTTGTTGTTCTTCTCTTTTCTCCACCTAGAAAAAAGAAATTTGAGACTAGTTTTAGCTATTTACACATGACTTTAACCATTTTCTCTGTACTTTCTAGATTCACAGGTAGCATAGTGGACTAATACCATGAGTTATATCCTCTGAGGCAATTTCTAATCCACCCCAGGGCTCGAGAGCCATTTTTTAATCTTTTACCTCTTGATCCCCCCCGTGTCTTTTTATTTTTTAATCACGTTTTTTATACCAACACTCTTTTTATGGCATTTTAAATATCGTTTTTAATATGGTTGTAATAAAGTTTTATTGTTTTGTATGATTCATGTGTATGTATCCATGCTGATGTGTCACCCCACTGTTCTTGGCGCCTCCCCCCTTTTTTTTATGTATATATACCCCTGCAATGATCTTCTGTAACATGCCCTGATGAAGTGAGCTGGGACTGGCTCAGGAAACGCTTTGGCAATAAAGATATCTTGAACTCTACCACAGCAGCGCAGTCTCTTATTGCACTACCAGCCTTCTCCTTGTATCAGAGAAATAAAATAGTATAGTTCTCAACATATAGCAATGCAAAACAATTCTTTTTTCTGCAAAATAGTTTTTATTGTGTAAAAGTGGCAAAACATAAAAAACTGATACAAATATGGTATCACTGTAATTGTACTGACCCAAAGAACAAAGCTGTCATGTCAATTTAATGAACCAACTAGAAAGAAAGCGATCAGACAGGTCCAAGATAATATAAAATTACAAATACTTTATTGATATTTTAAATCACAGGATCAAATCAAATGAAAGGGGAGAAAACTGCATACTTGTGTCAAAAACGTCCAAGGACAACAAGGTGCATGTGAATGGTCTTATATTGTACATAATCCAACTGGTATAATGGCTGGTATATTCTTAATGAAAAAATAAACGAACGACCCATGAGGGATGACAGTATCAAAGCGCCTGGGTAACAAAATGTATAGAGGGTTCCCTGTACTAATCAACCAGTCTCTCTTCATTCTGCCTCCCAAAAATCAGAATAGAAAACGATTAAAAAATATTATGTATCCGAAATTGGCGCTAATAAAAAAAGTCAACTTGTCCTTCAAAAAAACAAATGCTCACATAAAGCTCTTGGCAGTAGTAAAGAGAAATTATTGCTTTCAAAATATTGCAATGCAAAAACTTGTTTCAGAAGCGTTTTTTAGTGTGTGACAGCAGCCAAATATAAAAATAATGATGCAAATCTGGTATCACTGTAATCGCATCGACAAGAAGATTAAAGCAGTCTAATCATTTATACCACACGAGGAACAGCGTAAAAAATAAATAAAACCAATTCTTGACCTTTTGTTGATTTGTTCATTCTGTCTCCCAAAGATCGCAGTAAGGCTCGGTTCACATTTATTCTGCGCTCTATGCTGAGCGCTTACATGGGAATTTCCATGTAAAATTTTAAATTACCTTTTTCAGATGGAACCCCTGGCAGAAAATTCCCTATTATGAGGCAGATGGAGACACTGTGTACGCCATCTGGCCTGTGGTCCGGTGGTGTCCTCTTTTTACGTGTGCATATAAGTTCTGTCTGAACTCTGGCCAGATGGAGTACAGAATAAGTCTGGTGCCTAATCATACTGAATGAATCACTTGGGAGTTTCATCTGAATCACATCATTCAGAGATTTAGATGGAAATTTCGATGCAAGCACTTAGCATAGTGCTCAGGATAAATGTTCCCAATAAAAGCTTCAATTCAATCCACAAAAAAAGCAAGTCTCCACTCAGGTCCATCTTCTGTCTTTTCAAATATAGGGGGCTTCCATATTAATGGTACCACAAAGACTCTGGTAAAGCACTATGGCTCTTTTTCGCCAATAGAAATCCATTATGGTGTACTATGGGGAGTGTATTTTCCCATATGGAGGACTATGGGGAATGTATTATACCATATGGAGGTCTATGGGGAGTGTATTATCACTTATGGTGTACTGTGGGGAGTGTATTATCCCATATGGAGGACTAAGGGGAATGTATTATACCATAAGAAGGACTATGGGGAGTGTATTATACCATATGGAGGAATATGGGGAGTGTATTTTACTATATGGACTACGATGGGGAGTGTATTATACCATATTGATTATAATGGGGAGTGTATTATACCATATTGAGGACTATGGGGACTGCATTATACCATATGGAGGACTATGGGTAGTGTATTATACCACATGGAGGTCTATGGGGAGTGTATTATCACTTATGGTGTACTGTAGGGAGTGTATTATCCCATATGGAGGACTATGGGGAATGTATTATACCATATGAAGGACTATGGGGAGTGTATTATACCATATGGAGGAATATGGGGAGTGCATTTTACTGTATGGACTACGATGGGGAGTGTATTATACCATATCAATCAGACGTCAAGGTTAGATTTCAGAAAGGCAGATTTTAAGGGATTCAGAAAGAGAATTGGAGGGATCCAATGGCTGGATATCTTTAAAGACAAAAATGTCCAGGAAGGATGGGAAATTTTGAAAAATGAAATTCTCAAAGCACAGTTGTTAACAATTCCGAAAAGAGGGAAGAATAGGAAACATTTAAGGAAACCAGGATGGATGAACACAGAACTTAAGCACATGCTAAAAAGGAAGAAAAAAATGTTTATAAAATGGAAAGAGGGAGGCATATCTAAAGAAGAATATAATGCTGTCTGCAGAACCTGCAGGGCACAAATCAGATTATCTAAAGCTGAAAATGAACTGAGGCTTGAAAGAGATGTCAAAAGCAATAATAAAGGATTTTGGGGATATGTCAAAAGTAAAAGAAAAGTCAAAGATGCTATAGGATTTTTACAGGATGAAAATGATGAAATGGTAAGACAGGATGTTGAGAAGGCTGAACTTTTAAATTCCTATTTTGCATCTGTTTTCTCTCAGAAAGGAAATGCAACATCAACTGTTATCCACTGTCCTATTAAGGGAATAGAAGAATCCAGGATATCTATAAACAGAAAGATAGTGAGGAAACACTTAGCTAACCTAAATGAATTCAAGTCTCCAGGTCCAGATGAATTACACCCCAGAGTACTGAAGGAGATAGCAGAAGAAATGTTTGAACCCCTCTCCATAATCTTTGAAAATTCTTGGAGAACAGGAGAAGTGCCAGAAGACTGGAGAACAGCAAATGTTGTTCCTATCTTCAAAAAGGGGAAGAAGGTGGACCCAGGCAACTATAGGCCGGTGAGTCTGACTTCTATACCAGGAAAGATCTTTGAACAAATTATTAAACAACATGTATGTCAATACCTGGATAAGAATGAAGTGATTAAACAGAGTCAGCATGGGTTTGTAACTAATAAGTCATGTCAGACTAACTTAATTTCCTTCTATGACGGTATCACTGATTGGGTGGATCAACGAAATGCTGTAGATATAGTATATCTTGACTTCAGCAAAGCATTTGACAAAGTCTCTCATACAATCCTTATTGAAAAAATGACTAAGTATGGAATGGACAAGGCAACTGTTAGGTGGATTCATAACTGGCTTAGTGATCGGACCCAAAGAGTGGTCGTAAATGGCTGCACATCCAGTTGGAAGAATGTCTCAAGTGGGGTACCACAGGGCTCTGTCCTGGGCCCTGTATTGTTCAACATCTTTATCAACGATTTAGATGAAGGAATTGAGGGTAAACTGATTAAATTTGCTGATGACACAAAGCTAGGAGGGATAGCTAATACTAGAGAAGAGAGAGAGAGGATTCAAAAAGATTTAAATAAACTGGAGAAGTGGGCAGCAACTAACAGAATGGTTTTTAACAGGGAGAAATGCAAAGTACTACATCTGGGCAATAAAAATAAAAAAAGCATATATAGAGTGGGAGGAATAGGGCTAAGTGACAGCACATGTGAAAAAGACTTGGGTATACTAATAGATCACAGACTGAATATGAGTCAACAGTGTGATGCAGCAGCAAAAAAGGCAAATGCAATTCTAGGATGTATTAACAGAAGCATACAGTCTAGATCACGTGAAGTCATTATTTCCCTCTACTCCTCTTTGGTCAGACCTCATCTGGAATATTGTGTCCAGTTTTGGGCACCACATTTTAAAAAAGACATCAACAAACTGGAGCAAGTTCAGAAAAGAGCGACCAGAATGGTGACCGGTCTGCAAACCCAGTCTTATGAGGAAAGGTTGCAGGATTTGGGAATGTTTAGTTTGCAAAAGAGAAGACTGAGAGGAGACTTAATAGCTGTCTACAAATTTCTAAAGGGCTGTCACATTGTAGAAGGATCAACTTTATTCTCATTTGCACAAGGAAAGACTAGAAGCAATGGGATGAAACTGAATGGGAGGAGACACAGATTAGATATTAGAAAAAACTTTTTGACAGTTAGAGTGATCAATGAGTGGAACAGGCTGCCACGAGAAGTGGTGAGTTCTCCTTCAATGGAAGTCTTCAAACAGAGGCTGGACAGACATCTGACTGGGATGATTTAGCGAATCCTGCTTTGAGCAGGGGGTTGGACCAGATGGCCCAGGAGGTCCCTTCCAACTCTACGATTCTATGATTCTATGATTCTATGATATCGATTATAATGGGGAGTGTATTATACCATATTGAGGACTACGGGGACTGCATTATACCATATGGAGGACTATGGGGAGTGTATTATCCTATATGGAGGAATATGGGGAGTGTATTTTACTATATGGAGGACTATGGGGAGTGTATTATACCATATCGATTATAATGGGGAGTGTATTATACCATATTGAGGACTACGGGGAGTGTATTATCCTATATGGAGAACTATGGGGAGTGTATTATCTCTTATGGAGGACTATGGGGTGGGTATTATACCATATGGAGGACTATGGGGAGTGTATTATCCTATATGGAGATCTATGGGGAGTACTGTATATTATCCCATATGGAGGACTATGGGGAGTGTATTATACCATATGGAGGACTATGGGAATTGTTTTATATCATATAGAGAACTATGAGAAATGTACTATTCTAAACAAGCAAAATGCTACCTATTCATAGAGTGATTGGATTAGTTCTGCAGGAACAAAACACATTGTTCTCAGCAAGACTTTGCCCAAAGAAAAATGCAGATATGCTGCTAATAACATGATACTCTATGGGGACAGATTGATCTACTGTACAAGTGATCATTCTGTAACCATCATTGTTCCTCAGCCAGTGTAAAGAGGCCAGGAAACAAGCATTGAACTACTTTAATATTGTCGCTCACACTCGTTTAGGGGCCTGAAATCAGTGCATGTAAATACAACCAAAATATTTCTGTGTTATGTGCAATATGTTAGCATTTGGGGCACCATTTTAAACTTTTGCGCAGGGCCCCACTTTGCCTATAACCGGCCCTGTGTATGAGCACTATTATGCTGCTTGTTTCTGGAAAACACTCATGGAGACTAAATTTAGCTACATCTGTTGGCCAAAATAATTATACCTCTCAAAACATGATGATTCAAAAGAACAAGTTTTTGCAATAAAAAACGTCTTTTAGCTTGTGACAGCTTTAGAGTGTGACTAGGGATGGGCGAATCTACTCGTTAGGACTCGTTACTCTGCGAGTAGTAGGGGACTCGCAGTAGTCGGTACTCTGAGAGTTTCCAAGCGATTACTCGCACAGTAACGAGTCCAATACAAATCAATGGCAATCCTAGTTTTTTCAGAGTTTAATACAAGCGATCCTAGTTTATTAGCGATTTTGTGTCCCCCTGCTGACTATTGTTGAGCTTTCCGATTGGCTGCCGAAATGACGTCATCATGATGCGCTGTCTGTGCGCATCATGATGCGCCGTCAGTTCGGGCCTTCGGGGGGGTTGTGCCGACTGTCCGGGGGTCTGTACCGGCCTGCCGGTGGTCTGTGCCGGCCTGCCGGTGGCCTGTGCAGGCTCCGGTGGTCTGTGCCGGCCTGCCGGGGGGCTGTGCCGGCCTGCCGGTGGTCTATGCAGGCTCCGGTGGTCTGTGCCGGCCTGCCGGGGGGCTGTGCCGGCCTGTCGGTGGTCTGTGCCGGCCTGCCGGTGGTCTGTGCAGGCTCCGGTGGTCTGTGCCGGCCTGCCGGGGGGCTGTGCCGGCCTGCCGGTGGTCTATGCAGGCTCCGGTGGTCTGTGCCGGCCTGCCGGGGGGCTGTGCAGGCTCCGGGGGGCTGTGCCGGCCTGCCGGTGGTCTGTGCCGGCCTGCCGGTGGTCTGTGCCGGCCTGCCGGGGGGCTGTGCCAGCCTGCCGGTGGTCTGTGCAGGCTCCGGTGGTCTGTGCAGGCATCGTCCAATGGGACTACAAGTCCCATCGGGCGATGCCTGCTACCATGACAGTGATTGACACATTAGCCAATGATGGGACAGTAGTAGTCCCATCATCCGGCTAATGTGTTGAATGTAAAAAAAAAAAAAAAAATTACATGCTACATACATGCTACATACATACAACATGCATACTACATATATACTACATGCAACATACATACTACATACTACATGCATACTACATACATACTACATACATACAACATATATACTATATATACTACATGTAACATACATACTACATATATACTACATGCTACATACATGCAACATACATGCTACATACATACAACATATATACTACATATATACTATATATACTACATGTAACATACATACTACATATATACTACATGCTACATACATGCAACATACATACTACATACATGCTGCATACTACATACATACTACATACAACATATATACTACATATACTACATGTAACATACATACACTCTACATGCTACATACATGCAACATACTACATACATGCTACATACATGCAACATACATGCTACATATATACTACATATACTATATATACTACATGCTACATACATACACACTACATGCTACATACATGCAACATACATACTACATACATGCAACATACATACTACATACATACTACATACATACTACATACTATATGCATACTACATACAACATATATACTATATATACTACATGTAACATACATACTACATATATACTACATGCTACATACATGCAACATACATGCTACATACTACATGCATACTACATACATACAACATATATACTACATGTGACATACATACTACATACATACTACATACATGCTACATACATACTACATACATACTACATATATACTACATGCTGCATACATGCAACATACATACTACATACATGCTGCATACTACATACATACTACATACAACATATATACTACATATACTACATGTAACATACATACACTCTACATGCTACATACATGCAACATACTACATACATGCTACATACATGCAACATACATGCTACATATATACTACATATATACTATATATACTACATGGTACATACATACACACTACATGCTACATACATGCAACATACATACTACATACATACTACATACTATATGCATACTACATACATACTACATACATACAACATATATACTATATATACTACATGTAACATACATACTACATATATACTACATGCTACATACATGCAACATACATGCTACATACTACATGCATACTACATACATACAACATATATACTACATGTAACATACATACTACATACATACTACATACATTCTACATACATACTACATACATACTACATACATACCACATGCATGCAAGATGCATACTACATATATACTGCATATATACTACATGCATACAACATACATATATACTACATACAATACATACATATAGACATACAGTACATACTGTATAACATAGAGTACATACTTTCCGTCACTTGTCACTTTGATCCCCGAAGCCATTGTCACCTGGGGGTTAAATATCAAAATAAAAAAACACCAATATACTTACCCCGATCCGCAGAAGTCCACGAGGGTCCCACGTCCATCTTGCGTGGAGAACAGCAGCATCAGCTGATGCTACCGTTCTCTACCAGCTCCAGGAATACAATGACGGAAGGTAGGTATCCTTCTGCACTGTATTCCTCCACCACTTTAAAAAAAAAAAAAGTCCCTAGTCTCACTTTATGCCACTTCTGCGGATCGGGGTAAGTATATTGCATGTTGTATGTATGTAGCATGTATGTAGCATGTAATTTTTTTTTTTTACATTCAACACATTAGCCGGATGATGGGACTACTACTGTCCCATCATTGGCTAATGTGTCAATCACTGTCATGGTAGCAGGCATCGCCCGATGGGACTTGTAGTCCCATCGGACGATGCCTGCACAGACCACCGGAGCCTGCACAGACCACCGGCAGGCCTGCACAGCCCCCCGGCAGGCCGGCACAGCCCCCCGGAGCCTGCACAGCCCCCCGGCAGGCCGGCACAGCCCCCCGGCAGGCCGGCACAGACCACCGGAGCCTGCACAGACCACCGGCAGGCCGGCACAGACCACTGGCAGGCCGGCACAGACCACTGGCAGGCCGGTACAGACCCCCGGACAGTCGGCACAGACAGCGCATCATGATGACGTCATTTCGGCAGCCAATCGGAAAGCTCAACACTAGTCAGCAGGGGGACACAAAATCGCTAAGACTCCTATTTTTTTTTTTTTTCAGAGTTTAATACAAGCAATTCTAGTTTCTTAGCGATTTTGTGTCAGCAGGGGGACACAAAATCGCTAATAAACTAGGATTGCTTGTAGTAATATCTCTCTCCCCAGCACAGGAATCGCTGCAATACTCGCATCCCCATTCATTAACATTGGACTCGCTAGACTCGCAACGAATAGCGAGTTTCCGACTCGGACTCGTTACAGTCTAGCGATTCCGAGTATTTCAGGATTCGCCCATCCCTAAGTGTGACACCTGTAATCACACCAACCCAAAGAATAAAGTTGTTATATCACTTATACAGCGCAAGGAACGGGGTAACGGGGTAAAAAATAAATGAAAGCTATTCTTCACCTGCTGTTGATTTTTTCATTCTGCCTGACAAAAATCGCAGTTAGGCTCAGTGGACATTTATCCTGTGCTCTGCGCCGAGCGTTTACAACGGGGTTTCTGTGTAAATCTCTAAAATACGTGATTCAGGCAGAACCCTAGATGGAAGATTCCCTATAATGAGGCAGATGGAGGCACTGCGGACACTGTCTGACCTGTAATCCAGCGGTGTCCATTTTTTTAGGAATGCATAAAAGTGTCGTCAGCCACAGTTTTGTGCACTTCCGAAGACATTAAGCCTCTTTCCCCTGATGACACCAGATTCCTGGTGAAACATGTTGGGGAGGCTTTAAGTTTTACTAGCTTCAGTTAGTCTGTGTTATTGGCAACAATATTAAAGAGCAGTTGGTAGCAGTCGCACCAAGCAAATACATATTAATACTAACTAGTGTGGGATATAGGGAGCTACAATATAGTGGGCATAACAAAATAAAAGGGGTTATATCCCGATGTCCCCTGATACACACTGACTTTTGTATCTTTTAATCTCATTCTTTAAATAGTTCATTAAAAGTTAATTTTTAACTGTATTTAGTTAGGGATCGGTTGCCATCATTGGCAAATTGCAGTTAACTTCTGAAAAGAAGGATACCGGTGAACAGAGGCCAGATAGTGTCCAGAGTAACTCTGCTGCCTCATTATAGTGAATGATCCCTTGGGGGTTTCATCTGAATCTTGTCACTCAGAGATTTAGATGGAAACCCCAAAGTAAGTGCTCATTGTAGAATGCCGGATAAATGTGATCCCAAACGTTATGTAAAATGTTCCCAATGAAAACTTCAACTCAGGGGTGGGATTCAGCGGGTTCTCCCCGGTTCGGTAGAACTGGTTGTTAAAAAAGCAGCCGGTTCCCCGAACCGGGGAGATCCAGAGCGGCAATCCGGTCCTCTGATGTTGCTGGCGGCGCTGCCTGCAGGCAAGGAGCAGAGGAGGACTCTTGCTCTGCTTCCTGCCGGATACCGCGCGCGCATTGATACTTGACGTGCTGCTCTCTGTCTGCTGACTACTGGACAGAGCAGCACAGCACACCCCGGTGGCCCCCGCTGCCCGTGCACTGATTCCTGCGCGCAGTGCGGCTATAATTGGCAGGTAACTAGACTCTGGAGCTCGCTGGACTGGACTCAGGAGTTACCCGCTGCTGCGGCTGCCCAGTGAGCTGAGTGCCTGAGCCTGGACAGGAGGACATTAGTCTGTGTGTGGTGACCGTGGCCCGCCACCCGCCTGCCTCACCGTGTGATTATTTACTTCAGTCTTCAGTTCAACTTCAGCCTGTGGTACACACAGGCCAACACCAGGTCAGTTGTGTATGTGCAGTGCTGCTGCTTACTGGGGACCTGGGCTGTGCAGTGCTGCCTATTAGGGACCTGTGTGCCTGCCTATTGGGGGCCTGTGCTGTGCTGCCTACTAGGGACCTGTGCCTGCCTAATGGGGACCTGTGCTGCCTATTGGGGACCTGTACTGCCTATTAGGGACCTGTGCCTGCCTATTGGGGACCTGTGCAGCACTGTTCTGCCTATTGGGGACCTGTGTCTGCCTTTTGGGGACCTGTGCTGCCTATTGGGGATGTGTGCTGCTTATAGGGAACAATGCTGCCTATTGGGGACCTGTGCCTGCCTTTTGGGGACCTGTGCTGCCTATTGGGGACGTGTGCTGCCTATAGGGAACAATATTGCCTATTGGGGACCTGTGCCTGCCTATTATGGAACAATGCTGCCTATTGGGGACCTGTGCTGCCTATTAGGGAACAATGCTGCCTATTGGGGACCTGTGCCTGCCTATTGGGGACCTGTGCTGCCTATTAGGGAACAATGCTGCCTATTGGGGACCTGTGCCTGCCTATTGGGGACCTGTGCTGCCTATTAAGGAACAATGCTGCCTATTGGGGACCTTTGCCTGCCTATTGGGGATTTGGCACTTTGTAGTTCTGATGTGATTTTATAGGTACTATACATTAATACATTATTATTACTCTGTCGATTATACTTGTGGTTGTGATATTTTCATGAACCATTCTTTTTGTGGTGTTCTAGTTGTGGAAATATGCCAATGTAACCCTGCAATTAAAATCATCATAGTTTGACATAGATGGGACTTGAGTAACACCAGTTTGCAGGAAGGGTATGGTGATTTTTACTTTTAATTTCCATTAGGATGCAGACATGTAGTGAACAGCCTGGCCAGCCGGACAGTCAAGTGAGACAGCTGCATAGAAATATATGCAGCTGACACATCGGGTCAGGAGAGCCGCTGGCCAGAATGTGCACTGTTCTGATCTCATTCCAATTTATTTTTTTCTCAACTGTTTGACTGCGCCCCTACTTGTATATGTTTGAGGAAAAGGTGTGTGTAAATGGGTGTGGTTTAAAAATGGGTGTGGCTTAAAATGGGTATGGCTTAAATGGGGGTGGTTTTCCTACACACAAACACAGAACCTGTTGTTAAAAATGTGAATCCCACCACTGCTTCAATTCAATCCACAAAAAAAGCAATTCCCCACTCTGGTCTGTCATCTATTAACCGTAATATAGGGGGCTTCCATTCCAATGCCTACTCCCTTATGGGCCCCAAAGTGAACCTAAACCGCGTATAGCATCCACATGTTTGGCATTTCTGAAGTGATGAGAGCCTGCTTCATTTATGAGTGCATGTCTCCAGAAGCAAGAGCTGGACATAACGTACTGGATACTGCAATGTACTGGTCACTACTAGAGTTGAGCAAGTATCTTCGGTTCTCTGCATATTCAGCAAGCTATAGCGCTTGCTGAATAACCTGCAGCGGGAACCCGGCTTCCTGGATCCCGCTGGCTGAACAGATGATCGCCACTGCAGCTGCATGTTTCGCTGCTGTGTCACTGTCACAGCACATGTATGGAGAGCCTGTATGTTGGGCTCTCCATGCATGTGCTGTGACTGTGACACAACCGCTACACATGCAGCTGCGGCGATCAGCTGTTCAACGGGCACGATCCAGGAAGCCAGGTTCCCGCTGTAGATTATTCGGGAACCTAACAGTAAAATAATAGAAAATACCCAAAAATGACAGCATTATAGAAACTACACACCTCATAAAGTTTGCTGGAAAAATGATAAATCACTGGTCATCTTTTAACCTTTATAACTTCCTAACAAAAAAAATTGCTTCCAAAATTGTGCTGATGTAAAGTACACATGTGGGAAATGTTATTTATTACATATTTTGTGTGACATATCTCTGTGATTTAAGGGCATGAAAATTCAAAGTTTGAAAATTTTAAAATTTTCAAAATTTTAGCCAAATTTCCATTTTTTTCATGAAGAAGCGCAAGTCATATCATTCATATCAAAGAAATGTTACCATGATCATGAAGTACAATATATCAATATAAAACATTCTCAGAATCAGCGGAATCCATTGAAGCGTTCCAAAGTTATTACCTCATAAATTGGTGGTCAGAATTGTAAAAATTGGCCTGGTCATTAACGTGCAAACCACCTTCTAGGGTAAAGGGGTTAAGAAGAGTTGTGTTACGGGCTGGTGGAACGCACCAAATAATAAGAAGATGGTAATAAGGTGCGTTTGCAGCCCGGGGTCCACTGTGGAGGGATGTTAACTGCTGCTCGGTAATGGCGGACACAAAATGGCGGTATCGCACTGAACACATGTGGGTTAAACGCCACCCAGTATGTAGTAGCAACGGGCTCTGTTGCTTCACAGAGCCATGGAACAGCAGAACACAGATGCCGTACCCTGTTGTCTGTCACAGGACACAGCAGAGTCAGCGCTAGTGTATGGTCACAAGACTCTGCCCCAAGGATGCGGGGTAAGAGCCTCTCTAGATCCACTAAGTGTACGGTTTGGCACCTGCGAATGCCACTCATAGACGCTGGCTACTGTGGAGTGCAAGCCAAGTGCACAGTGGCGTACAGGCAAAGCCAATACTTGGCGCTGAAACTAGTCCCTGACTCTGCATCCTACCTGCCCTAACAGCCTAGCCACTAATTGGAAAGGCTGAACAACACATGCGTACCAAGGGTAGGGTTTCATAATGAGTCATTCACCAGAGACATTCATACGTGTATACAACCCTCACTCCACATGGTCTGTACTAGCGCAAGGCCGTGTGGCTGTGCGATCCTTTTATAACTGCAGCCTTCCAGGACCTTGATGATGGCCCAATCCAAGCTGCTTGAGGATCTGAGCATGTGACCTTCAACCACCAAGGAGCAGTCGTCTCACGGGCATGCTCAGATGGAGAAAAGCAGGACTTAGTCCCAGGAGCATCTGCTCGCCACTGACTAATGCTGGATGCTTTTGCTGAACTTGGGGCGGCAGCAGCAACCAGTCACATAGCATTACTGATATACAGAAAAACAAAGTGTACTTCCAAAAAGTATAGTAAAAATTCAATATTTTATTATGAATATCATCACATAAGTATACAAATACAAGGACAAGGAGTACATAAAAGAGAGGGATAGAAACAAGCAATTCAATATGTAAATCCGGGCCTTACATAACATATATATAGAGGTGGGGAGTGGCAGCATTGATCCATCAAAACAAAATAAATCATGACTGCAGCAAGTAAGTGCAAAAAGGCAATCTGTAAACAAATCATTTAGACACTGAAGGTCCTTAATAAAGTGTATATACAGCCAAAGTTTATCACACCACATTAATTGTGACTGCACAATGTGATCACCTAAAATCCTAGTAGCCAAAATAAGCCACCAATAGCAGCCATCAATGATAGAAATTGCAAGGTAACAAAAACGCCACTCTTACCCATAGTGCCTCTCCAAAAGAACCAGGTATATGCAGCCCCAACGTGCATTTCGCGTTGGCTTTCTCGGGGGGCCTTGTTCACAATGTGTCCATATCGCTTTAAATAGGCTGTTTAAATGTGCCCACATGTGACCTAATTAGCAGCGCGTGTATTACGATGATGCTCCGGAAATTGCGACACATCCAGCAGTCAATTGGCGGTGCAGGTCACAGGGAAAGCCCCGTCGACATCACTGACGTGCAAACGTCATCAGAGAGCGCCCGATGCGACGCTCCAGCTGCCAAACATTGCAGGACATGCGCACTAGTCACTTCCGGTACTGGAAATGTCCGTACCGCCATCTTTGTTGTGGGACAAATAATCATATGGAGCGGTAAAAGTGCCCTGACTGGAATCATGCAGCCTAGAGGATTTGTAATGGAGAGGCGTCTTATAGATGCCTCTCCATTACTAACCCATAAGCTGGAGGTCACCCGACAATACAAAGGTGACATCAGCCCCCAAATATTACCCCACTTGCTACTTCAACAGAGCAAGTGGGAAGAGCTGAGCAAATCACCAGAATGGATGCATCTAAAAAATGCTCCTTTTCTGGGTCGGCTGAGGGCTGCTCTTTGTAGGCTGGGGGGCCAATATCCATGACTCCTTACCAGTCTGAGAATGCCAGCACCCAGCTATCTACTTTAGCTTGGCTGGTTGTCAAAAAATGGGGAACCCAATGCCTTTTCTTTAAATTATAGATGAAGAAGTGTGTCACGCTGATTCCTATACCAAATTGCCCCTTGCTCTGGGTGCAGATGGATATTGGGATAATTCACAAATGAAAACAAAGTTTTTAAAAAAATTAAATTAGGTTTAGGAAAAAAGTATGATTAAATGGTGATTGATATCATTATAGAGAGTGAGGGAGCACTGTGCTCTGTGTCCACTAGGCTAATACTAGCTCTCTATTGGTGGCGTAGTGTTACCATACCATGGGTTTGTAACTTTAATCTAATCATGTATTTTATACTTTACAGGCTTATGATTATACAAGCTTCCAACCACATCTATAAACTCATGTGCATGCTCCAAGGTGTTCTCATTGGTGACGCAGTGTTATTAAACTTTAAAAATAGGAGTACTCATTTGCTGAGTTGACATGAAAGTCCTGCTTGCAGCGATGTGCCTGGTGGGGGTTAAAGATGAGAGCTTTCTGTGAGTCACGGGGGGGGGGACCAAGGGAGCAGCAGCAGCGGGAGGAAGAGAGCCTGTGTGTGTATAGCCAGGGAACTCTCCATCTGGTAGCGTTCCTGGGTGCCTGAATCCAAGATGGACCCTGGCAATGAAAAAAAGAGTGTGACGTCACACAGTACAGCGTCCCAAAGGAGCACAAAAGGAAGCCAACGCGTTTCGGGGAATAGTGTGTTTCCCTTCGTCAGGGTATTTGCTCCAAGCTGCACATA
This sequence comes from Dendrobates tinctorius, assembly GCF_039654945.1. Lineage (NCBI taxonomy): Eukaryota > Metazoa > Chordata > Amphibia > Anura > Dendrobatidae > Dendrobates > Dendrobates tinctorius. Next base: position 2,211,814 of record NW_027361717.1, read on the forward strand.
GGTAACCTTGTCTAATCTAGGACTATCCACCTCCTCTTTCAGATAATTCCTTAATCCCTCTAGTGCTGCTTCCTGTGTTTGATAACCTGTTGTATTTTGAGTACTATGCGCTTCTATATTAGAAGTGTTTAATATGTTACTCATCTATATAAAGGTGAACAGCTTCTTTTTATGAAAGTGTGTGATAATATATAGCATTCTTGAAAACAAAGTTTATTGTCATTAACATTAAATAGAACGTAGATAAAAGTAGATAGAAATACAGTATATATACATGTATATGTGTATATATATATATATATATATACATATACATATATATATTATAGTTAGAATATATAAATCCTTTGCAATAAGGTTTAAATTTTTTTGTTTATAAAACCAATTGTATGGTAATAAAATTCTGTTGTTTTAAAATCTGAGAAGAACTGAAGGGGAAAATAAAAATGCTTTGGAATATACATATATTAGACGTTAGAAAGCATGCAACTTGATTTGGAGCCAGGCTATCCAGAAGGAAGATCCATTTGGACTCTGCTTTTGACATGCGGCCTATATGATCGCCCTCTCTCCAATGTGTGGGAATAATTTGGAAACCAAAATATTCTAGCCCCTTATATGACTGATTACACATATCCCTAAAATGTTTTGACAGCGGGTGTCCTTCAAATCCCTTTTTGACATTCTTCAGGTGTTCATTTATCCTTTGTGACAATTTCCTTTTTGTGCGTCTAAAATAAATTTTATCGCATGGGCATTTGATAATATAAAAGACACCCGTTGTAGAACATGAGATGCTATCCCCAAAAGAATACATAGCTTCCGAGATCTTAAGGTCTACTTTACCAGGGTTCTTTCTTGAGAGTTGTCTGCAGCAGATGCAGACACCACATGGGAAGACACCGCTTGTAAATTGTTGTTTATTGGTATTTTTAAATGTGGTTGGGCAAATGCCTTTATTTGTGGGGGCAATCTTTAAACCTAGGGTTGGTGCTCTTCTTTATAGGAATTTTGGGGTTACTGGTAGAAAGTCTCCAATACTTCTGTCCTCTTTAAGGATGTGCCAATATTTTTTGATGATCTTTTTGAAAACCCTATTATTTGTATGGTATTGTGTGATAATTGGTATTTTCTCTATTATTCATTTATGTTTGGGTCCTCTTGAATTGATTGGTTTTATAAATCGGTGTTGATCTTGTCACTTTTTGTACTTATTTGAGTGAGGACTCCACCCCTTCAATGGGCTACCCTTTCTCAATAAATTGATTTTTCAAGAATTGGGCCTCCTCCAGTAGTACTCCCATCAGCCGACGCCTGTGACTGGAGGTAAACTTTTTACCTCAAGTCATAGCTGCTGGCTCTCGCTGTCATCTGATAGCGTGGGAACTGCAGAGCTCTGACTGGTGGTAATGATATTACCGCAGATCAGAGCAGCCGGTGTTTCTTGATCAGTCATACAGATGATAGTGTAGGAAACATCAGATGTTCGGGGTTTCAAACCAGAACAGAAACACGGATGTCCTGGAGAAGTCTATGTTCAGGGACCATGTTCCCACAGTATATGTTTTGTACAGACCCCGAATGTTACTGTTTGGGATCTCCAGTCTCAGTTCCTAATAAAAAAACTGAAAAAAATGATGCTTAAAAAATGATTCTGATGTGAATTAGATGTGGATGTTATTTATTAACAATTTTGTGTGGTATATCTATCTGGTTTAATGACATAAAAATTTAAAGTTGAAAATTTGCTAAATTTTCTAATTTTTTTGTCAAATTTTCAATATTTTCAGAAATAAACGCAAAAATATAAGGATAAAACTTTTCCACTAACATGAAGTACAACATGCCACGAAAAAAAACAATCTCAGAATCCCAGAGATATGTTGAAGCACTCCAGAGTAATAAACATTTAAATTGACTCTGAAGAGAATTGAAAACATTTGCCTGGTCTGGAAGGTGACAACAGGCTGAGGTGTGAAGGGGCATCACACAACTCTTTTGCAATGCGTATGACACATAAAGCACATCGCACGCTTGGGGTCAAATGTAGCTTGGATTTCATTAAATTTTGCTTTATAATGGCCATGATAACTTGTGGAGGTGCTGTTATGGAAATATATACACTCACTGGCCACTTTATTAGGTACACCTGTCCAACTGTGTGTTAAGACTTAATTTCTAATCAGCCAATCACATGGCGGCAACTCAGTGCATTTAGGCATGTAGACATGGTCAAGACAATCTCCTGCAGTTCAAACCGAGCATCAGTATGGGGAAGAAAGGTGATTTGAGTGCCTTTGAACGTGGCATGATTGTTGGTGCCAGAAGGGCTGGTCTGAGAATTTCAGAAACTGCTGATCTACTGGGATTTTCACGCACAACCATCTCTAGGGTTTACAGAGAATGGTCCGAAAAAGAAAAAAAATCCAGTGAGCGGCAGTTCTGTGGCCGGAAATGCCATGTTGATGCCAGAGGTCAGAGGAGAATGGGCAGACTGGTTCGAGCTGATAGAAAGGCAACAGTGACTCAAATTGCCACCCGTTACAACCAAGGTAGGCAGAAGAGCATCTCTGAACGCACAGTGCGTCGAACTTTGAGGCAGATGGGCTACAGCAGCAGAAGACCACACTGGGTACCACTCCTCTCAGCTAAGAACAGGAAACTGAGGCTACAATTTGCACAAGCTCATCGAAATTGGACAGTAGAAGATTGGAAAAACGTTGCCTGGTCTGATGAGTCTCGATTTCTGCTGCGACATTCGGATGGTAGGGTCAGAATTTGGCGTAAACAACATGAAAGCATGGATCCATCCTGCCTTGTATCAACGGTTCAGGCTGTTGGTGGTGGTGTCATGGTGTGGGGAATTTTTTCTGGGCACTCTTTGGGCCCCTTGGTACCAATTGAGCATCGTTGCAACGCCACAGCCTACCTGAGTATTGTTGCTGACCATGTCCATCCCTTTATGACCACAATGTACCCAACATCTGATGGCTACTTTCAGCAGGATAATGCGCCATGTCATAAAGCTCGAATCATCTCAGATTGGTTTCTTGAACATGACAATGAGTTTACTGTACTCAAATGGCCTCCTCAGTCACCAGATCTCAATCCAATAGAGCATCTTTGGGATGTGGTGGAACGGGAGATTCGCATCAGGGATGTGCAGCCGACAAATCTGCGCCAACTGTGTGATGCCATCATGTCAATATGGTCCAAAATCTCTGAGGAATGCTTCCAGCACCTTGTTGAATCTCTGCCATGAAGAATTGAGGCAGTTCTGAAGGCAAAAGGGGGTCCAACCCCTTACTAGCATGGTGTACCTAATAAAGTGGCCAGTGAGTGTATATATATGTATTTCATCTAGATCTCACTTGCCTGCTATAGGCTATATACTCACATACACTCTAAAGTATATATTTCTATATGCGCACTTAGAGATATAATCACAGCTGTCCTGAACTTTGTAATCAGTTGCTAAAGATGACCTAACCCCATGAAGCCAGAGCATTGTCTTGTGACATTTGTCCCAGACATACAGACGAGGAAGTTAGGCCAAATGGTCCAAGCCGATATTGGAGTCTTGCTGACATTGTAAGACAAGGGGCAGTATATTATCTGATGCTTAAGTCACCTTAGGTTGGACACCCATATATGTTCATGTATTTAAACTGACCAATTAGATAAGAAGTTCAGCCTTTATGTTAATGAGTAACCACTCCTTTGTACGAACTGATAAAAAACCATGTATATTTCAATAAACCAGCAGAGTTTTGCTGGAATGGATTGCTGCTAACTAGGTTTGGCGTCTTTCTTTCCTTGAGCGAGCGACTCTGTCTAATTAGGGCAGGCCACAGCACGCACTAGGGTATATCTACCTAATCAAAAATCCAACCATGACAAGTGACCCCCAACGTGGGGCTGTGGACGAAAACACACGGGGATCCTGCTGACCGGAGAGGACAGAGGTGCCGGCCAAGGCCTTGGCTCATGGGAACGGATATTTGCGCAACTCCCTAAGTAAGGTAAGAAAATCTAGTTATCTTACCTGAATGTTCCCTATATCCAGTCCGGGTCAGTAACTCTAGCCAGTCAGTGTGGTCACCAAACCCAGGTGGTGTAAAAAAGTCCACGCTCTTATCCAAATCCTGGGATAAGCAAAGTGTCTGCTGTGGTCCTGTGTGTCTATTTAGATCCGGGAGAGAGTTGGTGGAAAAACGATGACTGATTTGTGCTTGTGGTTGCTGAGAAACCGATAGCAAGACATTGAATCTCTCTGACTAAGTTAAATCACGTCCCCGCACCATGCAGAGGTTTTGACTTAGACGGGATATCACAGGTGAATTCCTCTGAAAAAGCTGTCACGGTCCCCGCGCACATACACGGAGGTGTCAGCTTCAAGGAGGTAACACATGCGAATCCCTCGGCTGTCACGGCTCCCGCACACATGCGGATGCTGGCAGACTGGAGAGATATCACAGACTGATCACTGGAGAGGTTACCACGGTCCCCGGGTGCACACGGAAGGGTGATAATCTAGTGGGATATCACGGCTCCTGGCTCCCACGACAGAGGGTGATACATCCCGGTGCTAACCAAAGCGCCACGGGTGATTGGCAGTTATCAGTTGTCAGCAGCTGTTTGACAAACGAGTCACAAAACAAGGTCTTTGATCTCTCCCCGGACGTCTATATGTGCATCAACCTGTTTTTTCACTGCAGTTTTCCACAAAGATCTGAAGCAGAAAAAGTTTTTCCTTTTTTTAATTGTACACTTCCTTTTTTGCCTGTAGGGTGTGCCCCTGATATATATATATTTCATATTGTCATATTTGTACTCTGCTTTTCCCTATTTTATGTTTTATTTTGCATTTTTGGTAGAGATTTTTATTCTTGTTACTATAGTGTTAGAATTTTCGGGAAAGCTGGGTCTTTTTGAGTATATCACTGTATTCACAGTCTGCTTTTTGGTTTCCATTGTCTCAGAGGATTTTACTGAGACGCAGGCATAGAAAGAGGAAATTTGGTGCCTGCATTCTACATTAACACTTTTTATTGTTGGAAGTCTACTTGCATTGATTTTTGATTTTTCAGAGTGGTTTTTAAATTTTAACAACTTTTTTATTTGTTTTTTCCTTTTAAAAATCTTTTACTCCCTGATCATTTTTCTCTTTTTTCTTTTGGGTTTTTTCATTTTTGAGTTTTGTTATCAGTCTTTTTGATTTTCACTTCTCATAGAGATTTTTCCTTTTCTTTTATTTTGTTAGAAAGAGAATTTTTACCTGCATTTGGTTATTCCTGTGTTCTCTTGACAATTTTGATTTTCCTTTTTTTCCACTACTTTTGAAGTTTTTACTAAGTATTTTGGTTTTGTTTTTCCTTCCTTTTAAGCAAGGTAAAAGGGGTTGCAAAGTTTTTAAAGTTTTGATCACTTTTTTTCAGTTTTTGGAACAGACAAAGCAGGTGTTATTCAGAAAGTCAAGTATGTGGTTTTTGCAAGAACAGTTTTCTTCAAAGCTGTAGCATGGCATAATGTATTGAAAGGAAAAAGGGAAGTAGCTAGTAATTGCCATCTGCATTTCTTAAAGTGACAGCGGATTTTACAGCGTAGAAGGTGCTAACAGATAATGTGAACAGGAAAGGATTGTTTTTTTTACGTGTAGAAAAAGTGTTTTCAGCGGCATTCTAATCTGTGCCGTCTGAGAGGGACCACAAGTCTAAGAATGTCTTCTGTGATGATAGAAAAGGGGAAGCAGTCCGCTCCCCCAACCATCTTCTCTCTCTCCCAACTCTTCCCTCCTCTCATCTCTCTCACCTCTCTCCTCCCTCTTTCTCCGCTATTCTCACTCCCACTCCAACTCTCACTCCCACCTCCCCCCTCTCATCTATTTCTCCTCCTATACCTCATCCTCCCTCACCATCTCTCTCTCTCACCCCTCTATCTTCTTCATCTCCGCCTATCTCTCCCCCTTCTCTCTCTCCCATCTCTCCTCCCTCTCCACCTTCCTCACCAACACCCATCTCTCATCCTCCCTCATCCCCCTTGTCTTCACTCTCTCCCCCTCATTTGTCTCCTCCCCACTCTCCTCCACTATCTCTCACTTCTTCTCCTGTTCCCAATCTCTCCTCCACCCTTCCCTGCTTCTCTCGCTCTTCTTCTCCTCCACCTCTCCATTCACCAGCTGGCCCAGTGCCAGATCCAGACAATGAGGTGTCCCTATTTCCACAGGGCACCCTCTCTAAAGAGACAGCTATGACATTGGGAGAGGAAAGTGAATCACTCCCCACACATAACAACACAGCTGCCCTCCCGATATAACAGCTAGCAGAAGGGAGGTGTGTGCCATCAGAGACTGCACCTTCTAAGTCTGACACAGAGCTACAGTCTCAGAGGGGGGAGTGCTACCCACACAAAGACAAACACACAATGGCACGTTTCCTCCTCTGATGAATATAAAGAGGATATTATGCTGCATAGTACTAGGGGATACTCACATACACCAAGTAGGCAGGGGCAGATAGAGACAGAACTCTTACACTATGTGCCCTTCACCCCTAGTCAGTTGCTCAGTATTCTAAAAAATCTGCTAGACCCAGATATGGACCCCATGCCATTTTACAGAAGAATGCAGCAGAGCCAGCAGACATATGCTGCAACCTGGAATGATCTCTGGTCCATAATGGAGATAAAAGCAGGTGAAACACTCTGGCCAATCATGAAGGAACACTTCAAGCTTCCATCAGAATTAGATGTGCATTCCTGGGAGTCAAGATCAAAGCTAATTGAACAGCTTAGAGAGTGGGCTAACGCCAGACAAGCACTCAGCCTGCATAACATGAGCCAAGCCGAGACAGAGTCTGTAGACGAGTTTCATGGCAGACTGAGGCAAGCATTCCAAATTTTAGGCTTCACTATTCATGATCAGATACATGGACAAATGTTGGCACAGGCCTTTGTGCATGGACTAAGAGAACCAATCAAGAGACTGCTGATAGTGGCCAGGCCTGAGTACAGGACAATAGCAGTAGATGTCCTGCTCGCAGTAGCCAGAAGAATTGAGTCCCTCCCAGGAGTGCGGAGGACAGGCCCTCCTGTGGTGGCCACGGACGTGGAGGAGCAACTATCACACAGAGTCAGGAGAGCTAGCAAGTGTTTCAACTGTGGCAACCTTGGCCATTTCCGGAACCAGTGCACAGCACCCCGGCAACCCAGGTCATCCCGCAGAGGAATAGGCCAAGAAAGAAACACAGAAAAAAAATGAAGAACCCTGTCCATAGGACAGAGGCAAACCAGGTCCGCCAGACGTCACGCCCCTGACATGTGAACCCCATCAGCAGACCCAATACCTCAAATCACTGGGGGCTGTCATATCTTTCCTTGTGGACACTGATGCAGTCAGAAGTGAAAATCCCCGACCCCACCAGTCTATCAGAACACTCTGTGTCCTGTATGGGGATTAAAGGTCAAGACAAATGTTCCCCATCTTGCAGGCCCCTGAGCATGTGGACACAGCCAGGACACTCCATCCTGTTCCAGTTTATGGTGAAGACCTGCCCACCACACCTGATAAGAGCAGACCTACTACAGGAACTGATGGTGACCAAAGTGTCCCATGAAAATGTGACCTTGACCTCTTCTCCACCCCAGGCCCAAGAAGAATCAATCATTCCCATGCTGGTGGCCCTACACGAACCTCACTCGAACAACCGGTGCAAGCCTACCCAAGGAGGTGCTGGACATAGCACCCGGAAGCCTATGGTACAAGGGAGACGTCAAGTTGCGCCAGTGCGGGTGTCACTCAAGTCTGGAACCCCGGATGCTCAGAAGGCCCAGCATCCGCTGCTCATCACCCAGAGCCAAACTGCCTCTGACCAACTGGAGGTCTAAGTGGAACTGCTGTTCAAGAAACGGTCTAAGAACTTTGGCATGGGCCAGGAAAACTCTCAACCCAGAGGGACCATACCCGCTTCATGAAATGGCTGCACTGCTTCCGGCTCCAGCGCCAGAGGATCATCTTGGACAAGATTCTGAAGGTGTTCCCTGAAGTTAATCCAGGCCCTGGACCAGAAGACAGCTACTCAGCCCCACAAACTGGTTAACAAATGCTGACCTGAGATCAAGCTGGGTGAAAGGAACGGCTGCTGGCTGGTAAAGAAGACGCCCCAGCAAAAAGACCCCCTGTGAGAGCAAGAAAGCTCAGGGACATCATCTCTGATGAAGAGGACCCCAGTATAACGGCTTGTTTCCCTGCCGGCCCTGTGCCAGAAGATGGGAGTCACTCACGGCACTGTGAAGAGCAAGGCCAGATTGAGCCACCTCACCCACGGGAATCATCATGCAGTCCCAGCTTTTCTCAATCAAGAGGAAGACTGTGAAAGGAAAACCAGACTGGGTTGAATGGTGCATAACCTGAGGGCTGTGTGCGAAGCAACCGTGTTTGAAACCCCAGTTGTGCCAGATCTGCATACTCTGCTGACAAATGTGCCAGCCACAGCAACGGTGCTCACGGCAATGGATCTGACCGAAGCTCCCCTCAATGTTCCCCCTCATCTGAATGACCAGTACCTGAGAACGCACAAGGGGGGTGCAGAACAAATGGACAGTGATGCCCAAGAGGGCCCGGAACAGCCTTTCACAGCTCACCAGATCATTGTCCTCCATCCCCTGCTGGATCCAGTTGCAAGGGGGGCCCTCCTGCATGAAAACAATATCTGCAGCACACGCCCTCCTGACAAGGCTGCTCTTCACCACTCTTCAGTGCTCTCAGCCATTACCATGTCTCTACTCCCACTCCCAAGGGGGGATGCGGATACGGACCCTCAGATGAAAAATCTGCAAGATACCATAGATGGCTCCAGTTTAGCAGATGATGAAGGAAGGTTCCACATGGACTGTGCAGTGACCAGCAATCAAGACATCCTATGGTCCAGAATTTTGTCAGCCCAAGAGCCCAAGAAGCAGAACTGATAGAGCTGACGAAAGGCCTGCCAGATTGCGAAGAACAAAGCTTCCAGGTACTCGCATGGCATAGCACATGACTTTGGACCCATCTGGGCTGCAAGAGACTTCATCACAGCAAGTGGGTCGACCGTGAAGCACCATGGAGTCATCAGAGACCTGCTGGCCACTCTTCAACCACTAAAAGTGGTGGCAGTGTTGAAGGTCAAGGCACACGGAAAATTGAGCACAGTAGAGACACGGGGCATCAACATGGCAGACGTGGCAGCTAAAGAAACAGCCAGAGGAAGAAAATATGGAAAATGGGAGAGGTCGTAGAGCCGGACGGCTACTACATGACGACTGAAGATGAGAAAACCTGGCAAACAGAAGTCAATGGGAAAACCGGTGAAGACGCCATCTCTGAATTGGACAGATGTGCTGCCTCCTCCTCCACCAGCCAATGAGCTGAATCACTTCCAGGATGAAGACTCTGACGTGGATATGAATTCTGAGGCAGAAGAATGGTGCCCACCTTTACCAGAAAGGACGTATTTGATGGAGAACATTCCAGAAGATTGTCCTCCACCACCCCGAGGAAGCTTCTTCTCCAACACAGTCCTACGGGCGGCAGTCCACGGCAACACTTACCCCGTCTCCCCGAGATGAGTTGCATGAGTCCGAAGGCATCCCAAGGCTACAACAGTTTGACCTTCCCCCTCATCCCCGGAGAATGCCGGCTGGATCTGTACCAATGCAAAGAGTCCCAAGTCCTCCTCTGACACAGTCTAACCCGAGACTTCATACAGAGGGAGGGGAGACGCCGCGGCACGGACATAGACGAAACCTCAGCCAAAATCCCACAATCAGCCCAGAGAATGTCAATAACCACAACCCAGTCACTAAACCTGACAAAATGACTTCCTGAAACCTGTACAAGAAGTAACAGGATCAGACTCGGAAGGAGAAGAAGGAAAACTGGATGCTGAAGGGCAATAGCACTGGGCTCCAAGAAACCGTCTACCTCAAATCGTCTATCTCAAAACAGACCTAGTCTACCTCAAAGTGTGTACCCTATAGTTGTTCAATGGGCACATAGCCCCCGCACAGAATTGAAGACACAGATGAATGACCTGATTGGACTCAACTCACACCTTAACAGCCAAATGCCCAGCAGCGGTTTGGCCTCCGACACATTCAACATCGGACAAGCGGGAAAGGTTCCCCCATGCCATCTGGCCTGAAGACTTCTCAGTAAGGAACCAGTTGACAAAGACTACTGCAAAGAAGCTACTCTCAAAAATAGTGTGCAGATATTGGGTTCCAGAAGCGATAGCAAGTGATCAGGGACCCACATTCACAGCAAACCTGACACAAGAGATCTGATCAGCAGTAGGGTCAGACTTAGGCCTACACATACACTACCCACCATCCCACACCATAGACTAGGTGGGACACTTAAGAGCAGCATGCTAAAAATTTGCCCAAGAAACAGACAAACCCTGGCATTAGACACTCCCCTAAGTTCAGAAAAAGCTGTCACCAATATGAAACTTTATTTGGGTCTAATCCCCAGATTAGGGGTATTCTTTACTTAGCAGTTAACTATGCCAAAAATGATACTTTGTCTGCATGTGTAATTGAATTTATCAAGAATCTTGCTAATGTCCATTCTCGAGTATTTTCCTTCATTGCCAGGTCCAGATTCAGTGCCTGGTATGCACGCCCTGAAGTCAGGAGACTGAGTGTGGGTGGGAAAAATCCGTAAGGAGAAGCACTCGATCCCAGATCCGATGGCCGTTCTCCAAGTGCTGATGCCACCTACCTGGAAGGAAAACCCCCACCTGGATCCACGCATCTCATTGCAGGAAAAGACCTTCATACCAGAAGATACACCCCACGTTGGGCGCCACTTGTCATGGTTGGATTTTTTATTAGATAGATATACCCTAGTGCATGCTGTGGCCTGTCCTAATTAGACAGAGTCTTATTGAGCGCTCAAGGAAAGAAAGATGCCAAACCTAGTTAGCAGCAATCCATTCCAGCAAAACTCTGCTGGTTTATTGAATTATATATGGTTTTTTATCAGTTCGTACAAAGGAGTGGTTACTCATTAACATAAAGGCTGAACTTCTTATCTAATTGGTCAGTTTAAATACATGAACATATATGAGTGTCTGACCTAAGGTGACTTAAGCATCAGATTATATACTGCCCCTTGTCTTACAATGTCAGCAAGACTCCAATTTCGGCTTGGACCATCTGGCCTAACTTCCTCGTCTGTATGTCTGGGACAAATGTCACAAGACAATGCTCTGCCTTCATGGGGTTAGGTCATCTTTAGCAACTGATTACAAAGTTAAGGACAGCTGTGATTTGATCTCTAAGTGCACATATAGAAATATATACTTTAGAGTGTATATGAGTATATAGCAGTATATAGCCTATAGCAGGCAAGTGAGATCTAGATGAAATACATATACATATATATTTCCATAACAGTGCAAATCAAGTATGTTACTAAATGACTGTTGCAAACCAATAAGTGGCGTATGGGAAAGGTATATAGTGATAAAGTGATAATGCTGGTACTGGCTTAGGGAAGTTGCAGACAACTTTGTATTATCTCATCCGAGAGAATTGGGTCGATTACGTTAATCACACTCTGCCCAGAGTTTGATGATAGTGTGAGCATAGTGTGATCTGATTCTCTTGGCTGACGAGAAGATGAAGACTGTGTTCTCCTGGTCATCTCGATTCTGTTAGTCCATGGAAATCAGATTGAACTCAGATGTCATGCGCTCTCATTGACTTGCGTGGCCAATTGCAATCCAAATATCAGATCTAACTTGGGCATGCAATGATTTTCTCCTTGGACCGACTCAGTTAAAAAAAAAGTTTGATGTGATAGAATTAGAGATGAGCGACTTTGCCTTTTTTCGGGTCGAGTCGGGTTCGCAAAAGTCGGGTCGAACGCAATTGGCCGATTATCGTGAAAAGTCGAAAGCCGACTGAGACACGAAACCCAATGCAAGTCAATGGGGAAGCAAAGTCGGCAGTGAATGGAGGACAGGAAACACACCTACAGTGCCCATTTTAATGCCAAAAACATCAATTCTTATTACTTAAGCTTGTCAACCTTAATTTACTTTATAATAATAGTTAGGCATTGAAAACTGGGAGTTATTTGGCTAAAGTTGTGGGAGGGGTAGGGCTGGCTCCAGGTTTTCGTGGGCTCAGGGCCAAAGAGAGTCACTGGGCTCCTTTAACACATGCCACAACTCATGATCCTCTGATACGGCAGAGAAATAGTGGTATAGTACAATGAATAATACTTCACTTCTTACATCACATGACTGATATCCATTTTAAATTCTCCAATAGCTCCAAAAACGGACAGTATATTACTCCATATAGTATTATGGCCACCGCATGGTGCACCATACAGAGTAATGAGGCCCATATATTTCTCCATACAGAATCATTGGTCCCATATAATGTTCAATACAGTATATGATGAACTCCACATAATGCTACAGTATTTGTTGGTCCCCATGGATGAAGCTCCACTGTCTTATGTGCCCAAATAATGCTCGATATATAATGGACCCCATTTCTAATGCTCCAGTGTTTAATGGGCCCTGTAAATGCTGCTCCAGTGTCTGATGTCCACCTTTGGAATGCTCCAGTGTATGGTGGGCCCCATATATCATTCTCCAGAGTATAGTGCTCCCCAAAAATTGCTCCCAACCTTTAAAACAATAAAAAAAGTCTCCTCGCTAGGGAATCCCTGTACTCTGGACTCCTCGTCATCCCCATCTTCCATCTCTCTGCACTTGGACTGTTTAGGCTGAGGGCGTACAGATGTGATGTCATCGCGCTCTCTGACAAGAATGTCACTGTCAGGAAACACGGAAGACGTCATGGCGGTGGAGCAGGGAAAGGTAAGTATTTCAACTTTGCAAGTGCTGTGATCCTGAGCAAGCAGGGGGGGCCCACTCGTTGGTGTCGGCACTGGCACTGGGCCCCTCATAGTAGAGCGGTGTGACTGAAGGCGGGTGGAGGTGGACTATGAGGGGCCCTGTGCCAGTGCCATCGCCCATGAGTATGCCCCCCCACCTGCTCAAGGAATCTGCACTTTCATCTGCACCTTCCTCTTTGTCACCGTATAAGGTGGTATAGTATGCGGGAAGGGGAACCTGAGTTTGATCAGGGTCAGATTCTGGCTGTGTAGAGTGCGAGGGGAATGTAGTGGTCTTGGTCAATGTACCAGCAGAATCATCTAGCAGTGGCTGGGCATCAGTGCAGTTGTGGCGCCCCCAGGAGTACGGTCGCCACAGTGGCATTACCTTCCTCCTAGGGAGTGTGATGTCATGCTTGGGATCAACGAAGGATCTCTCTAGCAGTTAAAACAACACACAACACAGTTCCCACTCTAGGCCAGCAGGGAGAGCTCTGAACATTACTGCTGAGGAGCTGCTCTCTGTGGTCGGGAGGAGGGAAGTTAAGGCTGTCTGTGAAGGGAAGGGGAAGTGTGTGGATGTGAGAAGGGGAGCTGGAGGATGATCAGAGTTAAGGCTCACTCCTAGGTGGAGCGCATGATCCGGATTCCGGTCTCCGAGTTTGTAGGGACACTGACGGTCCTGCAGCATAAACCGGTGGAAGTAGCAGCTGTAAATGTTCTGTTCCCAACTAAGGCTCGGAGGCCCCAGCAGCGACGTGTGTGAGCCAGAAGGAAAAATATTAGAAACACACACGGTGTAGTTCCTTGACAGGTGCACTACACCGCTGGCTACCAGACACCGCTACTATGCCATGAAACTGTCTATTAACATTGAAAACCATTATTAATGTGAAAATAAAATTACACTTTTGGTGAATGAACAGTTCTCGAACGGAACCTCGAACAGCCGAATTTTAAGCAAATTGTTCGAGTTCGACGAATGGCTCAAACACCGCCCAAAACAGCTCAAATTTAAACTTGGCGAACAGTTTGACTCGAACACCGCTCATCTCTAATCAGGAGGCAGACTCAGACGGTCTCAGGCCCAGTATGGATTCGACAAGATTGTAGAAAGTTGAGAAAGGGTACAGTATCACCGGATACCAGGTATATATAGCATAGTTTACACGTTAAAAATCTATGTGAATATATCAGGAGGCAGAGTCAGACGGTCTCAGGCCCAGTATGGATTCAACAAGATTGCAGAAAGTTGAGAAAGGGTACAGTATCACTGGATAACAGGTATATATAGCATAGTTTAAATATTAAAAATCTCTGTGTATATTTCCGGAGTCCGACAAAGACACTCACAGCCTCAGTCTGGATTAGACAAGAATCTAAAAAGTAGAAAAAGGGTAATGTATTCGAAGCGTACAGCAGTATACACTGTTGGGGTATTTTTAAATCTTCATATATATTTCAGTCTCAGTAAGACAGTCCAGACTCTCCACAAGAGGAAACAAGATGGATACAAGTACAGACGGAAAGTCGAGTGATTGCAGAAATTTTTTATTACTAATCATGGGAAAAACTCCCGGGAGAATTCTCAGAGGCGATGCTGACCCTCAATTACTTTGTGTGTGGAGACAGCGAAAACAGTTCTTTGTGAAGAAAGGGTTGCTGTATCGCAGTACCGTGGATACCGTCACCGTTACTCATCTCCATCAAATTGTGATCACAGGGAGAGATGTAGACATGGTCCTCACTGCCTATCAAGATCTGTCAGGTAACTTTCGAGTGCAAAAGACAGAAGCCACAGGCCGAAGGTTATTCTATTCGATTGGCATGAGAGGACACATTTAAAAATGTGGGCAGGAATGTCACACGTCTGTGAGTAGGAAAACTGTGAAAGCTGATGATAAACCACCACTGCAACTCATTGTGAGTCGACGTCCATAACAAATGGAAGTCATTGATCATCTGAAGATATAGCCCAGCAGGACAGGGCACAGCTACAGTATCATCTATCAGTTCACCAAATTTGTAGTGGCAGTCCCAGTGAAGGATTTAACAGCCCAGACTACACAGCGGTGGAGCAGGGAGAGGTAAGTATTGCAAGTGCTGGGGCCCTGAGCAAGCAGGGGGGCCAACTCGTAGGCAGCAGTAATGGCACAGGGCCCCTCATAGTACGCCTATGTGTCTGACGGCTGGTGTGCATCCCCACCATCAGAGACACTTGATTGTACTATGAGGGACCCTGTGTGAGTGCCGTCGCCAAAGAGTGGGCCAACCCACCTGTCCAAGGCAACGGCACTCGCACGGGTGCGTGCACCAGGTGGTGACCCCGGTCCTGAGGGGGGAGGCAGCCCAGTTAGGGAGGTTGAAAAAGTGTCATATGTTGATGTTGGACATTCAGCAGCTACAAATGGAGGAATTGGAGAAGTCCGAGGAAGAGGAGGACAAAAGCGAGCCATTTTTCTGGCAATCTTTGTGTCAGCAGGGGAAGGTGGGACAAAATCCTTTGAAACCCATGCATGGTTCATTTTAATGACGGTTAGATGATAAACATTTTGGGTCGACAGACAGGTCCTTTTTTCTGTCAGGATTGATCCAGCAGCACTGAAGACTCTTTCGGATAGCATACTAGCAGCAGGGCAAGCGAGCTCCTGTAAGGCATATTGTGCCAATTCAGGCCAGGTGTCCAGTTTACAGGCCCAATAGTCAAAGGGGAATGACCTGTGAAAGAGATCATCGATATGGGAGGAGAAGAAGTTTGTTACCATAGTTGACAACTAGAGTTGAGCGAAACGGGTCGAAAAAATTCAAAAGTCGCCGACTTTCGCCAAAGTCGGGTTTCATGAAACGAAACCCGACCTTAGCGTGAGGTTGGCCACGAGGTTGGCGACCATTGCGCCAAAGTCGCGTTTCAAAAGATGCTTTTGCGCCCTTTTTCAGCCAATCAGGAAGAACGGACACTGTGGGCAACATGATGACATAGGCAGTGGTTACCAGCATGTTTGTGAAGGGCATGCAAGTGATTGGCTTGGTTTGTGTGGCATCACAGGGGGTATAAAAGGGCGTGCACGCTGACCGCCATGTTACTTATGCTGATCTCAGAATAGGGAGAGCTGCTGCTGATGATGATTCTGTAGGGAGAGCGTTAGGCAGGGAAGAAGATACCAAAAAGTACTTCTGCTGCTAGCGATTTTGCCTGTACAACACACCAGTTACTGTGCAGTGCAAGGGGAGGCTATATTTTGGTGCATCAGCTCTGTTGGTTATTAGGCTGCCTTTTAAGGCTCGCTGATAGCTGCATTGCTGTTTTCACACTGCTGAGAAAACTGCTTTTTTCAAATCAATCCAAATTTTATTGTTTTGTCCTGGTGAGTTACTGAGCGTTCATTTTTTCACACACCGTACAGCGGTGTATGCTCCTCACACAGTACCGTGTACCGGCTGGTATCACGGCCAAATTGAAGCTAAGTGTGTGACTCTGTAAGGAAAAGCCGAGGAGTTTGTCCATTCTTACAGACCTACACTCTAGGGAGATTCCAATTCTGCCCAATTCTATATACACCTTGTAGTTAGTCATACACTAGGCAATTTCTGTCTGTCACATTGCGGTGTAATCTGTCCTGGGCCAGAGACAATAGCTCAGCAGCCAAATTCACTCCATCGTCAGTGGAGGCTTCTGGTCAGGAACAACACCTTTCCTTGTGTCCTTCACCCCTACCAAAAGTGAAGGATGCGGCAGGCCACCCTACAGATTACTCCATGGAGCTCTTTTCTCATACCATGCCTGGCTTATCAAGTCAGATCGTGAATTCCCCAGTCCAAGATGAATCTGACATGGAGTGCACTGATGCACAGCCACTGCTAGATTTATCTGCTGGTACACTCACTCAGAGCACTACATTGTCCTCGCAGTGTACTGAGCCAGAATCTGACCCTGATGAAACTCAGGTGCCCATTCCCGCATAGTATACCACCATACACGGTGACACAGAGGAAGGTGCACATGACATTGAAGAGGAGCTGATGGATGACTCAGTTGTTGACCCAGATTGGCATCCATTGGGGGAAGAGGGTGCAGCTGCCAATAGCTCAGAGGAGGAGGAGGAGCATCCGCAGCAGGCATCGACATCGCAACAGCTGTTATCTGGCAGCCCCGAAGCAGTCCAAAAACGGGCTACAAAAACCAAAAGAGTTGCAGGACAGCTTGGCCAGACTGTCAAAATAGCACAGCATGCAAGGCCTCAAAATGTCTTCCATAGTAGGAAGAGTGTAGTGTGGCACTTTTTTGAACAAAATCCTAATGATCAGGCAAAGGTTATCTGTAAGAAGTGCGCAAAGACCTTAAGCCGAGGGAAAAATCAGAGAAATTTGAATACCAGTTGCATGCTTAGACATTTAACCACCATACACTTGCAAGCGTGGATGGACTACCAACCCTCACGTACCACATGTGCAACTGCCCCAAAGAAGGTAGTCAGCAACTCTACATTGTTTCCCCCACTGTAAGCCCACCGGTTAGCACACCACCAGCAGCAAATGTTGAGGTGTCATCGCAAGGCCAAAGCAGTCAGGGAATCACAATGTTATATCAACGAAAGACCGAATCTAGGCCTTCAGAAAAAACACCAACTCCATCACCATCATCAACCCTCTCTCAGTCCGCCATGTCCACCGCTAGTTCAACCATATGCAGCTCTCAAGTCCAGCTCTCCTTACCAGAGACTCTGAGTAGGACAAGAAACTACTCATCCTCATACACTGGGTTTGAACGCCCACATTGCCAAACTAATCTCGCTAGAGATGATGCCCTACCGGTTTGTTGAAAGTGCCGCTTTCCGCAAACTCATGGCCTACGCAGTACCACGCTATGACCTACCCAGTCGCCACTTCTTTTCTCGCAAAGCCATCCCAGCCCTCCACCTTCATGTGAAAGACCGCATTGTCCATGCACTCAGGCAATCAGTGAGTGGAAAGGTGCACCTCACAACTGATGCATGGTCCAGTAGGCATGGCCAGGGCCATTACGTGTCCATCACTGCGCACTGGGTTAATGTGGTGGATGCAGGGTCCACAGGGGGCAGCAGTGGTGGGACAGTGCTGCCTAGCCCACGGTATAGGAAACAGTTGGCTGTAGGCGTTCGACCCTCCTCCTCCTCCAGAAGCGAAAGCTCGTCCACAGAGCGCAGTCACACAAGCACTCCATCTGCAGCTGCCAGTGTTGCACACGAGGTGTCCCAATATTGATCAGCTAGTGGAAAGCGTCAGCAGGCTGTGTGTCAGATGATTTGTTTGGGTGACAGACACACCGCGGAGGTACTGGCCGACTACTTTCAGCGACAAATGGAGTCATGGCTGGGCAGTCTACATCTTGAGGCAGGCAAGGTAGTTAGTGATAACGGCCGGAATTTTGTGGCAGCCATAGCCCTTTCAAAACTCAGACACATACCTTGCTTGGCTCACACCTTGAACCTGGTGGTGCATTGCTTCATCAATAATTATCCGGAGTTAACAGGCCAGCTCCATAAGGTTCAAAGACTGTGCTCGCACATCCGCCGATCGCCAGTACTCTCCAGTCGTATGCAGAAGCTGCAGCGATTGCTCCACCTTCCCAAGCACCGCCTAATTATCGATGTTGCAACAAGGTGGAACTCCACCCTGCACATGGTTGAACGGCTGTGCGAACAGAGGCAGGCCATAATGCATTTGTGGGAGGATACACGGGCAGGCACTTTGAGGGCAGACATGGAGTTGACAGGTGTGCAGTGGTCGAAGCTGAAAGACCTCTGTAAAGTCCTTCAGTGTTTTGAGGAATGCACACGGCTGGTAAGCGCAGACGATGCCATTATAAGCATGAGCATCCCACTTATGCGTCTGCTCATGAAAACTTTGAGGCACATTAAGGAGCAGGTGTCTGCAGCCGAGGTAGATGAGTAGGAGAAGGGAAGCCTTGATGACAGTCAGCCATTGTCTGCTCCGGGACCTCTCCTGGATGAGGTGGAGGAAGAAGTGGAGGAGGATGATGATGGGGATGATTATTTAGGGGAGGAGGATGCTTTTCGTGGGGCAAGTGAAAATGTTGGCGTGGCAAGGTCTGGTACAGGGTTTGTGCGTGACTGGAGGGATGTTGATTTGCCAGAAAGTGCTCCTCCACCCAGCACTCGCAGTGCATTATTGACACCGGGAACATTGGCCCACATGTCAGATTATGACTTGCAGATCCTAAAAAGGGACCCCCGCATTGCCAAAATGATGAACGATGACGACTACTGGTTGGCCAGCATCCTGGATCCACGCTATAAAGGCAAATTCCAAAACATAATGCCACAGGAGAACCTTGACCTAATGTTGGCTAACAAACAAGCAACTCTGGTAAACCGGTTGGTTGAGGCATTCCCAGCACACAGCAGCGGTGATGGTTCTCACATGAGCCATAGGGGCCGGGGGCAGCTTGGAAGAGGTGTTCGTGGTGCACACATCTGAAGTGGCATTGGAGACAGGGGTTTCATGACCATGTTGTGGACTGATTTTTCAAGTCCCGCTCACACGACTGGTAATACTGCATCGATTGAAAGTGACAGGAGACAGCAGCTGTCAACTATGGTTACAAACTACTTCTCGTCCCATATCGATGTTCTCCCTCACAGGTCATTCCCATTTGACTATTGGGCTGCTAAACTGGACACCTGGCCTGAATTGGCACAATATGCCTCACAGGAGCTCGCTTGCCCAGCTGCAAGTGTGCTATCAGAAAGAGTCTTCAGTGCAGCTGGATCAATCCTGACAGGAAAAAGGACCCGTCTGTTGACCCAAAATGTGGATGATCTAGCCTTCATTAAAATGAACCATGCATGGGTTTCCAAGGATTTTGTCCCACCTTACCCTGATGACACATAGGTTGCCAGAAAAATGGCTTGCTTTGGTCCTCCTCTTCCTCGGACTTGACCAATTTCGACTTTAGCGCCAGCTGAATGTCCCAGATCAACATATGCCATTTTGTAAACCTCCCTAACTGGGCTGCCTCCCCCCATGGCTGGGGTCACCACCTAGCGCACACAGCCGTGCGAGTGTCGTTGCCCTGGACAGGTGGGTAGGCTGACTCTTGGGCGCGGGCACTGGCTCAGGGTCCCTCATGGTGAAATCCAGTGTCTCTGACGTTGGGGGTGCACACCCGCCATCAGACACACCGCCGTACTATGAGGGGCCTAGTGCCAGTACCGACACCCACGAGTGTGCCCCCCTTGCTTGGGCAGGGCCACAGCATTTGCAATATTTACCTCTCCCTGCTCCTCCGCTGTGTAGTCTGGGCTGTCAAATCCTTCACTGGGACTGCCACTACAAATTTGTTGAACTGATAGATGATGGTTAAGACGTAGCTATGCCCTGTCCTGCTGGCCGGGCTCTAGCTTCAGATGATCAATGGCTTCCATTTCTTATGGACGTAGACTCACAATGACATGCAGTGGTGGTTTATCATCAGCTTTCACAGTTTTCCTACTCACAGACGTGTGACATTCCGGCGCACATTTTTAAATGTGCCCTCATGCCAATCCCACAGAATCGCCTACGGCCTGTGGCTTCTGTCTTTTGCACTCCAAAGTTACGTGACAGATCATGATAGGCAGTGAGCAACATGTTTACATCTCTCCCTGTGATAAAAATTTGATGGAGATGAGTAATGCTGATGGGATCAACGGTACTGCGATACAGCAACACTTTCTTCACAAAGTTATGTTTTCGCTGTCTCCACACACAAATTAATTGAGGGTCAGCATCGCCTCTGAGAATTGTGACGGAAGTTTTTCCCGTGATTATTAATTCCTAGATTTCTGCAATCACTAGACTTTATGTCAGTAATTGTATGCATCTCATTTCCTATTGCGGAGAGGCTGGACTGTCTTACTGAGACAGAAATATATATGAAGATTTAAAAATATCACCAAAAGTGTATACTGGTGTACGCTTCAAAAACATTTCCTTTTTTCTACTTTTTAGATTGTTGTCTAATCCATACTGAGAACACGGAGATTTTAAATGTTTAAACTATGCTATATATACCTGCTATCCAGTGATAATGTACCCTTTCTCACCTTTGTCCAGTCACGTCTAATCCATACTGGCCCTGAGACTGTCTGAGCCTGCCTCCTGATCTATACACATAGGTTTTTAATGTGTAAACTATGCTATACATACCTGTAATCCAGTGATACGTTACCCTTTCTCACCTTTGTCCAATCACGTCTAATCCATACTGGGCCTGAGACCGTCTGAGCCTGCCTCCTGATCTATAGACATAGGTTTTAATGTGTAAACTATGCTACATATATACGTGTTATCCAGTGAAACTGTACCCTTTATCAACTTTCTACAATGCTGTCGAATCCATACTGGGCCTGAGAACGGCTGCCGAGCTGTTAAGCAAGCTACAGCACCTGTAGCTTGGACACGTAATTTTTTCATTTTGTCAGGAATGCCGGTTAGGCCTAATTCCGTAATTGCGGTTGACCTGCACTTACTGGGAAATCATCGTTCGCGGGGAATAATTGGAATCCCAGATCCCCATCACTAACGGTGTTCAGCGGGTTATCAGCACCTGTAAGCGACAAAAGCTGGTCCTTTCAGTGTAGCGCGCATGCAGCCCCGGACATGTAAGGGCATGATAGACCTGTTATTGCTCGATCTCACGTGCCAGAGCCTCGCGTATCCCTCTAGTAAGCTTGACCCGAACCGCGGGGGCATGCCGGAGTCTCGGTCGTTAACGGAATAAAGCTGAGAAATCGCTAGCACAACTACAAATGGACATACCACAACACACACAGAATCGACAAAGCTTGCAATCTGTCCATCTTTTCTGTAGCTTGTATGGTTCTGGTTTCCCGGGTGGAGTCAAATTAAGCCACAGGCTCCACTCCTGGTGGTGCCCTTTTGGACATTCCTTTAAGGTTCAGCTTTGCAATCATACAGCCCCCGGAAACCAAACACTTTGCCTTCATGGACGTAGTTTGGAGGTTCGTGGGAATAACGCCGCCCCATCGGCAGTTGGCGTAATTTATTGGTGGGAAGTCCGACGGTATTTGATCGTGTTCGATTTCAGAATTTTTTTTTTTTTTGGTTTGTATTTTACATTTTTATTTCAGCCTTTCTTGACTTCATAAGGGCATAACAAGCCTAGATCTGTGTCTCCTCCACCTCCTCCTTTTACTCCTCCACCTCTTTTCTAAATATATTTGCCCTTTTCCATATGTTATTTTTGTCTTCTGAGCATTTTGTCTGCTTTGTGACACCTTTAAAGGTGTTTTGTAATTGTTTTCTATGTGTTTGTATGTGTTTGTGTTTGCCTGACATTGTTTTCAATGGGGTTCGACGGTTTTCTTCGAACGTTCGACGAACTTGCCTCCTGTGCGACGAACCAAAACACTAGCGGGGTGGCTCAACACTACTCCTGATATATAGAAGTACATTGTTAATGTTTAAACTATGCTATATATACCTGGTATCTGGTGATACTGTACCCTTTCTGCCAGGAAGTCCTCCTCCAACCAACACTCTAAGTGTATCATTGACACCTGAAACATTGTCCCACATGTGTGATTATTTCTTGCGGATCTTCTTGTTATATTGTGGTGTAATCCATCCTGAGCGTGTGAGTGTCTATGGGTTACTCCTGCAATTTAGATGTACATTTAAAAATTACCCCAACACTGTATACAGCTCTACGCTTGGGATACATTACCCATTTACTGCTTGTTATATTCTGGTCTAATCCTAACTGACCAAGTGAGAGTTATTTTCTGACTGTGGAAATAAATACTGAAATTGACAACAATGACACCTACACTGTGTACAGCTGTACTCTTGAGATCCATTACCGTTTTACAGCTTTTTAGATTGTGTTGTAATCCAATACTGAGCCTGAGAATGTCTGTGTCTGTGCCTCCTCAAATATCTACGGAGACTTAGAATGTTTAAACTATGCTATATATACCTGCTATCTGATGATACTGTACACTTTGTCTAAATTTTATATTCTTGTCTAATCCATACTGAGCCTGTGAGCGTCTCTGTGTGACTGATGGAATATATAGGGAGATTGACAATTATCCTTTGACTGAATAGAGCTGTACTCTTCTGATACAGTGCCATATACCTGATGTTATTTTGGGTCTATTTTCTGCAAAATTTTGAAGTTTGGTGGAAGAGGCCGCGGACGTGGGCGTGGGGGGGCCAGCTGGTGCTGATGGTGGTGATGCATCTGCTGGTAGTGGCAAAAGCACAATAGCAGCTAAGGCAGGAGGTGTTGAGCCTGCGTCATGGTCTGGCTCCGGAACACCTGGAAGGCTACCTTTTCTGGGAGTAGGTTAACCGCTTTTAAAGGCGGAGCATGAGGAACTGGTTTTGGCTTACATTGCTGAAACAGACTCCAGCAAATATGCCCTCCTCTTCTGAAGTTTCAAAAAATGCAAGCACTGAGTCATCAAGTGCTGGCTCCTGGTCAGGAAGAACACCTTTCCTTGTGTCCTTCACCCCCACCAGAAGTGAATGATGCAGCAGGCCACACTTCACATTAGTCCACGTAGCTCTTTCTGTCATACCATGCCTGGGTTATCAAGTCAAATCGTGACTTCCCAAGTCCAAGATGAATCAGACATGGAGTGTGGGTGGCTAGCCAGGGCAGTGGGGTTAATCGGTACCGGGCCAGTGTCTCAGAGGGATGTGTCACAGTGGTGGTGACCCGTTCCGTGGCTCTGTGTGTCCATGCAAAGGGGTGAATTATGTTTATAGGTGAATGATACGTGATGCCACCTGTGGTTTCTGATTAGATTGACCAGCGCTGCAGTGTCACTTCTCTGGGACAGATGTTGTGGTGCAGCTAAGATGTAGAAGCCCTGCACAGGTAGGGCCGTAGTCGCAGGGCAGATGAAAGAGTTGTTAGATGGTGTGCAGTGCAGGATGTAGCAGAGCCGTGTGCCAGGCGCAGGAGAAAGATGACAGACACAGTCATGCAGTTCCTTTACCTGTACTTGGTAAGTGCCGTCCAGGACACAGAGTACAGATGGAGAAGGAGTTGGTCAGCCTGGAAGCCAATTTCAAATTCTCTCTCTGCAGATAGGTAGTGTGGCCTCTGTTCTAGCGCTTATCTGAGGTACTCGCAGTGCTGAGTTCAAAGAAGTTCCCCCTGTTGACTCTTTTTTGGAACTTTCTCGTATGGCAGGCAGTCGTAGCCTTTTCCTTCTGGCTCCCACACGTCGATGCTGGGGCCTTCGAGCCTTAGTTGGGTACAGAGCATTTACAGCTGCTACTTCCTCCGTTTCTGCTGCAGGAACGTCAGTGTCCTTACAAACTCGGAGACCGAAATCCGGACCATGCGCTCCAGCTAGGAGTGAGCCTTAACTCTGCTCATCCTCCAGCTCCCCTTCTCACGTCCACACACTTCCTCTTCCCTGCAAAGAGTGCCCTAATTTACCTCCTCCCGACCACAGAGAGCAGCTCTTCAGCAGTCAGGTTCAGAGGTCTCCCTGCTGGCCTAGAGTGGGAAATGTGTTGTGTGTAGGTTGAACTGCTAGAGAGATCCTTCGTTGCTCCCAAGCATGACATCACACTCCCTAGGAGGAAGGTAATGCCTCTGTGGCGACCGTAGTCCTGGGGGCGCCACAAGTGCACTGATGCCCAGTCACTGCTAGATGATTCTGCTGGTACATTTACTCAGACCACTACATTCCCCTCACACTCTACACAGCCAGAATCTGATCCTGAGGAAACTCAGGTTCCCCTTCCCGCATACTATACCACCTTACAAGGTGACAAAGAGCAAGGTGCAGATGAAAGTGCAGGTTCCTTGAGCAGGTGTGGGGGGCATACTCATGGGCGACGGCACTGGCACAGGGACCCTCATAGTGCGCAAAAGTGTCTCTGCCGGTGGGAGTGCCCATCCGCCGTCAGACACACCGCCACCAGACACACCGCCACACACCGCCGTGCTATGAGGGGCCCTGTACCAGTGCCGTCGCCAACGAGTGGGCCACCCCTGCTTGCTCCGGATGACAGCACTTGCAAAATTGAAATACTTACCTCTCCCTGCTCCACCTCCATGACGTCTTCCGCGTGTCCTGACAGTGATATTCTGATCAGAGAGCGCAATGACATCACGTCTGTACGCCCTCTGCCTAAACAGCCAAGTACAGTGAGATGGAAGATGGGGACGAAGAGGAGTCCATACTTGTACAGGGATTCCCTAGCGAGGAGACTTATTTAATTGTTTTCAATGTTGGAACAGCAATTTTTGGGGTGCACTATACTCTGGAGAATGATATATGGGGCCCACCATACACTGGAGCTTTCCAAAGGTGGACATCAGACACTGGAGCAGCATTTACAGGGCCCATTAAACACTGGAGCATTAGAAATGGGGCCCATTATATATGGAGCATTATTTGGGCCCATAAGACAGTGGAGCTTCATCCATGGGGACCAATATATACTGTAGCATTATGTAGAGCTCATCATATACTGTTTCAAACATTATATGGGACCAATGATTCTGTATGGAGAAATATATGGGCCTCATTACTCTGTATAGCGCACTATGCGGTGCCCATAATAGTGTATGGAGTAATATACTGTCCGTTTTTGAAGCTATTGGAGAATTTAAAATCGATATCAGTCATGAGATATAAAAAGTGAAGTATTTTTCATTGTACTATACCGCTATTTCTCCACCGTATCGGAGCATCATGAGTTGTGGTATGTGTTAAAGGGGCGCTCTTTGGCCCAGGGCACATGAAAACCTGGAGCCAGCCCTACCCCTCCACAACTTTAGCCAAATAACCCCCAGTTTTCAGTGCATAACTAATGTATTATTATGAAGTAAATTAACGTTGACAAGCTTCAGTAATAAAAATTGATGTTTTTACTATTCAAATGTGCATTGTAGGTGTGTTTAATGTCCTCCACTCCATGCCGACTTTGCTTCCCCATTGACTTGCATTGGGTGTCGTGTTTCAGTAGTCCTTCGACTTTTCACGATAATCAGCCGACCCGACTTTTGAGAAAGTCGGGTTTCATGAAACCTGACTCGACCCGAAAAAAGACAAAGTCACTCATCTCTATTGACAACTGCTGTCTCCTGTCACTTTCAATCGATGCAGTATTACCAGTCGTGTGAGCGGTACTTGAAAGATCAGTCCACAACATAGTCATGAAACCCTTGTCTCCAACACCACTTCGGATGTGCGCACCACGAACACCTCTTCCATGTTGCCCCGTATGACTCGTGTGAGAACCATCACCGCTGCTGTGTGCTGGGAATGCCTCAAACAAACGGTTTACCAGAGTTGCTTGTTTGTTAGCCAATATTAGCTTTAGGTTCTCCTGTGGCATGATGTTTGGGAATTTGCCATTTTAGCGTGGATCAAGGATGCTGGCCAACCAGTAGTCATCATCGTTCATCATTTTGGCAATGTGGGGGTCCCTTATTAGGATCTGAAAGGCATAATCACACATGTGGGCCAATGTTCCAGGTGTCAATGATGCACTGCGAGTGCTGGGTGGAGGAGCACTTTCTGGCAAATCCACATCCCTCCAGTCACGAACAAACCCTGTACCTGACCTTGCCACGCCAACATTTTCTCTTGCCCACTGAGAAGCATCCTCCTCTAAATAATCATCCTCCTCCTCCTCTTCCTCTTCTTCCTCCTCCTCATCCAGGAGAGTTCCCTGAGCAAACAATGCCTGACTGTCATCAAGGCTTCCCTCCTCCTCTTCCTCCTCAGCTGCAGACGCCTGCTCCATAATGTACGTCAAAGTTTACATGAGCAGACGTATAAGTGGGATGCTCATGCTTATGATGGCATCGTCTGCACTTACCAGCCATGTGCATTCCTCAAAATACTGAAGGACTTTACAGAGGTCTTTCAGCTTCGACCACTGCACACCCGACAACTCCATGTCTGCCCTCAAACTGCCTGCCCGTGTATCCTCCCACAAATGCATTACAGGCTGCCTCTGTTCGCACAGCCTCTGAACCATGTGCAGGGTTGAGTTCCACCTTGTTGCAACGTCGATGATTAGGCGGTGCTTTGGAAGGTGGAACAATCGCTGCAGCTTCTCCATACGACTGGAGTGTAAGGGCGACCGGCGGATGTGCGAGCACAGTCTTCACACCTTATGGAGCAGGGCTGTTAACTCTGGATATTTATTGAGGAAGCACTGCACCACCAGGTTCAAGGTTGTGAGCCAGGCAAGGTATGTGTTTGAGTTTAGAAAGGGCCATGGCTGCCACAAAATTCTGGCCATTATCACTAACTACATAGCCTGCCTCAAGATGTAGAGTGCCCAGTCATGACTCATTTAGTCACTGCAAGTAGTCGGCCAGTACCTCCGTGGTGTGTCTGTTGTCACCCAAACACATCATCTTCAATACAGCCTGCTGACGCTTACCACTAGCTGTTCGATAGTGGGACACCTCGTGTGCAACACTGGCAGCTGCGGATGGAGTGCTCATGCGACTGCGCTCTGTGGACGAGCTTTCGCTTCAGGAGGAGGAGGACGGTCAAACGCCTACAGCCAACTGTTTCCTATACCGTGGGCTAGGCAGCACTGTCCCACCGCCACTGTCCCCTGTGGACCCTGCATCCACCACATTAACCCAGTGTGCAGTGATGGACACGAAACGGCAGTGGCCATGCCTACTGGACCATGCATCTGTTGTGAGGTGCACCTTTCCACTCACTGATTGCTTGAGTGCATGGATAATGCGGTCTTTCACATGCAGGTGGAGGCCTGGGATGGCTTTTCAAGAAAAGAAGTGCCGACTGGGTAGGTCATAGCGTGGTACTGTGTAGGCCATGAGCTTGCAGAAAGCTTCGCTTTCAACTAACCGGTAGGGCATCATCTCTAACGAGATTAGTTTGACAATGTTGGCATTCAAACACTGTGTACGCGGATGAGAGGATGAGTACTTTCTTGTCCTACTCAGAGTCTCTGGTAGGGTGAGTTGGACTTGAGAGCTGCATATGGTGGAACTAGCGGTGGACTTGGCGGACTGAGAGAGAGTTGGTGATGGTGATGGTGTTGGTGGTCTTGCTGATTGCCTAGTTTCAGTCTTTCGTAGCAATAACATTGTGATTCCCTGACTGCTTTGGCCTTGCGACGACACCTCAACATTTGCTGCTGGTGGTGTGCTAACCGGTGGGCTTACAGTGGGGGAAGCGATGTAGCGTTGCTGACTACCTTCATTCGGAGCAGGTCCACATGTGGTATGCGAGGTTTGGTAGCCCATCCACGCTTGCAAGTGCATGGTGGTTAAATGTCTAAGCATGCAACTGGTATTCAAATTTCTCAGATTTTTCCCTCGGCTAAAGGTCTTTGCACACTTCTTACAGATAACTTTCGCCTGATCATTAGGATTTTGCT
Organism: Dendrobates tinctorius; assembly: GCF_039654945.1. Lineage (NCBI taxonomy): Eukaryota > Metazoa > Chordata > Amphibia > Anura > Dendrobatidae > Dendrobates > Dendrobates tinctorius. Next base: position 2,240,114 of record NW_027361717.1, read on the forward strand.
CAAAAAAGTGCCACACTGCACTCTTCCTACTATGGAAGACATTTTGAGACCTTGCACGCTGTGCTAATTTGACCGTCTGGCCAAGCTGTCCATCCAACTCTTTGGGTTTTTGTAAACCGTTTTTGGACTGCTAAGGGCCTGCCAGATAACAGCTGTTGCAATGTCGATGCCTGCTGCGGATCCTCCTCCTCCTCTTCTGAGCTATTGGCAGCGGCACCCTCTTCCCACAATGGATGCCAATCTGGGTCAACAACTGGGTCATCCATCACCTCCTCTTCATTTTCATGTGCACCTTCCTCTGTGTCACCGTGTAAGGTGGTATAGTATGCGGGAATGGGCACCTGAGTTTCATCAGGGTCAGATTATGGCTCTGTACACTGTGAGGACAATGTAATGCTCTGAGTGAATGTACCAGCAGAAAAATCTAGCAGTGGCTGTGCATCAGTGCACTCCATGTCCGATTCATCTTGGACTGGGGAATTCACGATTTGACTTGACAACCCAGGCATGGTATGTTAAAAGTGCTCCATGGAGTAATCTGTAGTGTGGCCTGCTGCATCCTTCACTTTTGGTAGGGGTGAAGGACACAAGGAAAGGTGTTGTTCCTGACCAGGAGCTTCCACTGACAACTCAGTGCTTTTATTTTTGAAACTTCAGAAGAGGAGGCAATAGAGCTGGAGGCTGTGTCAGCAATGTAAGCCAAAACTTGTTCCTGAAGGTCCGGCTTTAAAGCGGTTTACCTACTCCCAGAAAAGGGAGCCTTCGAGGCCTTGTGGAGCCAGACCATGACGGAGGCTCAACATCTCCTGCCTTAGGTGCTATTGTGCTTTTGCCACTACCAGCAGATGCACCACCACCATCATTACCAGCTGGCAACCCCCGCCCACTTCCACGGCCTCTTCCACCATACTTCCTCATTTTTGGAAAAATGTACCCAAAATACCACCAGCTATATGGTACTATAAAACAAGCTACAAGATGTATATAGTATTGGGGAGAATTGGAAGCTCCCTAGAGATTTTAGGAGGCTGAACTATTATCTCAGGCCCACTATAGATTACACCTCAATTTAACAGGTTGAAATTGGCTGCTGCATGACAAAGTACAAGGTGTGTATATACAGTCATATGTTATAGTTTGGGCACCCCTATTAATGTTAACCTTTTTTCTTTATAACAATTTTGTTTTTTGCAACAGCTACTTCAGTTTCTTATATCTAATAACTGATAGACTCAGTTATATTTCTGGATTCAAATGAGGTTTATTGTACTAACAGAAAATGTACAATCTGCATTTAAACAAAATTTGACCGGTGCAAAAGTATGGGCACCCTTATCATTTTCTTGATTTGAACACTCCTAACTACTTTTTACTGACTTCCTGAAGCACTAAATTGGTTTTGTAACCTCATTGAGCTTTGAACTTCATAGCCAGGTGTATTAAATCATGAGAAAAGGTATTTAAGGTGGCCACTTGCAAGTCATTCTCCTATTTGATTCTCCTATGAAGACTGGCATCATGGGCTCCTCAAAACAACTCTTAAATGATCTGAAAACAAAGATTATTCAACAAAGCTTTTCAGGGGAAGGATACAAAAAGTTGTCTCAGAGATTTAACCTGTCAGTTTCCACTGTGAGGAACATAGTAAGGAAATGGAAGAACACAGGTACAGTTCTTGTTAAGCCCAGAAGTGGCAGGCCAAGAAAAATATCAGAAAGGCAGAGAAGAAGAATGGTGAGAACAGTCAAGGACAATCCACAGACCACCTCCAAAGACCTGCAGCATCATCTTGCTGCAGATGGTGTCACTGTGCATCGGTCAACAATACAGCACACTTTGCACAAGGAGAAGCTGTATGGGAGAGTGATGCGAAAGAAGCCGTTTCTGCAAGCACGCCACAAACAGAGTCACCTGAGGTATGCAAAAGCACATTTGGACAAGCCAGTTACATTTTGGAAGAAAGTCCTGTGGACTGATGAAACAAAGATTGAGTTGTTTGGTCATACAAAAAGGCGTTATGCATGGACGCTAGAAAACACAGCATTCCAAGAAAAACACTTGCTACCCACAGTAAAATTTGGTGGAGGTTCCATCATGCTTTGGGGCTGTGTGGCCAATGCTGGCACAGGGAATCTTGTTAAAGTTGAGGGTCGCATGGATTCAACTCAGTATCAGCAGATTCTTGACAATAATGTGCAAGAATCAGTGACGAAGTTGAAGTTACACAGGGGATGGATATTTCAGCAAGACAATGATCCAAAACACCGCTCCAAAACTACTCAGGCATTCATGCAGAGGAACAATTACAATGTTCTGGAATGGCCATCCCAGTCCCCAGACCTGAATATCATTGAACATCTGTGGGATGATTTGAAGCGGGCTGTCCATGCTCGGCGACCTTCAAACTTAACTGAACTGGAATTGTTTTGTAAACAGTAATGGTCACAAATACCTTCTTCCAGGATCCAGGAACTCATTAATAGCTACAGGAAGCGACTAGAGGCTGTTATTTTTGCAAAAGGAGGATCTACGAAATATTAATGTCACTTTTATGTTGAGGTGCCCATACTTTTGCACCGGTCAAATTTCGTTAAAATGCAGATTGCACATTTTCTGTTAGTACAATAAACCTCATTTGAATCCAGAAATATAACTGAGACCATCAGTTATTAGATATATGAAACTGAAATAGCTGTTGCAAAAACCAAAATTGTTATAAAGAAAAAAGGTTAACATTAATAGGGGTGCCCAAACTTTAACATATGACTGTAGTATTGGGGAGAATTGCAGCCTCCCTAGAGATTTTAGGAGGCTGAACTATTATCTCAGGCCCACTATAGATTACACCTCAATTTAGCAGGCTGAAATTGTCTGGTGTGTGACAAAGTACAAGGTGTGTATATAGTATTGGGGAGAATTGGAAGCTCCCTAGAGATTTTAGGAGGCTGAACTATTATCTCAGGCCCATTATAGATTACACCTCAATTTAACAGGCTGAAATTGGCTGGTGTATGACAAAGTACAAGGTGTGTATATAGTATTGGGGAGAATTGGAAGCTCCCTAGAGATTTTAGGAGGCTGAACTATTATCTCAGGCCCACTATAGATTACACCTTAATGTAACAGGCTGAAATTGACTGGTGTATGACAAAGTACAAGGTGTGTATATAGTATTCGGGAGAATTGGAAGCTCCCTAGAGATTTTTGGAGGCTGAACTATTATCTCAGGCCCACTATAGATTACACCTCAATTTAACAGGCAGAAATTGGCTGGTGTATGACAAAGTACAAGGTGTGTGTGTGTATATAGTTTTGGGGAGAATTGGAAGCTCCCTAGAGATTTTAGGAGGCTGAACTATTATCTCAGGCCCACTGTAGATTACACCTCAATTTAACAGGCTGAAATTGGCTGGTGTATGACAAAGTACAAGGTGTAAATAGTATTGGGGAGAATTGGAAGCTCCCTAGAGATTTTAGGAGGCTGAACTATTATCTCAGGCCCACTGTAGATTACACCTCAATTTAACAGGCTGAAATTGGCTGGTGTATGACAAAGTACAAGGTGTATATAGTATTGGGGAGAATTGGAAGCTCCCTAGAGATTTTAGGAGGCTGAGCTATTATCTCAGTCCCACTATAGATTACACCTCAATTTAACAGGCTGAAATTGGCTGGTGTATGACAAAGTACAAGGTGTATATAGTATTGGGGAGAATTGGAAGCTCCCTAGAGATAGCCAGGGAATAAGCTAGGCACCCAGAAAACCAGAAAGGTTGGTAACTAAGCCAATTGCAGACCCCTAAAACTAACAACACAACTAGAATTATCCATGGGACATACCTATGATGCCCTAGATGCCTCGGCACAGCCAAAGAGTTAAATAAGCCTAAAGCAAGAAAGGGGAAAGATAAACTGCCCCAGAGTAGAACCCCAAAGGAATTGATAGCCCCAAACATATATTGCCGGTGAGACAAGATGAGGCACAGACACAGGCAGAAAATAGAGTAAGCAAATGATGGGGCCCAAACTGTCTAGATAGGACAGGAAAGATACTGTCTGCAATCACGCAAAAAACCCTAAGAAAAATCCAACATGTCTGATATGGAAAAATACTGAGGCCACACGACCTTTTCCCCACTAGATTAGAATTCTGGTGTGAACTGGAAGCCAAACAAAAGATACTGATATAACAGGGGATTAGCAATACTGAACAGACTGACATAAGCTGTGGCATATGGAACGGGGTCCAGTACTGGTCCCAGCAGGGAACAATGCTGAACCCACACAGCAAAACAGAAAACAGAGAAAGTCAAAAACTGGATTAAATGCAAAAAGATTCCAGCAAACAAATAACTTATCTGAACGATGCAGGACCAAGACTTCAAAATGCACAGGAAGAAAACCAAGTCACCAGCAACAACTGAGGGAAGCTTGCTGACTTAAATCTTCCCAGTCTGTAACACCTGACCTCCATATCATCCTCTTCAGGTGATTGACTTCTGTCAACCCGACCAGCTCCATTACCCGCAGCAACCACTAGAGAGAGCTCAAACTCAGAAGTCAGGTCAAAAGTGTTCACAACAGTTCACCATCCAACCTGACAGAACTGGATAGGATGTGCAAGGAAGAATGGCAGAGGATCCCCAAATCCGAGTGCGAAAAACTTGTTGCATCATTCCCAAGAAGACTCATGGTTGTACTAGCTCAAAAGGGTGCTTCTACTCAATACTAAACAAAGGGCCTGAATACTTATGACCATGTGGTATTTCAGTTTTTCTTCTTTAATAAATTTGCAAAACTTTCTACATTTCTGTTTTTTTCAGTCAAGATGGGGTGTAGCGTTTGCATTAATGAGAAAAAAATGAACTTTTTTGAATTTACCAAATGGCTGCAATGAAACAAAGAATGAAAAATTTAAAGTGGTCTGAATACTTTCTGTACCCACTGTAAATATGGATGGCACACAGACATGGACCATTGATATTACTATTAATTATTTTTTGAGTACAGGAATCACGCTGTCAGAAGACAGCGTGAGGGCTCAGCTTTGATCGGAGGTCTAAAGTTTACCTCTTATCACTGGTGTCAGCTGATGGGAATACAGCTCCCATCATCTGACACCTGCTGCCGCTAATAACAGCGAGAGTAGGAGCAGCGGATGTGTGTATTCATCAGCCGTTCCTGCGCTGTAAATAACTAATAAAAAAAAACCTGCGTGAATTACCCTGTATTTTTGATAACCAGCCACGCAAACTCACGACTGGGGGCTGCAACCCTCAGATGTCAGCTTCAGCAAGGTTGATAATCAAGAATAGAGGGGTCCCTCAAAAGCTGTCAATTCACGTACCGCATTTAGTAAAATCACAGCGTGACAGGTTAGAATAGAATACATAGAATAGATATATAGACATAGAATACATAGATATATAGATTTCAGTGACACACACACATATATATATGTATGTGTATATATATTACAGAGATAGAAGAAAAGCCAGCAATTCAGCAGCTGCGGTAGTGTACAATCACAGCAGGAGTCGACAGGATAGAAGAGATGGATTACATACAATACATACATATAGAATAGGTAGATATATAGATGTCTGTGACAAATACAATTAGTACAGTGTGTGTGCTAAGTACTGTACATGTATTTAATTAATAAAAGATTATTTTTCCAAAAAAATGGCATGGGCTCCTGCGTAACTTTCGTAATCAACAGAGGGAAAGCTGAAGGGTGGGAGCCGATGTTTTTAGCCTGGGAAGGGGGTAATACCCATCAAGCTTCCCAGGCTATTAATATCAGCTCACAGTTGTATAATTAGCCATTGCTGGCTATTAAAATGGGGGAGCCTAAAAAAATGACGTAAGGTCCCCCTATAATTAACAACCAGCAAAGGCTATGCAGAGAATTGCGGGCTGATATTAATAGACTAGGAAGGGGCCATGGATACTGACCCACCCCAGGCTAAAAACATCAGCTCTCAGCCACCTCAGAAAAGGCGCACCTCTAAGATGCACCAACTCTGGCACTTAGCCCCGCTCTTCCCACTTGCCCTGTAGCGGTCGCAAGTGGGGCAATAGTTGGGGGGGTTGATGTCACCTTTGTATTGTTCTATCCATCTTTGTAATATATCTACATATATATGTGTCACTGACATCTCTATATATATATATATATATATATATATTCTATGTGTATATATCTATTCTATCTATTCTATTCTAACCTGTCACACTGTGATTTTACTAAACGAGGCACATGTATAGCCGGCTTTTTTATATCCATTACCGAATGTTACCAATTTTTACGATTTTAAGAAAAATGCTCGTGTTACTGATCACAAATCCGAATGTACCATATTTGTGCTAAATTTATGTTTGGCGATCGTGTTCCGGACATATTCGCTCATCTCTAATCCTTTGCACTCCTCAGGACAGATGATCCAGATGCACAGGTTACATGCTTGTGCTTGTTCTCTTTCCATAATAATCCACACCTTGAGATACATATAATGCTCACTTGATGTAACAAGTAAAACAGTTCATTCTACAATGTGTTATGAATGGGTCACCGAGGAGGAAAACAAGACCAAGCCAAGTCACAGGAAAACCAGAGAGGTTGGTTTCTATGCGGATTGCAGACCCCTGATCCTGACCACACAACTAACAGTAGCCGTGGAGCGTACCTACGATGATTCTAGATGCCTTGTCACAGCCGGAGGACTAAATAAGCCTAAAGCAAGAAAAGGGGAAATCTAAACTACCCCAGAGCAGACCCCAAAGGAATAGACAGCCCCCACACATGTATTGACGGTGAGACAAGATGAAAACATGAACACAGGTAGGAAAATAGGCTGAGCAAACGATGGGGCCCACACAAGCTAGAAAGGACAGGAAAGGAAAGATACTGTCTGCAATCACACCAAAAAACCCTGCAAAAATGTCCAACACTTCTGATAGCAAAAAAATACCCTGAAGTCGCTAGACTTCTTCCACTATATCAGCACTCTGGCATATTCTGAGAACAGAGCAAAAAGAGGCCAATCTAATAAGGGACAAAAAGCAAACTGGCACATACAGTGACAAAAGTATGGAAATTCAGCACAGCCCCAGCCGGGGCTGGCTAACCACACAAAAACTGAATAGACCAAACCAAAACAAATGTGAACATTAGCAGAGAACACTTAGCTTGAGAAGACAGGAACTGAGCTGGAAACTAAGACCTCAGGAGGCAGGAAAAAATCACCAGCATGGAAATAGGGAGTCGGCTGTCTTAAATCCAGTCTGAGACTGCAGATGTCCAATCCCCTTCCTCATAATCAGGTGGCAGGTCTCTGCTAATTAGATCAGCTTCACTACCTCCTGCCACCACCAGAGGGATCCCGGAAAGAGAACTCTAAACTCCTCTGTCAGCACAACCAGCTCCCTCACCAGAAACCAGAGGCAGACCAGAAAATGAGCTCACAACAACAGTGCCTGAGTGCTGATGATTGTGCTGAAAGGTGAAATCTGCAACGAGTAGCATCTTTCTCCAGCGCTAACAGCTGATGGAGGGGGTTTTTTGGCACCAGACCTATGCCAATCTGCTAATCACTAAACTGGCTTTACTTATTTGAACAACAAGTTGACTTCTTGAAACAACCACTTATACCCTATGTCATGTTTCCCAATACCGGTTTGAGTCTTTACATCATTCTTCGACATTAAAGCTGTCCAGTCTACCTGCTTTCTTGTTTGAAACCCCTATAAAAACACATCCTCTTCAATTATGGGACTTGAAAATCCATCAATAAACCCTGCAGCCAAGTAATAAGAAGTAACAAATTTTGACACATTTTTACAAAACATGCATTGCTGTAATGGTGCAATAATTATAAAAGATTACTTCCATGAATAGATTTTATTATGGTCTCTGAAGGGCTGTTCATTTCTTCCCTTATTCCTCTTTTTTATATATTTTTTTCCATTTATTCCAGTAAAAGGGAAGCAGTGCATGCATTCCAGGAGAAACACAGCATAAAGCAGTTTTATAACAATGCACTTCAATCATTAGATGGAGTATACGTTTATTGAAACATCAATGTTTTCCAGCAGTTCTTTTATATCAAGACATATAGTTTTGCACACTAGTTTTTCATCTTGCCTCTGAACTTATGTATGGTGGAGAACAAAACTTTAACCATTTCCTGATGACTGCCAGTGGCTCAGAGTAGCTGCTGAGTGCACAGAACATACTGTAGTAACAGAGTCATCGTCCTTCTGCCACAGATGAGACCAATAGTTCTGCGTGTATTGCAGACAGGTAATGGCATAACATGATATATGCACTAGAATATAGTGATATTAAGAGCTGTGCAGAGCAGGATTAGCAATTTGACTTCACTGCACAACTGGTTCTGCTCTGCACATCCTCAACAGACATGCCGATGACATCCCGCAACAGATATTCTTGAGAAAGGCCAGCACGGCCGAAATGGCAGACATTATCTATATAAAGAATAAGTGAGAGGAGAAAGCTCACCAACGCTGCCAGTGATATGATCCGTTGCATGCAAACTCATATGTAGCTGGTGCTCTCAGCAGTAGCAGATAAGTACAGTGACATTTAAAAGTTTTGGTACCTCTGGTCAAAATTGTGAGCAGTTATTGTGAAGAGTTAAGCAAGTTGAAGATGAAATGATCTCTAAAAGGCCTAAAGTCATATTTCCTTTGTATTTTAAGCAAAAAATATAAATATTTTGATCTTTAACTCTTTAACAATTACCGAAAGGACAATGCAAAATTTGGGCACCCTGCATGGTTATTACCTAGTAGCACCCACTGTGGAAATAATCACAGCTTGTAAACACTTTTTGTAGACAGACAAGAGTCTTTCAACTCTGTTTAAGGGATTTTAATCCATTCTTCCTTGGAAAATACTTCCACTTCTGTCGGATTCCTGGGTTGTCTTGCATGCATCACTGTTTTGAGGTCCAGTCACATATTTTCAGTGATGTTCAGATCAGGGCACTGTAAGTGCCATTTTAAAACCTTCAACTTGCGCCTTTTGAAGTACTCTATTGTGAATTTTTATGTGTGGTTAGAATCATTATCTATTTGTAGAAACCATCTTTTCAATTTCAGCTTTTTTGCAGATGGTGCTATGTTTGCATCAAGAATTTGTTGAAATTTCATTGAATCCATTCTTCCCTCTACCCTTGAAATGCTCCCTGTGCCATTTGCTGCAACACAACTCCAAAGCATGGTTGATCAACCCCCATGCTTAATGGTAGGCAAGATGTTCTTTTCTTGAAATTCCGTGCCCCTTTTTCTCCATACAAACCTTCGATCATTGTGGCCAAAGAGTTCTATTTTAACCTTGTTGGTCCACAAGACTGGCTTCCAAAATGCATCAGACTTATTTAGATTTTCTTTTGCATACTTATGAATCTGAATTTTATGGTAAAAATGCAGGAAAAGTTTTCTCCAGATGACTCCTCCATGAAGGCCATATTTGTAAAGGTGTTTTGGAACAACAGATCAATGAACCACAACTCCAGAGTCTGCTAAATCTTTCTGAAGGTCTTTTGCAGTAAAAGTCCACAGGGGAAAATGTTTGCCAGTCTAAGTGTATGGACATTACAAGTCGAGGAGAACCGCTCCTTTAAACTGTTCATATTTTTTAATGAGGCCTTCCTCCACGTCTGATCATCCACTGCCACTCGATCATCAGGGCTAACATGTTTCATGCTGCTACAGCCAGTGTTGAATTCTTAACAAGGTGGTTATGCTGGCTGTAAAATATTTGTTATTAGAAAGGTTGAGGTGTACCCCACAGGGGAAAATGTTTGCCATCCTAAGTATATAGGCATTACAAGTCTAGGGGTCCCACTCCTTTAAATTGGGCACATTTTTTAATGAGGCTGTTAGAATCTGTTCAGTTTGTAACTATCTGCCATTTTCTTGTAGTGTTCCTGCTTCTGGTATTTTCCCCTGGTGCAGGGTTTGTCTTGGGTCAGGTGATTGTATCACCCTTTATTAACCTGCACCTGTCTCCAATTCCTTGCTGGACAACAGTGTTAATCCGCTTGAAGTCTGACTTGGAGCCTTGCTTTGCCTTCTGTGTGTTTGGTGCACTTCTGGGACCTCTGGTTCTGCTTGTCTAAGTTTCTGTTTTCAGTTTGTTGCTGCAGTCTTCTCTTTGTTTTCTATTAGGAGGTGACCCGTTTTTGTACCCAATCCTTAGATCTTTCAGGGACCCCCTTCCCTCTATCTATAGGTCTTCGCCTGAGATTAGCCTAGGATCGTCGGTGGGTCTATTCAGAAGGAATGGGTCACCCACTCCATCATAGGGTATCAGCCTAGTCGCAGTTTAGGGTTAGTTTTCCCCCTCCTACCCTAGTCCTGTGCTGCAGTACCGCAACAGTTTGTCCAGCCCGAGAAAGTATAAAAAAAAACCCTCCCGGATTTCTGCAATATGAACAGCGTTCAATATCTCGCTCAATGCCTGCAACAGTTAAAGTTGGAAGTTTCCATCTTACAACAGCACGTGAGTAATTGCCCAGGGGTCCGCCCTGAAGAGCCTAAGGTGAGTTTGCCTGAATGTTTTTCTGGTAAACGGCAGGAATTTTTTTAAGTTTAAAAATGCATGTCTACTTTATTTTCGGCTTAGACCCAGGTCTTCAGGGGCTGAATTACAACGTGTGGGGATTATTATGTCCTTATTGCAAGGGGAGCCGCAAGTTTGGGCATTTTCATTGCGTCCAGATGACCCTTGTTTGGGGTCAGTAGAAAGGTTTTTTCTGCTATAGGCTTAATATATGATAATCCGGATCGGGTCGCTACAGCCAAAGCTAAACTCAGACGGCTGAAACAGGGTTCTGGTGACGCTGAGAAAAATTGTACCCAGCTCAGAAGATGGTCTGCGGAAGTCAACTGGAATGATACAGCACTCAAAAGTCAGTTTTTTGCAGGTCTGAATTACAGGGTTAAAGACTTACTCATTGCATACACTGCACCTGATAAACTTGAGGCTGCAATGCAGTTAGCCACCAGGGTAGATAGAAGATTGAGAGACAGGCAGAATGAGGATTAAATTCTGCTGGGTCCTGTCTCGCAAGAGACCCCGGGGACTATGGGGAACACATGCAACTTGGCGCAATGTCCTCTCGTTCCCAGGACAGGGAGAGAAGGTTCTCTGAGGGGCTATGCCTTTATTGTGGTAAGACTGGCCATTTTTTCAAGCAATGTGAAGGTCTCATAAATCAGGAAAAGAAAAAAAAATGGGCTCAGAGTAACCCTCCGGTTTGTATTGCATTTTTATGGTCCACAGGAGTTTCTTTTTCTGGTAGTTCTATCTGTCATGGTCATGCTATGGATTTTCAAGTGATGGTGGACTGTGGGTCTGCACTGAATTTGATCGATCAACAATTTCTAGACAAGAATAAGATTGAGTCTGTACCTTAATCATCTCCTTTTCCTGCAGTGGCGATTGGTAACACTTTGCTAGAGCATGGGTGCGTTTCCCGAAAGGTCACTGGGTTTGCAATCACTGTAAATATGGAACACCAAGAATCTTTAGATTTGTTTCTACTTGATAAATTGCCTTTTCCAGTTGTCCTGGGGTTACTCTGTTTAAAAGCACACAATCCTGTACTGGACTGGTCATCACATACTATAAGATCCTGGGGTCAGGGGTGTTATGGGAATTGTTGTGATGTACACATCGCTGCTGTGGTGAAAAATCATAGAATCATAGAATCATAGAATCGTAGAGTTGGAAGGGACCTCCTGGGCCATCTGGTCCAACCCCCTGCTCAAAGCAGGATTCGCTAAATCATCCCAGTCAGATGTCTGTCCAGCCTCTGTTTGAAGACTTCCATTGAAGGAGAACTCACCACTTCTCGTGGCAACCTGTTCCACTCATTGATCACTCTAACTGTCAAAAAGTTTTTTCTAATATCTAATCTGTGTCTCCTCCCATTCAGTTTCATCGCATTGCTTCTAGTCTTTCCTTGCGCAAATGAGAATAAAGCTGATCCTTCTACAATGTGACAGCCCTTTAGATATTTGTAGACAGCTATTAAGTCTCCTCTCAGTCTTCTCTTTTGCAAACTAAACATTCCCAAATCCTGCAACCTTTCCTCATAAGACAGGGTTTGCAGACCGGTCACCATTCTGGTCGCTCTTTTCTGAACTTGCTCCAGTTTGTTGATGTCTTTTTTAAAATGTGCTGCCCAAAACTGGACACAATATTCCAGATGAGGTCTGACCAAAGATGAGTAGAGGGAAATAATGACTTCACGTGATCTAGACTGTATGCTTCTGTTAATACATCCTAGAATTGCATTTGCCTTTTTTGCTGCTGCATCACACTGTTGACTCATATTCAGTCTGTGATCTATTAGTATACCCAAGTCTTTTTCACATGTGCTGTCACTTAGCCCTATTCCTCCCATTCTGTATATGCTTTTTTCATTTTATTGCCCAGATGTAGTACTTTGCACTTCTCCCTGTTAAAAACCATTCTGTTAGTTGCTGCCCACTTCTCCAGTTTATTTATATCTTTTTGAATCCTCTCTCTCTCTTCTCTAGTATTAGCTATCCCTCCTAGCTTTGTGTCATCAGCAAATTTAATCAGTTTACCCTCAATTCCTTCATCTTAATCGTTGATAAAGATGTTGAACAATACAGGGCCCAGGATAGAGCCCTGTGGTACCCCACTTGAGACATTCTTCCAACTGGATGTGCAGCCATATACGACCACTCTTTGGGTCCGATCACTAAGCCAGTTATGAATCCACCTAACAGTTGCCTTGTCCATTCCATACTTAGTCATTTTTTCAATAAGGATTGTATGAGAGACTTTGTCAAATGCTTTGCTGAAGTCAAGATATACTATATCTACAGCATTTCCTTGATCCACCCAATCAGTGATTCCATCATAGAAGGAAATTAAGTTAGTTTGACATGACTTATTAGTTACAAACCCATGCTGACTCTGTTTAATCACTTCATTCTTATCCAGGTACTGACATACATGTTGTTTAATAATTTGTTCAAAGATCTTTCCTGGTATAGAAGTCAGACTCACCGGCTTATAGTTGCCTGGGTCCACCTTCTTCCCCTTTTTGAAGATAGGAACAACATTTGCTCTTCTCCAGTCTTCTGGCACTTCTCCTGTTCTCCAAGAATTTTCAAAGATTATGGAGAGGGGTTCAAAAATTTCTTCTGCCATCTCCTTCAGTACTCTGGGGTGTAATTCATCTGGACCTGGAGACTTGAATTCATTTAGGTTAGCTAAGTGTTTCCTCACTATCTTTCTGTTTATAGATATCCTGGATTCTTCCATTCCCTTATTAGGACAGTGAAGAACAGTTGATGTTACATTTCCTTTCCGAGAGAGAACAGATGCAAAATAGGAATTTAAAAGTTCAGCCTTCTCAACATCCTGTCTTACCATTTCATCATTTACATCCTGTAAAAATCCTATAGCATCTTTGACTTTTCTTTTACTTTTGACATATCCCCAAAATCCTTTATTATTGCTTTTGACATCTCTTGCAAGCCTCAATTCATTTTCAGCTTTAGTAATCTGATTTGTGCCCTGCAGGTTCTGCAGACAGCATTATATTCTTCTTTAGATATGCCTCCCTCTTTCCATTTTATAAACATTTTTTTCTTCCTTTTTAGCATGTGCTTAAGTTCTGTGTTCATCCATCCTGGTTTCCTTAAATGCTTCCTATTCTTCCCTCTTTTCGGAATTGTTAACAACTGTGCTTTGAGAATTTCATTTTTCAAGATTTCCCATCCTTCCTGGACATTTTTGTCTTTAAGGATATCCAGCCATTGGATCCCTCCAATTCTCTTTCTGAATCCCTTAAAATCTGCCTTTCTGAAATCTAACCTTGACGTCTGAGTCTTCACAGGTCTTCCGCCTCTAGTTATCCAAAATTCTAAAATAGCATGGTCGCTACCTCCTAGGGTCCCAGCCACTTTTACCTCCTCAACCATTTCCTCCCTGTTTATAAGGATTAAATCCAAGGTAGCAGTTCCCCTTGTTTTCTCCCCTACCTTTTGGAAGATAAAGTTGTCAGCAAGAGAGGATAAGAATTTCCTTGACCTGTTAGTTTTGCCTGAGAGAGATTCCCAACAAATGTCTGGATAGTTGAAATCTCCCATGACAACTATGTCATATTTTTTGGAGAACTTGGCCATTTGATGCATAAAGAGTTCATCCATATCTTCAGCTTGCACAGGCGGCCTGTAGTAAATGCCTACAATGGTGTCCTTTACATTGTTCTGTCCTTGTATTCTTTCCCAAACAGTATCCACAGAACTCCCAGTCTCTGAAGCTTCAATCTCTGTGCAAATATATGCGTTTCTAACATACAATGCGACACCTCCTCCTCGTTTATCAAGTCTGTTTCTTGCAAATAAGTTGTATCCTTCTAGTCTTGTATTCCAATCATGTGTATTGTCCCACCAAGTTTCAGTGATTCCAATGACATATTTCTTTTCCTGTGTTAGTAGTTCCAATTCTCCTTGTTTGTTGCCCATGCTTTGTGCATTAGTATAGAAACATTTTAGTTTGTGATTGGTTTCTCTTTCTCCAATATTTTTATTAATTAGATTCTTTTGTCTTTGTTCTTCCTTTCCACTTCTAATAGCAGAGTTCTCAATAGCATTTGTCAGGTGTATGGCTTTTTCTGGTCTTTTGCTTCCCTTCCCATGTTGTTCTAGTTTAAAGCTCTCCTTACAAGTGTAGCAAGGCGACTTCCAAATACATGCTTTCCAGTCTTCTTAAGGTGCACCCCATCTCTAGCAAGTAGTCCATCGTATAAGTAATTCACTCAGTGATCCAGAAATCCAAATCTTTGCTGACTGCACCATCGACGTAGCCAGTTGTTCACCTGCAGAATCTAATTCCACCTCCTTGTTCCATGGCCATCCACTGGGAGAATGGAAGAGAAGACCACCTGCGCTCCCAGTTCTTTCACTTTCTTGCCTAAGTCTTCAAAGTCTCTGCAGATGGTTTCCAGGTCATTTCTTGCGGTGTCATTTGTCCCCACTTGTAGTAGCAGGAATGGGTAGTCATCTGTAGGTCTGAAGAGTCCTGATATCCTGTCAGACACATCTTTAATTTTTGCACCTGGAAGACAGCACATTTCTCTTGAAGTTATATCCGGTCTGCAGATAGCAGCCACTGTTCCTCTCAACAGGGAATCCCCCATGACCACCACTCTCCGTTTCTTCTTCACAACATTTTTCTTTCTCCATCCAGGAGGACTCTGAAGGCGTACAAGGTTGCTGTTTGTTGTCAAAGTCTTATCCTGATGTATTTCTTCTTCGTTTTACTGCGTGAGAGCCTGGTACTGGTTCCTGAGCTGTATGGGTGCTGACTGCCTCCTGATCCTCCTGCTTCTCTGGGTCACATGTCTCCATTCCTCTGTTTCTTCAGGTGCACTTCGAATTTCTTCTCTTTCTGTAACATAAGACACAAAAACAGAACACAGTATGACAAACGTGCATAAATACTCTGCTGTAAAACATATGTAACAGTAAGTAGCAAGTGCTAGTAAAAGATGTTAACAAAACCAGGGTATTTTGTTGATACGTTTTTTTGCAAAAAAATGTACGCTAAGCCACTCCGCCGCGTCAAGGCATACCCTTCTCGGAGCAGTCCTATCTAATATATTTAAAAACCTGAACATGTGAATAATACCTTCATGAGCAGGGTTCAGAAAGGTGCTGCCCGGTATGGGCTCGCTGGGCAAAATGGCTTTTTATGCATGTCCCAAAGGAGAGAGGCGGGGATCTCCCAAAGCTTGCATAAGCAAGAAATCAATGGATTCAGAACACATGACACATGCACAAAAACTGAACGGGTCATAAGACCCTGTTCACACCACCCAAGAACTAAGACACAAAAACAGAACACAGTATGACAAACGTGCATAAATACTCTGCTGTAAAACATATGTAACTGTAAGTAGCAAGTGCTAGTAAAAGATGTTAACAAAACCAGGGTATTTTGTTGATACGTTTTTTTGCAAAAAAATGTACGCTAAGCCACTCCGCCGCGTCAAGGCATACCCTTCTCGGAGCAGTCCTATCTAATATATTTAAAAACCTGAAAATGTGAATAATACCTTCATGAGCAGGGTTCAGAAAGGTGCTGCCCGGTATGGGCTCGCTGGGCAAAATGGCTTTTTATGCATGTCCCAAAGGAGAGAGGCAGGGATCTCCCAAAGCTTGCATAAGCAAGAAATCAATGGATTCAGAACACATGACACATGCACAAAAACTGAACGGGTCATAAGACCCTGTTCACACCACCCAAGAACTAAGACACAAAAACAGAACACAGTATGACAAACGTGCATAAATACTCTGCTGTAAAACATATGTAACTGTAAGTAGCAAGTGCTAGTAAAAGATGTTAACAAAACCAGGGTATTTTGTTGATACGTTTTTTTGCAAAAAAATGTACGCTAAGCCACTCCGCCTCGTCAAGGCATACCCTTCTCGGAGCAGTCCTATCTAATATATTTAAAAACCTGAACATGTGAATAATACCTTCATGAGCAGGGTTCAGAAAGGTGCTGCCCGGTATGGGCTCGCTGGGCAAAATGGCTTTTTATGCATGTCCCAAAGGAGAGAGGCGGGGATCTCCCAAAGCTTGCATAAGCAAGAAATCAATGGATTCAGAACACATGACACATGCACAAAAACTGAACGGGTCATAAGACCCTGTTCACACCACCCAAGAACTAAGACACAAAAACAGAACACAGTATGACAAACGTGCATAAATACTCTGCTGTAAAACATATGTAACTGTAAGTAGCAAGTGCTAGTAAAAGATGTTAACAAAACCAGGGTATTTTGTTGATACGTTTTTTTGCAAAAAAATGTACGCTAAGCCACTCCGCCGCGTCAAGGCATACCCTTCTCGGAGCAGTCCTATCTAATATATTTAAAAACCTGAAAATGTGAATAATACCTTCATGAGCAGGGTTCAGAAAGGTGCTGCCCGGTATGGGCTCGCTGGGCAAAATGGCTTTTTATGCATGTCCCAAAGGAGAGAGGCAGGGATCTCCCAAAGCTTGCATAAGCAAGAAATCAATGGATTCAGAACACATGACACATGCACAAAAACTGAACGGGTCATAAGACCCTGTTCACACCACCCAAGAACTAAGACACAAAAACAGAACACAGTATGACAAACGTGCATAAATACTCTGCTGTAAAACATATGTAACTGTAAGTAGCAAGTGCTAGTAAAAGATGTTAACAAAACCAGGGTATTTTGTTGATACGTTTTTTTGCAAAAAAATGTACGCTAAGCCACTCCGCCGCGTCAAGGCATACCCTTCTCGGAGCAGTCCTATCTAATATATTTAAAAACCTGAACATGTGAATAATACCTTCATGAGCAGGGTTCAGAAAGGTGCTGCCCGGTATGGGCTCGCTGGGCAAAATGGCTTTTTATGCATGTCCCAAAGGAGAGAGGCGGGGATCTCCCAAAGCTTGCATAAGCAAGAAATCAATGGATTCAGAACACATGACACATGCACAAAAACTGAATGGGTCATAAGACCCTGTTCACACCACCCAAGAACTAAGACACAAAAACAGAACACAGTATGACAAACGTGCATAAATACTCTGCTGTAAAACATATGTAACTGTAAGTAGCAAGTGCTAGTAAAAGATGTTAACAAAACCAGGGTATTTTGTTGATACGTTTTTTTGCAAAAAAATGTACGCTAAGCCACTCCGCCGCATCAAGGCACACCCTTCTCGGAGCAGTCCTATCTAATATATTTAAAAACCTGAACATGTGAATAATACCTTCATGAGCAGGGTTCAGAAAGGTGCTGCCCGGTATGGGCTCGCTGGGCAAAATGGCTTTTTATGCATGTCCCAAAGGAGAGAGGCGGG
Source organism: Dendrobates tinctorius (assembly GCF_039654945.1). NCBI lineage: Eukaryota > Metazoa > Chordata > Amphibia > Anura > Dendrobatidae > Dendrobates > Dendrobates tinctorius. The sequence goes on from NW_027361717.1 coordinate 2,258,045, forward strand.
GATCTCCCAAAGCTTGCATAAGCAAGAAATCAATGGATTCAGAACACATGACACATGTACAAAAACTGAACGGGTCATAAGACCCTGTTCACACCACCCAAGAACTAAGACACAAAAACAGAACACAGTATGACAAACGTGCATAAATACTCTGCTGTAAAACATATGTAACTGTAAGTAGCATGTGCTAGTAAAAGATGTTAACAAAACCAGGGTATTTTGTTGATACGTTTTTTTGCAAAAAAATGTACGCTAAGCCACTCCGCCACGTCAAGGCATACCCTTCTCGGAGCAGTCCTATCTAATATATTTAAAAACCTGAACATGTGAATAATACCTTCATGAGCAGGGTTCAGAAAGGTGCTGCCCGGTATGGGCTCGCTGGGCAAAATGGCTTTTTATGCATGTCCCAAAGGAGAGAGGCGGGGATCTCCCAAAGCTTGCATAAGCAAGAAATCAATGGATTCAGAACACATGACACATGCAGAAAAACTGAACGGGTCATAAGTTCTTGGGTGGTGTGAACAGGGTCTTATGACCCGTTCAGTTTTTGTGCATGTGTCATGTGTTCTGAATTTTGCCCAGCGAGCCCATACCAGGCAGCACCTTTCTGAACCCTGCTCATGAAGGTATTATTCACATGTTCAGGTTTTTAAATATATTAGATAGGACTGCTCCGAGAAGGGTATGCCTTGACGCGGCGGAGTGGCTTAGCGTACATTTTTTTGCAAAAAAAGTATCAACAAAATACCCTGGTTTTGTTAACATCTTTTACTAGCACTTGCTACTTACAGTTACATATGTTTTACAGCAGAGTATTTATGCACGTTTGTCATACTGTGTTCTGTTTTTGTGTCTTAGTTCTTGGGTGGTGTGAACAGGGTCTTATGACCCGTTCAGTTTTTGTGCATGTGTCATGTGTTCTGAATCCATTGATTTCTTGCTTATGCAAGCTTTGGGAGATCCCCGCCTCTCTCCTTTGGGACATGCATAAAAAGCCATTTTGCCCAGCGAGCCCATACCGGGCAGCACCTTTCTGAACCCTGCTCATGAAGGTATTATTCACATGTTCAGGTTTTTAAATATATTAGATAGGACTGCTCCGAGAAGGGTATGCCTTGACGCGGCGGAGTGGCTTAGCGTACATTTTTTTGCAAAAAAAGTATCAACAAAATACCCTGGTTTTGTTAACATCTTTTACTAGCACTTGCTACTTACAGTTACATATGTTTTACAGCAGAGTATTTATGCACGTTTGTCATACTGTGTTCTGTTTTTGTGTCTTAGTTCTTGGGTGGTGTGAACAGGGTCTTATGACCCATTGAGTTTTTGTGCATGTGTCATGTGTTCTGAATCCATTGATTTCTTGCTTATGCAAGCTTTGGGAGATCCCCGCCTCTCTCCTTTGGGACATGCATAAAAAGCCATTTTGCCCAGCGAGCCCATACCGGGCAGCACCTTTCTGAACCCTGCTCATGAAGGTATTATTCACATGTTCAGGTTTTTAAATATATTAGATAGGACTGCTCCGAGAAGGGTATGCCTTGACGCGGCGGAGTGGCTTAGCGTACATTTTTTTGCAAAAAAAGTATCAACAAAATACCCTGGTTTTGTTAACATCTTTTACTAGCACTTGCTACTTACAGTTACATATGTTTTACAGCAGAGTATTTATGCACGTTTGTCATACTGTGTTCTGTTTTTGTGTCTTAGTTCTTGGGTGGTGTGAACAGGGTCTTATGACCCGTTCAGTTTTTGTGCATGTGTCATGTGTTCTGAATCCATTGATTTCTTGCTTATGCAAGCTTTGGGAGATCCCCGCCTCTCTCCTTTGGGACATGCATAAAAAGCCATTTTGCCCAGCGAGCCCATACCGGGCAGCACCTTTCTGAACCCTGCTCATGAAGGTATTATTCACATGTTCAGGTTTTTAAATATATTAGATAGGACTGCTCCGAGAAGGGTATGCCTTGACGCGGCGGAGTGGCTTAGCGTACATTTTTTTGCAAAAAAAGTATCAACAAAATACCCTGGTTTTGTTAACATCTTTTACTAGCACTTGCTACTTACAGTTACATATGTTTTACAGCAGAGTATTTATGCACATTTGTCATACTGTGTTCTGTTTTTGTGTCTTAGTTCTTGGGTGGTGTGAACAGGGTCTTATGACCCATTCAGTTTTTGTGCATGTGTCATGTGTTCTGAATCCATTGATTTCTTGCTTATGCAAGCTTTGGGAGATCCCCGCCTCTCTCCTTTGGGACATGCATAAAAAGCCATTTTGCCCAGCGAGCCCATACCGGGCAGCACCTTTCTGAACCCTGCTCATGAAGGTATTATTCACATGTTCAGGTTTTTAAATATATTAGATAGGACTGCTCCGAGAAGGGTATGCCTTGACGCGGCGGAGTGGCTTAGCGTACATTTTTTTGCAAAAAAAGTATCAACAAAATACCCTGGTTTTGTTAACATCTTTTACTAGCACTTGCTACTTACAGTTACATATGTTTTACAGCAGAGTATTTATGCACGTTTGTCATACTGTGTTCTGTTTTTGTGTCTTAGTTCTTGGGTGGTGTGAACAGGGTCTTATGACCCGTTCAGTTTTTGTGCATGTGTCATGTGTTCTGAATCCATTGATTTCTTGCTTATGCAAGCTTTGGGAGATCCCCGCCTCTCTCCTTTGGGACATGCATAAAAAGCCATTTTGCCCAGCGAGCCCATACCGGGCAGCACCTTTCTGAACCCTGCTCATGAAGGTATTATTCACATGTTCAGGTTTTTAAATATATTAGATAGGACTGCTCCGAGAAGGGTATGCCTTGACGCGGCGGAGTGGCTTAGCGTACCTTTTTTTGCAAAAAAAGTATCAACAAAATACCCTGGTTTTGTTAACATCTTTTACTAGCACTTGCTACTTACAGTTACATATGTTTTACAGCAGAGTATTTATGCACGTTTGTCATACTGTGTTCTGTTTTTGTGTCTTAGTTCTTGGGTGGTGTGAACAGGGTCTTATGACCCGTTCAGTTTTTGTGCATGTGTCATGTGTTCTGAATCCATTGATTTCTTGCTTATGCAAGCTTTGGGAGATCCCCGCCTCTCTCCTTTGGGACATGCATAAAAAGCCATTTTGCCCAGCGAGCCCATACTGGGCAGCACCTTTCTGAACCCTGCTCATGAAGGTATTATTCACATGTTCAGGTTTTTAAATATATTAGATAGGACTGCTCCGAGAAGGGTATGCCTTGACGCGGCGGAGTGGCTTAGCGTACATTTTTTTGCAAAAAAAACGTATCAACAAAATACCCTGGTTTTGTTAACATCTTTTACTAGCACTTGCTACTTACAGTTACATATGTTTTACAGCAGAGTATTTATGCACGTTTGTCATACTGTGTTCTGTTTTTGTGTCTTAGTTCTTGGGTGGTGTGAACAGGGTCTTATGACCCGTTCAGTTTTTGTGCATGTGTTATGTGTTCTGAATCCATTGATTTCTTGCTTATGCAAGCTTTGGGAGATCCCCGCCTCTCTCCTTTGGGACATGCATAAAAAGCCATTTTGCCCAGCGAGCCCATACCAGGCAGCACCTTTCTGAACCCTGTTCATGAAGCTATTATTCACATGTTCAAGTTTTTAAATATATTAGATAGGACTGCTCCGAGAAGGGTATGCCTTGACGCGGCGGAGTGGCTTAGCGTACATTTTTTTGCAAAAAAACGTATCAACAAAATACCCTGGTTTTGTTAACATCTTTTACTAGCACTTGCTACTTACAGTTACATATGTTTTACAGCAGAGTATTTATGCACGTTTGTCATACTGTGTTCTGTTTTTGTGTCTTAGTTCTTGGGTGGTGTGAACAGGGTCTTATGACCCGTTCAGTTTTTGTGCATGTGTCATGTGTTCTGAATCCATTGATTTCTTGCTTATGCAAGCTTTGGGAGATCCCCGCCTCTCTCCTTTGGGACATGCATAAAAAGCCATTTTGCCCAGCGAGCCCATACCGGGCAGCACCTTTCTGAACCCTGCTCATGAAGGTATTATTCACATGTTCAGGTTTTTAAATATATTAGATAGGACTGCTCCGAGAAGGGTATGCCTTGACGCGGCGGAGTGGCTTAGCGTACATTTTTTCGCAAAAAAACGTATCAACAAAATACCCTGGTTTTGTTAACATCTTTTACTAGCACTTGCTACTTACAGTTACATATGTTTTACAGCAGAGTATTTATGCACGTTTGTCATACTGTGTTCTGTTTTTGTGTCTTAGTTCTTGGGTGGTGTGAACAGGGTCTTATGACCCGTTCAGTTTTTGTGCATGTGTCATGTGTTCTGAATCTTTCTGTAACATGAAGAGAAAATTCTGCTCTGTCCAAGAACTCTTCACCTTCCTTAATGATCTTCAACGTAGCTAACCTCTCTTCGAGATTTTGCAACTTTTCCTCCAACAGGGACACAAGCTTGCATTTGTGGCATGTGAAGTTTGGCTTTTCCACTGGTAAGTCTGTGAATATGTAGCAAGAAATGCAGCTCACCAAATGGCTCCTGGCCTCTTCCATATTGAGATTTCTTAAAAAGGATGAAAGATGAGCCAAAATTTTCTGATTTCCTCTTTTCAGCTGCAACGGCCAAAACCCAGTGATCGTTGAGCTCGCGGAGACTCTTCACTTATCCCAGAAGGCACTGGGAATTAGCAAATGATCTCCTCAAGACTCTTCCCCTGGTTTTCCGATTTCATCTTTTCAGCTGCATCGGCCAAAACCCAGTGATCGTTGAGCTCGCAGAGACTCTTCACTTATCCCAGAAGGCACTGGGAATATGCAAATGATCTCCTCAAGCTACCTGAAGCCATTCAGCAATTCTGGAAAGTATTTTCTGAAGTTGAGTCACAAGCTCTACCACCGCACAGAGATTACGATTGCGCTATTGAGTTCATCCCTGGTGCTACTCTCCCTAAGAGTCAGTTATTTAATCTGACGATCCCTGAGAGGGAGGCCTTAAAGAAATACCTGCAGACTAGTCTTGCTGCAGGTCATATATGACCCTCCAAGTCCCCTGTGGCTGTGGGATTCTTTTTTGTCAGAAAGAAAGATGGGGGTATTAGGCCGTGTTTAGATTTCAGGGAGATTAACAAGATTACTGTGTGCAATCCTTACCCCTTGCCACTAATTCTGGATTTGTTTAACCATTTAGTTGGAGCCATATGGTTCTCTAAGATTGATCTCCGTGGGTCATATAATTTGCTGTGGATTAAAGAAGGCGATGAATGGAAGGCAGCCTTGAATACACCAGAAGGTCATTTTGAGTGCCTAGTAATTCCTTTCGGCCTTACAAATGCTCCATTCTTTGAAAATGTCATTAACGACATTCTGAAGCTGTTGATCGGTAGGAGTGTTATCGTTTATTTCGATATTTTGATCTACCCGCCTTATCTGGAGTCGCATCGGCAGAGAGTCCGCGAGGTTCTGCAGATTCTGAGAGAAAACACACTCTTTGCTAAACTTGAGAAATGCAAGTTGGCAGTACAGAAAATTAGCTTTTTGGGGTACATTGTTTCCAGCAATGGGTTTGAGATGGACCCGGTGAAGGTTCAGGCAGTATCAATTTAGAGATCCTTGGGGTTTGCTAATTATTACAGAAAATTCATAAAGAATTTTTCTATTATCGCCAAACCCCTTACTGATCTGACTAAGAAGGGTGACAATACTATCCAATGGTCCACTGAGGCTGTTAAGATCTTTGAGCAACTCAAGGAGAAGTTTAGCTCTGCTCCTTTATTGATCCACATGGATAAAATATTTTTTTCAGACTCACTGTGCGCTGCTTGACAAAGTTCAGTAGTACAGCATGAAGGGTTTTAACAGTTAATTCCCAACGCGTTTCGAAGTTTCTAATACTTCTTCCTCAGGGGATGACATGAAGTGAACAGATACAGCCATCTCCAGTTATATACATACACTATTTAAAATTGGGCGCCAAAGAAACATGTGATAGTGGAACAAATGTCAAAGTTCACAGGTTAAAGCTGCGCAAAGTATATTAATCCATTTGCAAACAAATTAAAATGCTTTTCGTTTGTTTCTTATTGCAGAATAAACATGATATAAAGAAGAAAAGAAAAGAAGAAAAAGTGATAAAAATAAAATTAAAAAAGGAAAGCTGAAAATACCGAACCCGTTAAAAAAGAAGGGAAAAGACTCAGAGTCCAGAGTCAGAACCACTGTACTGGAGGAAGATGCGCTTGGAAAAGGGAATATTTATTATATATAAAAAAGGAAAAGTTTATGTGTATATAAAGAGGGGGGTGAAATTCGTTTATTAAAAATAAAGAAGAAATAAAAATGTATATATATAAAAAATTGTATGTACAACATGAATAAAAAAAAAATTTTTGAATAAGAAGGAGTGTGACTATGCTTAAAATTTCAAAGAATCCTTTGGTACCGAGTGTGAGGAAATGACCTACAATAAATCTCACCCAAAAAAGACCATATGGAGCCAGATCGCTACCGGGATGGGTGGAAAAAGAAGAATATTATATTCAATTATGTATGTCATTTTTGTGATAAAAAATAAAATATATAAATATGATATATATATAGAAACGCTCAATTTTGAGACAGGAAAAATTATATTTATTAATAATCACATATAAGGAAAAGAAGGGGGGTTCAAAACCACTATACTGGAGGAAGATGCGCTTGATGAAAAGGGAATATTTATGTATATATAAAAAAATGGGAATGTTTATATATGTCAAAAAGGGAAGTTAAAATTTGTTTATTAAAAGAGAAAAAAAAATAAAAATTAAAAAAAAAATATATATATATATATAAGAAAAAGTGTATGTATAACATAAATAAAAAATGTCTGAAGATAGCAACAATATTTTTAATTTATCCTCCCATAATCTCACATCTGATGAAACCAATGTGCTCTCCAAAGGACTTACTTTTTGTCCTACATATAATACAAACGATTTTAGTCTTTTTTTAGATCTACAGATTTTTATAAGAAAACTGACACTTAAACGAAATTTTTCGCTAAAGGAAGCAGACCTGACAAAACCATATAATCCTGAAACTTTGATGGACACGGCCATACCTGAATTTCATTTGGAAGTACCAAAAAAATCTAATTTCTATCCTGTTGAAAGTAAAGGTCATCATCTGAAAGTATTTAATGACATAATACAGGAAGAATTCAAAGAGCTGTTTCAAACCAAAAATATAAATAAAAATAAAAATAATTATAGACATAATTTAACAAAAAATGAAAAGATGGCATTAAAAATGCTGAAATCCCGTACCGATATTGTAATTCGTTCGGCGGACAAAGGAGGAGGTATAGTCATTCAAGACTATAAAGACTATTGTGGCGAAGCCTTCAAAATTTTATCTGACGAAAAGTACTACATCAAAACTTCTTTTGATGTATTACCGAAAGTCAAGACGAATTATGAAAAATTGATCTCTGAAGGTAAAAATATGAATGTCTTTGATAAATATGAGCTGAAATTTCTTTGTATTGCGAATCCACGTACTCCTTTTTTCTATCACCTACCGAAGATTCACAAAAGTCTGATAAATCCTCCCGGCAGACCCATCATATCTAGTATTGGTTCCATTACCAGTAATCTATCACATTATGTTGATAGAATTATGGTGACACATGTCCTTACACTCAAGAGTTTCATTAAAGACTCCACACATCTTATTCAAATTTTACAGCATATTAAATGGAAACCACAATATGTTTTTTTAACTATGGATGTATCCTCCTTATATTCGAATATTTCCCATGATTTGGGACTTGCATGTTTTAATAAGGTTTTAATAAGTGATATGAGACTGTCTGCTGCACAAAAAAAGTTTTTATTGAAGGGGATGGAGTTTATTTTAAAAAACAATTATTTTACTTTTAATGAGTGTTTGTATCATCAGCGGCTTGGGACTGCGATGGGTTCCCAAGTCGCACCTACATATGCTAATATTTTTATGGGGGTCTTTGAGGATTTTTATATTTTTAACTCCAGATTAAACCATAATATAATTATTTATAAGAGATTTATTGACGATTTATTCATTATATGGGACAATTCAAATAATGACATTGACGACTTTATTGAGGACATGAATAATAATTGCTGGGGTCTTTCTTTTTCCTCAACATATAATCCTCTTATGATCAATTTTTTAGACATTACCATTTTTATTCAAGATAATAACATTTTAACTAAAACTTTTTTAAAAATGTTGATAAAAATAGCTACATGCCCTTCAGTAGTGGGCATTTTGGTAAATGGCTTAGAAATATAGCTGACAATCAGTACAGAAGAATTAGAAAAAATTGATCTGATCAGGAAGACTTTGAAAAACAGGCGGAAATTTTAAAGAATCGATTTTTAAACAAAAAATACCCTGTGGATTTGGTCAAAAATGCCTATAATAAATGTAAAAATCTATCCCAAAATTCACTGGTGAATGGATCTAAGATGATTAAAAATGATAATAATAGGTTCTCAAGTAATTTCATCACACAGTATTGTGCTGAGAATATTGAAATCAGGCAGATTTTAATGAATAATTGGCATATTTTACTAAATGACCCTGTTCTAAATAAAATTCTCCCGAGAAACCCAGGTATTACCTTTCGAAGAGCTCCTACAATTAAAAATCTAGTGGCCCCTAGTCGTCTCAGAACAGATCCTCTGTCCTCCTCACAAAATCTTCTAAAAGGAATATATAAATGTGGTAGAAGAAACTGTCTATGCTGTAAAATCATTTCACATAAAGAAAATACTTTTAAATCCACCACTACTAATGAAAGCTTTCCTATCAAAAGTTTTTTGAATTGTTCTACAGAATTCCTGATCTATTTAATTGAATGTGAGTGTAAAAAACAATATGTAGGGAGAACCACGCAACCCTTGCATTTAAAGGTTAACTCCCATAGACACAAATTCCAAGGTTTATTTTCACTAGAAGGTTGAAACAAAAGCGCAATAGGGTCTTATCCGGGTAAAATATTCAATTACTGAATGTGTTAAACTCACCTTCTCAAAGATAAAATAAAGCTTATATAGTGAGTCAGCCTGCTGCACGTCCAGCGGTCCACAACGGAACCGTACCACAATTCAATAAGGAATATATTCTTGGACTTTGAGTGCGCTGCTGGACGAATTCAATAACCACACAAGGTTAAAAAAAAAAAAATTAACCCTTTAATCCCTACGCGTTTCGAAGCATAACGCTTCTTCTTCAGGGGTAGATACATGAATACAGAGAGCTGTCATCACATTTATACATACAAGATTCAAATTTGGCGCCCTCAGAGACACGAGGAAAGCCGCAAAAGGTCAAAGATCAAAGTAATTCAAGCGTCAAGAGTTCATAAAGGTTAAACATTCTCTAATTAAAAATAACTCTTTATTATGTTTTGCAGATAAAAGAAAAAGAAGAAAAGAAAAAGGATGATAAAAAATAATATATATATAAAGAAAAACGAAAAAAAATATATATATATATATAAAATGAACCCACGACGTTAAAAAAAGAGAATCAAAGTCCAGCGAACATACCGCCATACCAGGGAAAGTGTTTGAATTCAAAAGAGAATTTATAATCCGACCATTGGTATGAGACTCAAATATAGACATTTATAAAAGCGATAGTTAGATATATATGTATGAATAAAAATACGCTGATGGAATTGATGTGAATAAAATGATGAATAAAAATAATAAAAATAAAAATAAAAATAAAATGTGTTACTAGTTATTTCGTTTCAAATTCCATGAGAATTCCGTGGCGTGTACTGGAAGACAAAAGGAAAAAAAGGAAGCAAAGAAAAAAGAAAAAACTCAAATGGATGAAACCATGATCGAATACCGCTGAAGATATATAAAAATATTGTATATATTAAAAAGGAATACCTAGAGCAAGAATTAATTATAAAAAATCTATATGCATGAAGATATTTTTTGAACAGAAAAACGCATAATTAATTTCATTACAGAGGACTATTCAAGTTGCAAGGTTCAAATAACATGAACCGAAGGAACAGAAAAAAATTGTAAGAAACGAAAAAATACAAAATAATGATCAAAAAAAAAAGGGGAATTAACACCTTAGTTACCAGAACAATGTCCCATTATAAGGAATATGAACGAAAAATAACGTCCAAAACTATTATTAGATAAAAATATGTAAAACGTGTAAAGGTAAAATTATATGAAAGATATATACACCCATATTAGCTACAAAAATGAAAATTATAGTGTATATAAATAAGATTAACCCACTGACAGGGTATAAAAAAGTATATAAATATGAAATATATATATACACATGAAAAGTGAAAGATAATTAAATATTATGAAAATTATTATGAAACCATTCACCCCCAAGTAAAAGAAAGGGGAAAAAAGCCAATTATGTGAAACGTGTGAGAATACACACCAAAATCACAGTGTGTGAAGAAACTGGTATAATAAAGACATATAAAAAAATATATATATATGAAACATATAAAAATACAATAAAAATTCATAAATCTACCTGATTACAAAGGACAATAGGTAGATTAATAAATTAGTGAACATTTAGGGATGACAAAGAAAATATCAAAGAAACACTTCAGAAATTTCATTTAACCCATTAGGTTTCAGAGTGTTCAACCTATAAATCCAAAAGATTTCTTTCCTATTGAGTTGTCCTATCCTATCAGGATGGTTGAAGGGAATCTGCTCAATGGGACTAATTTTTAATCCCTGAGGGTTTTTATCATGTTTTAATGAAAAATGTCTAGACAGACCATGCAAAAGAAAACCCTTTTTAATATTATGTCTATGGGAGTTCATTCTAAGATGTAACGGTTGTGTGGTTCTCCCCACATATTGTCTCCCACAGTCACACTCAATTAGATAAATGACATATTCAGAAGTACAGTTAAGGAAATCACGGATGGGAAAAGATTCACCTGTAGTAGTGGATCTAAAATATTTCATTCTATGCGTAATATTACTGCAACAAACACAATTTTTCTTTCCACATCGAAAAACACCCCTAGGTATATTATTAGTAATCACTCGAGTTTCTGTCTTATTTCTTAAACGACTGGGGGCTACAAAATTTTTAATATTAGGAGCCCTCCTATAAGTAATCATTGGATTTTTAGGGAGAATTTTTTGAAGAAGTGAATCATTAAGTAAAATGTGCCAGTTTTTACAGAGAACTCTCCTGATTTCCTTATTCTCTAAACAATACTGGGTTATAAAATTAGTAGTGTATTTATTCTTATCTATTTCGACTTCTTTTTTTCTTTCATTGATCAAGGAGTTCTGAGACATATTAAGAGATCTATTATAGGCATTTGTTACTAATTTCTCAGGATAATTCTTCTTATTAAATCTGTTCATCAGTATTTTTGCTTGATCTTTATAATCCCCTACATCTGAACAATTTTTTCTAATCCTTCTATATTGATTATCAGGAATGTTCCTGAGCCACTTTCCATAGTGACCACTATTGAAAGGAATATAGCTGTTGGTATCAACGTTCTTAAAAAATGTTTTGGTTGCAATAAAATTATCTTTAATAAAAATAGTCAAATCTAAAAAGTTAATTTCATTACTGTCAAAAGTTGAGGAAAAAGACAAACCCCAATTATTCATGTTGAGATCATGAATAAAATTAAGAATATCATGATTGCTGTTATCCCATATAAAAAAGAGGTCATCAATAAATCTTTTATATAAAATTATATTATTATACCATTTGGATTTAAAAATATGGGACTCCTCAAAAATACCCATAAAAATATTAGCATAGGTTGGTGCGACCTTAGAGCCCATCGCAGTCCCCAGCTGTTGATGATATAGACTACCCTCAAAAGTAAAAAAATTATTTTTTAAAATAAATTCCATGCCTTTTAAAATAAAGTTTTTTTGTGCCTTGTTTAGTCTCTTATCACCTATTAAAACCTTGTTAAAACAAGCCAACCCCAAAGTATGCGAAATATTGGAATAAAGTGACGATACGTCCATACTTAAAAATATAAAATTAGGTTTCCATTCGATATCATGAAGATATTGTATTAAATCAGTTGAGTCCCTGATGAAACTTTTTAATGATGGGATATGCGTAACCATGATTCTATCTATAAAATGAGATAGGTTACTAGTGACTGAGTCTATACCAGATATAATGGGTCTCCCCGGTGGATTTTCTAAATTCTTATGGATCTTAGGTAAATGATAAAAAAATTGTGTGCGAGTCCGTACAAATTTTAGAAATCTATACTCATGATTATTAAAGATATTATTATCTTTTCCTTCCTGGATTAGTTTATCATAATTGATTTTAACGATAGGGATGGTTTCAAATGAAGTTTTCTTATAATATTTAGGATCAGATAAAATTCTATGAGCTTCATTACAATAGTCTGATCTATTCTGCACGACTATACCACCACCTTTATCCGCTGAGCGAATTACTATATTGAAATTAGTTTTTAAGGATTCCAAAGCCAATTTTTCAGTTTTAGTTAAATTGGGTTTAGTTTTTACAGATTTTAACTCCTTAAATTCTTTCTGCACAATAGCGTTAAAGACATCCAGGTGATGACCTCTACTTTCAACCGGATAAAACTTGCTCTTAACCGGTACATCTAAATGAAATCCATCAGGTTCTATAGTGTCAACATTAGAAGGGTCAATATAAATGCTTTTTTGAACAGGAATGGATTCCTTTATTAAAAAATGCCTTTTCAGTGTCAGTTTCCGGATAAAAACTTGTAAATCAAGAAAAAGGTTAAAATCATTGATTTTATGTGTTGGACAAAATGTAAGTCCCTTAGATAGGACACTAGTTTCATCTTTAGTTAAAACATAGGAAGATAAATTAAAAATGTTATTACTGCCATCATCTAAATTCACATCACTTTTAGTTAAATTCTTACTTTCCCTTTCTTTTTTTCTCCCCCCTCTGGTTCCTCTATAGGATTTTTTCTTTTCCCGTTTTTTGGTGAAAAGAATTTTTTTATCTCTGTGTTTTTCAAAATTCGGGGTAAAAAAGGAACCGTAGCATTGTTGTCTAAATTAGTATTATCAATCAAAACAGTTTCATTAGTTGGAGTGCTGGATATATCATTATCATAGATCGAAAAATCAAAGAGGGATTTTTGTGTGCACTCTGGAAATTCGATGAGGGCAGGTGATGGGATGTCTACAGGGATAGGTTTAATAATCTTAGTTTTACCAATGATAGGATTAGCGGAATCAATGAGATTTTTACTCATATTAAATCCTTTCACTTGTTCCTTGATACTGTCTAATTGTTTTATAGCATTGATTAAAGGTGCTGTCATCTTCGTGATTTTCAATTGGGGTGATTTTAAAAGAACATTTCCCACATTTCCTCCATTAAATTGCTCACGTGCTGGGATAAGTCCATTATCTTTCATAGTCTGTAATTTAGTGCTAGGGTCAGTGATACCAATTTTATCAAAAACGTCAGAATCTTTTTTGTTACCACATGTATTTGATTCATTGCCATTACTAACCACAGTATCAGTTTGATTTATGTTCCCTTTATCCACTAAATTTTTATTTTTATTTTTATTTTTAGTTTTATTATCATTAAAAATCCTGTAATCCTCTCTATCTCTTTGCAATTTCTTAGATTTTTTTAAAATGGTCTCATGTTCAACCTGCATCACATGCGTTATTACATTAGAATTAATTTTTTTATATTCCGGGTGTTTAAAAAATGGGATCAGTTCTTTAGAGAAATTCAACACCTTATCTGCTGCTAGTTCAGCAAGCTTAGATCTCTTCTTGTATAATAACAATATCATTCTATGCATACATATGTCCAGACTTTTATCCCATTCTTCCGTAAAATCTGAGTCCATGGGAAATGGAGAATCGAAAACTAACCTTAGCCCCCGTGGGCAAATGTTCTCCTCCAAATAAATAGATAAAAAACGGGCATCCAAATTATAATATAGTTCTTCCTTCATAGCCTCTTTCAAATTCGTGAAGATTTTCCGGAATAAATTAGTCTCTTCATCCTTAAAGACCTCCGTAGTTTCCTCATTTTGAGCTGTATATCCAATATTCCCGATAGTCTGTAGGATTAGCCGTTCCCTTGATGAAAGCCTGTTTTGGAAATATTCCATCCTTTTCCAATGAAACGGACCCTCTGCTGCTTAATCAACCAAAACACCGGCCGAACTTCCCAGGAACCGCCAGAGAAATTTCAAGGTTTATTTTCACTAGAAGGTTGAAACAAAAGCGCAATAGGGTCTTATCCGGGTAAAATATTCAATTACTGAATGTGTTAAACTCACCTTCTCAAAGATAAAATAAAGCTTATATAGTGAGTCAGCCTGCTGCACGTCCAGCGGTCCACAACGGAACCGTACCACAATTCAATAAGGAATATATTCTTGGACTTTGAGTGCGCTGCTGGACGAATTCAATAACCACACAAGGTTAAAAAAAAAAAAATTAACCCTTTAATCCCTACGCGTTTCGAAGCATAACGCTTCTTCTTCAGGGGTAGATACATGAATACAGAGAGCTGTCATCACATTTATACATACAAGATTCAAATTTGGCGCCCTCAGAGACACGAGGAAAGCCGCAAAAGGTCAAAGATCAAAGTAATTCAAGCGTCAAGAGTTCATAAAGGTTAAACATTCTCTAATTAAAAATAACTCTTTATTATGTTTTGCAGATAAAAGAAAAAGAAGAAAAGAAAAAGGATGATAAAAAATAATATATATATAAAGAAAAACGAAAAAAAATATATATATATATATAAAATGAACCCACGACGTTAAAAAAAGAGAATCAAAGTCCAGCGAACATACCGCCATACCAGGGAAAGTGTTTGAATTCAAAAGAGAATTTATAATCCGACCATTGGTATGAGACTCAAATATAGACATTTATAAAAGCGATAGTTAGATATATATGTATGAATAAAAATACGCTGATGGAATTGATGTGAATAAAATGATGAATAAAAATAATAAAAATAAAAATAAAAATAAAATGTGTTACTAGTTATTTCGTTTCAAATTCCATGAGAATTCCGTGGCGTGTACTGGAAGACAAAAGGAAAAAAAGGAAGCAAAGAAAAAAGAAAAAACTCAAATGGATGAAACCATGATCGAATACCGCTGAAGATATATAAAAATATTGTATATATTAAAAAGGAATACCTAGAGCAAGAATTAATTATAAAAAATCTATATGCATGAAGATATTTTTTGAACAGAAAAACGCATAATTAATTTCATTACAGAGGACTATTCAAGTTGCAAGGTTCAAATAACATGAACCGAAGGAACAGAAAAAAATTGTAAGAAACGAAAAAATACAAAATAATGATCAAAAAAAAAAGGGGAATTAACACCTTAGTTACCAGAACAATGTCCCATTATAAGGAATATGAACGAAAAATAACGTCCAAAACTATTATTAGATAAAAATATGTAAAACGTGTAAAGGTAAAATTATATGAAAGATATATACACCCATATTAGCTACAAAAATGAAAATTATAGTGTATATAAATAAGATTAACCCACTGACAGGGTATAAAAAAGTATATAAATATGAAATATATATATACACATGAAAAGTGAAAGATAATTAAATATTATGAAAATTATTATGAATCCTAAATATTATAAGAAAACTTCATTTGAAACCATCCCTATCGTTAAAATCAATTATGATAAACTAATCCAGGAAGGAAAAGATAATAATATCTTTAATAATCATGAGTATAGATTTCTAAAATTTGTACGGACTCGCACACAATTTTTTTATCATTTACCTAAGATCCATAAGAATTTAGAAAATCCACCGGGGAGACCCATTATATCTGGTATAGACTCAGTCACTAGTAACCTATCTCATTTTATAGATAGAATCATGGTTACGCATATCCCATCATTAAAAAGTTTCATCAGGGACTCAACTGATTTAATACAATATCTTCATGATATCGAATGGAAACCTAATTTTATATTTTTAAGTATGGACGTATCGTCACTTTATTCCAATATTTCGCATACTTTGGGGTTGGCTTGTTTTAACAAGGTTTTAATAGGTGATAAGAGACTAAACAAGGCACAAAAAAACTTTACTTTACATATTTTTATCTAATAATAGTTTTGGACGTTATTTTTCGTTCATATTCCTTATAATGGGACATTGTTCTGGTAACTAAGGTGTTAATTCCCCTTTTTTTTTTGATCATTATTTTGTATTTTTTCGTTTCTTACAATTTTTTTCTGTTCCTTCGGTTCATGTTATTTGAACCTTGCAACTTGAATAGTCCTCTGTAATGAAATTAATTATGCGTTTTTCTGTTCAAAAAATATCTTCATGCATATAGATTTTTTATAATTAATTCTTGCTCTAGGTATTCCTTTTTAATATATACAATATTTTTATATATCTTCAGCGGTATTCGATCATGGTTTCATCCATTTGAGTTTTTTCTTTTTTCTTTGCTTCCTTTTTTTCCTTTTGTCTTCCAGTACACGCCACGGAATTCTCATGGAATTTGAAACGAAATAACTAGTAACACATTTTATTTTTATTTTTATTTTTATTATTTTTATTCATCATTTTATTCACATCAATTCCATCAGCGTATTTTTATTCATACATATATATCTAACTATCGCTTTTATAAATGTCTATATTTGAGTCTCATACCAATGGTCGGATTATAAATTCTCTTTTGAATTCAAACACTTTCCCTGGTATGGCGGTATGTTCGCTGGACTTTGATTCTCTTTTTTTAACGTCGTGGGTTCATTTTATATATATATATATATTTTTTTTCGTTTTTCTTTATATATATATTATTTTTTATCATCCTTTTTCTTTTCTTCTTTTTCTTTTATCTGCAAAACATAATAAAGAGTTATTTTTAATTAGAGAATGTTTAACCTTTATGAACTCTTGACGCTTGAATTACTTTGATCTTTGACCTTTTGCGGCTTTCCTCGTGTCTCTGAGGGCGCCAAATTTGAATCTTGTATGTATAAATGTGATGACAGCTCTCTGTATTCATGTATCTACCCCTGAAGAAGAAGCATTATGCTTCGAAACGCGTAGGGATTAAAGGGTTAATTTTTTTTTTTTAACCTTGTGTGGTTATTGAATTCGTCCAGCAGCGCACTCAAAGTCCAAGAATATATTCCTTATTGAATTGTGGTACGGTTCCGTTGTGGACCGCTGGACGTGCAGCAGGCTGACTCACTATATAAGCTTTATTTTATCTTTGAGAAGGTGAGTTTAACACATTCAGTAATTGAATATTTTACCCGGATAAGACCCTATTGCGCTTTTGTTTCAACCTTCTAGTGAAAATAAACCTTGAAATTTCTCTGGCGGTTCCTGGGAAGTTCGGCCGGTGTTTTGGTTGATTAAGCAGCAGAGGGTCCGTTTCATTGGAAAAGGATGGAATATTTCCAAAACAGGCTTTCATCAAGGGAACGGCTAATCCTACAGACTATCGGGAATATTGGATATACAGCTCAAAATGAGGAAACTACGGAGGTCTTTAAGGATGAAGAGACTAATTTATTCCGGAAAATCTTCACGAATTTGAAAGAGGCTATGAAGGAAGAACTATATTATAATTTGGATGCCCGTTTTTTATCTATTTATTTGGAGGAGAACATTTGCCCACGGGGGCTAAGGTTAGTTTTCGATTCTCCATTTCCCATGGACTCAGATTTTACGGAAGAATGGGATAAAAGTCTGGACATATGTATGCATAGAATGATATTGTTATTATACAAGAAGAGATCTAAGCTTGCTGAACTAGCAGCAGATAAGGTGTTGAATTTCTCTAAAGAACTGATCCCATTTTTTAAACACCCGGAATATAAAAAAATTAATTCTAATGTAATAACGCATGTGATGCAGGTTGAACATGAGACCATTTTAAAAAAATCTAAGAAATTGCAAAGAGATAGAGAGGATTACAGGATTTTTAATGATAATAAAACTAAAAATAAAAATAAAAATAAAAATTTAGTGGATAAAGGGAACATAAATCAAACTGATACTGTGGTTAGTAATGGCAATGAATCAAATACATGTGGTAACAAAAAAGATTCTGACGTTTTTGATAAAATTGGTATCACTGACCCTAGCACTAAATTACAGACTATGAAAGATAATGGACTTATCCCAGCACGTGAGCAATTTAATGGAGGAAATGTGGGAAATGTTCTTTTAAAATCACCCCAATTAAAAATCACGAAGATGACAGCACCTTTAATCAATGCTATAAAACAATTAGACAGTATCAAGGAACAAGTGAAAGGATTTAATATGAGTAAAAATCTCATTGATTCCGCTAATCCTATCATTGGTAAAACTAAGATTATTAAACCTATCCCTGTAGACATCCCATCACCTGCCCTCATCGAATTTCCAGAGTGCACACAAAAATCCCTCTTTGATTTTTCGATCTATGATAATGATATATCCAGCACTCCAACTAATGAAACTGTTTTGATTGATAATACTAATTTAGACAACAATGCTACGGTTCCTTTTTTACCCCGAATTTTGAAAAACACAGAGATAAAAAAATTCTTTTCACCAAAAAACGGGAAAAGAAAAAATCCTATAGAGGAACCAGAGGGGGGAGAAAAAAAGAAAGGGAAAGTAAGAATTTAACTAAAAGTGATGTGAATTTAGATGATGGCAGTAATAACATTTTTAATTTATCTTCCTATGTTTTAACTAAAGATGAAACTAGTGTCCTATCTAAGGGACTTACATTTTGTCCAACACATAAAATCAATGATTTTAACCTTTTTCTTGATTTACAAGTTTTTATCCGGAAACTGACACTGAAAAGGCATTTTTTAATAAAGGAATCCATTCCTGTTCAAAAAAGCATTTATATTGACCCTTCTAATGTTGACACTATAGAACCTGATGGATTTCATTTAGATGTACCGGTTAAGAGCAAGTTTTATCCGGTTGAAAGTAGAGGTCATCACCTGGATGTCTTTAACGCTATTGTGCAGAAAGAATTTAAGGAGTTAAAATCTGTAAAAACTAAACCCAATTTAACTAAAACTGAAAAATTGGCTTTGGAATCCTTAAAAACTAATTTCAATATAGTAATTCGCTCAGCGGATAAAGGTGGTGGTATAGTCGTGCAGAATAGATCAGACTATTGTAATGAAGCTCATAGAATTTTATCTGATCCTAAATATTATAAGAAAACTTCATTTGAAACCATCCCTATCGTTAAAATCAATTATGATAAACTAATCCAGGAAGGAAAAGATAATAATATCTTTAATAATCATGAGTATAGATTTCTAAAATTTGTACGGACTCGCACACAATTTTTTTATCATTTACCTAAGATCCATAAGAATTTAGAAAATCCACCGGGGAGACCCATTATATCTGGTATAGACTCAGTCACTAGTAACCTATCTCATTTTATAGATAGAATCATGGTTACGCATATCCCATCATTAAAAAGTTTCATCAGGGACTCAACTGATTTAATACAATATCTTCATGATATCGAATGGAAACCTAATTTTATATTTTTAAGTATGGACGTATCGTCACTTTATTCCAATATTTCGCATACTTTGGGGTTGGCTTGTTTTAACAAGGTTTTAATAGGTGATAAGAGACTAAACAAGGCACAAAAAAACTTTATTTTAAAAGGCATGGAATTTATTTTAAAAAATAATTTTTTTACTTTTGAGGGTAGTCTATATCATCAACAGCTGGGGACTGCGATGGGCTCTAAGGTCGCACCAACCTATGCTAATATTTTTATGGGTATTTTTGAGGAGTCCCATATTTTTAAATCCAAATGGTATAATAATATAATTTTATATAAAAGATTTATTGATGACCTCTTTTTTATATGGGATAACAGCAATCATGATATTCTTAATTTTATTCATGATCTCAACATGAATAATTGGGGTTTGTCTTTTTCCTCAACTTTTGACAGTAATGAAATTAACTTTTTAGATTTGACTATTTTTATTAAAGATAATTTTATTGCAACCAAAACATTTTTTAAGAACGTTGATACCAACAGCTATATTCCTTTCAATAGTGGTCACTATGGAAAGTGGCTCAGGAACATTCCTGATAATCAATATAGAAGGATTAGAAAAAATTGTTCAGATGTAGGGGATTATAAAGATCAAGCAAAAATACTGATGAACAGATTTAATAAGAAGAATTATCCTGAGAAATTAGTAACAAATGCCTATAATAGATCTCTTAATATGTCTCAGAACTCCTTGATCAATGAAAGAAAAAAAGAAGTCGAAATAGATAAGAATAAATACACTACTAATTTTATAACCCAGTATTGTTTAGAGAATAAGGAAATCAGGAGAGTTCTCTGTAAAAACTGGCACATTTTACTTAATGATTCACTTCTTCAAAAAATTCTCCCTAAAAATCCAATGATTACTTATAGGAGGGCTCCTAATATTAAAAATTTTGTAGCCCCCAGTCGTTTAAGAAATAAGACAGAAACTCGAGTGATTACTAATAATATACCTAGGGGTGTTTTTCGATGTGGAAAGAAAAATTGTGTTTGTTGCAGTAATATTACGCATAGAATGAAATATTTTAGATCCACTACTACAGGTGAATCTTTTCCCATCCGTGATTTCCTTAACTGTACTTCTGAATATGTCATTTATCTAATTGAGTGTGACTGTGGGAGACAATATGTGGGGAGAACCACACAACCGTTACATCTTAGAATGAACTCCCATAGACATAATATTAAAAAGGGTTTTCTTTTGCATGGTCTGTCTAGACATTTTTCATTAAAACATGATAAAAACCCTCAGGGATTAAAAATTAGTCCCATTGAGCAGATTCCCTTCAACCATCCTGATAGGATAGGACAACTCAATAGGAAAGAAATCTTTTGGATTTATAGGTTGAACACTCTGAAACCTAATGGGTTAAATGAAATTTCTGAAGTGTTTCTTTGATATTTTCTTTGTCATCCCTAAATGTTCACTAATTTATTAATCTACCTATTGTCCTTTGTAATCAGGTAGATTTATGAATTTTTATTGTATTTTTATATGTTTCATATATATATATTTTTTTATATGTCTTTATTATACCAGTTTCTTCACACACTGTGATTTTGGTGTGTATTCTCACACGTTTCACATAATTGGCTTTTTTCCCCTTTCTTTTACTTGGGGGTGAATGGTTTCATAATAATTTTCATAATATTTAATTATCTTTCACTTTTCATGTGTATATATATATTTCATATTTATATACTTTTTTATACCCTGTCAGTGGGTTAATCTTATTTATATACACTATAATTTTCATTTTTGTAGCTAATATGGGTGTATATATCTTTCATATAATTTTACCTTTACACGTTTTACATATTTTTATCTAATAATAGTTTTGGACGTTATTTTTCGTTCATATTCCTTATAATGGGACATTGTTCTGGTAACTAAGGTGTTAATTCCCCTTTTTTTTTTGATCATTATTTTGTATTTTTTCGTTTCTTACAATTTTTTTCTGTTCCTTCGGTTCATGTTATTTGAACCTTGCAACTTGAATAGTCCTCTGTAATGAAATTAATTATGCGTTTTTCTGTTCAAAAAATATCTTCATGCATATAGATTTTTTATAATTAATTCTTGCTCTAGGTATTCCTTTTTAATATATACAATATTTTTATATATCTTCAGCGGTATTCGATCATGGTTTCATCCATTTGAGTTTTTTCTTTTTTCTTTGCTTCCTTTTTTTCCTTTTGTCTTCCAGTACACGCCACGGAATTCTCATGGAATTTGAAACGAAATAACTAGTAACACATTTTATTTTTATTTTTATTTTTATTATTTTTATTCATCATTTTATTCACATCAATTCCATCAGCGTATTTTTATTCATACATATATATCTAACTATCGCTTTTATAAATGTCTATATTTGAGTCTCATACCAATGGTCGGATTATAAATTCTCTTTTGAATTCAAACACTTTCCCTGGTATGGCGGTATGTTCGCTGGACTTTGATTCTCTTTTTTTAACGTCGTGGGTTCATTTTATATATATATATATATTTTTTTTCGTTTTTCTTTATATATATATTATTTTTTATCATCCTTTTTCTTTTCTTCTTTTTCTTTTATCTGCAAAACATAATAAAGAGTTATTTTTAATTAGAGAATGTTTAACCTTTATGAACTCTTGACGCTTGAATTACTTTGATCTTTGACCTTTTGCGGCTTTCCTCGTGTCTCTGAGGGCGCCAAATTTGAATCTTGTATGTATAAATGTGATGACAGCTCTCTGTATTCATGTATCTACCCCTGAAGAAGAAGCGTTATGCTTCGAAACGCGTAGGGATTAAAGGGTTAATTTTTTTTTTAAACCTTGTGTGGTTATTGAATTCGTCCAGCAGCGCACTCAAAGTCCAAGAATATATTCCTTATTGAATAGACACAAATTCAAAATTGGTTTTCTACAACATAGTCTTTCTAGACATTTTGCTTTAAAGCATAATAGAAACTCTAATGGATTCAAAATAAGTCCTATTGAGCGTATTCCAAATGATCATCCCGACAGAATCGGGCAATTGAATCGTAAAGAAATCTGGATTTATAGATTGAACACATTGAAACCTAATGGACTTAATGAGATCACTGAAGTTTTTTTATAATGTTACTTTTTAACAGTGTATTTTTTCACTATTAATCTTGTATGATAATTTCCTTTCCATACATTTAATGTTTATATATATTATATATTTTATTTTTCATTATAATTGTTCACAGAAATAATATATATAATATTCCTCTTTTTCTTTTTTTTTTTTTTTGGTGAGACTTCTTGTAGGTCCTTTCCTTACATCTAGCACCAATGGATCCTTTTTATTCACATGTTTTTTATTTATGTTATACATACATTTTTCTTATATATATATATATATATATATATATATTTTTTTTTTTTTTTTTAAATTTTTTTTTTTCTCTTTTAATAAACGAATTTTAACCCCCCTTTTTGACATATATAAACATTCCCATTTTTTTATATATACATAAATATTCCCTTTTCATCAAGCGCTTCTTCCTCCAGTATAGTGGTTTTGAACCTCCCTTCTTTTCCTTATAAATATAATTTTTCCTGTCTCAAAATTGAGAGTTTCTATATATATCATATTTATATATTTTATTTTTTATCACAAAAATGACATACATAATTGAATATAATATTCTTCTTTTTCCACCCATCCCGGTAGCGATCTGGCTCCATATGGTCTTTTTTGGGTGAGATTTATTGTAGGTCCTTTCCTCACACTCGGTACCAAAGGATTCTTTGAAGTTTTAAGCATAGTCACACTCCTTCTTATTCAAAAAAATTTTTTTTATTCATGTTGTACATACAATTTTTTATATATATACATTTTTATTTCTTCTTTATTTTTAATAAACGAATTTCACCCCCTCTTTATATACACATAAACTTTTCCTTTTTTAGATATAATAAATATTCTCTTTTCCAAGCGCATCTTCCTCCAGTACAGTGGTTCTGACTCTGGACTCTGAGTCTTTTCCCTTCTTTTTTAACGGGTTCGGTATTTTCAGCTTTCCTTTTTTAATTTTATTTTTATCACTTTTTCTTCTTTTCTTTTCTTCTTTATATCATGTTTATTCTGCAATAAGAAACAAACGAAAAAGCATTTTAATTTGTTTGCAAATGGATTAATATACTTTGCGCAGCTTTAACCTGTGAACTTTGACATTTGTTCCACTATCACATGCTTCTTTGGCGCCCAATTTTAAATAGTGTAACTTTATTGATCCAGACAGACAAGACTAAGCCCTTTCTGGTAGAGGTGGATGCCTCATCAGTAGGTGTGGGGGCTGTTCAGTCACAGGAGGGAGAGGATGGGGTACATCCCTGTGCATTCTTCTCTAAGAAATTTTCAGAGGCGGAGCTCAACTACGATGTTGGGAACAGAGAATTACTGGCTATTAAGCTTGTGTTTGAGCATTGGGGACATTTTTTGGAGGGTGCTAGACATGCTATACAAGTCTTTTCTGATCATAAGAATCTGACCTATCTGGATGCTGCTAAACGTTTGAATGCTCGTCAAGCTAGGTGGGCATTGTTTTTTGCCTGGTTCCATTTCTCTGTGACATATATCCCTGGGACAAAGCATGTTAAAGCTGATGCTTTGTCTCGAAGTTTCTACCCAGCAGTTAATACTGAAAAGGAGGGATCTATTCTGCAGAAAGGGGTGGTGGTGGCAGCTTTAGGTTCTGAGTTGGAAAATAGCATTCTTAAAGCCCAGGATGCAGCACCAACCAACACTCCGTATGGGAAATTATTTGTGCCTAAAGCCCTGAGGAGAGCTTTGTTTGCGGAATGTCCATGAGTCTTGTTTGGCTGGTCATCCAGGGATTGCTGAGACTAGAAAGTCGAGCGGTCGGAATTTCTGGTGGCTGGGGTGGCTAAGAGAAATCATCTAGTGGGTGCGTCAGTGTACAGTGTGCGCTAGGTCTAAGGCTTCTCATGCTTCAGCAGCAGGGTTGCTGTGCCCATTAGAGGTTCCTAGTTCCCCACGGACGCATCTTGCAATGGATTTTATCACCGACCTGCCGGTCTCTGAGGGTTTTTCTGTTATCTGGGTTGTGGTAGACCGGTTTAGCAATATGTGTCATCTGGTCCCGTTCAATAAATTACCCTGCGCTAAGACACTTGCCAGGGCATTTGTGAAAGAGATTGTCAGACTCCATGGTGTCCCCACAGACATTGTCATAGGGGACCACATTTTGTGGCTCGATTTTGGCGTGCCTTTGAGACAGACTTAAGGTTCATTTGTCATTTTTATCGGGTTATTATCTGGAGTCCAATGGACTGAGAGGAAGAACCATGACGTTGAGCAGTTTTTGAGATGTTTTGTAGCAGACAATCAGGAGATGTGGTCGGAATATCTACCATTAGCTGAGTTTGCTCTCAATAATCTTACGTCTTCTTCCGCTGGGTGTTCTTTTTTTTGTTGTACTGGGAAGCCTCCATCTTTTGGTCCTTGTTCTAGGATTGGGGCAGCAGTGCCTGAGGAGTAGAGTTTTTCTGGAAATTTGGAAAATGTTTTGACCAGTGTGCGCCATAATCTGAATCAGGCTAATAGGAGGTTTAAGAAATATTTTGACAAGAAAAGAAGGGAGGCGAGGTTTGTTGTTAGGGACATGGTTTGGTTGTCCTCTAAGAATTTGCATTTAAAGATCCCTTCTAAAAAATTGGGGCCTAAGTTTGTAGGATCCTTCAAAGTGGTTCAGATTGTCAACTTGGCAGCGCTCAGATTGGACATTCCTTCATCCTGGAAAATTAATTCAGTTTTTCATGTATCTTTGCTGAAGAAAGTTGACACACCTGATAAGGTGGCTATGCCATCTGCTCCTCCAATTGATGAGGACTGTGAGTTTGAGATTTCACGCATTCTTGATTCCAGGTGGCACAGAGGAGGCTTACAGTATCTCGTGTCCTGGAAGGGTTTCGGTCCCTAGGACAATTCCTGGGTGAAAGCTGTGGACGTCTCAGCCTCAAGATTAATTAAGGCTTTTCACAGGAGATTTCCCAATAAGGCTTGGCCTAGAGGATCCGGGGGATCCTCGTTAAAGGGGAGGTACTGTTAGAATCAGCTCAGTTTGTGACTATCCACCGTTTTCTTGTAGTGTTTAGGCTGCTGGTCTTCTTCCCCTGGTGCTGGGTATGTCTTGGGTCAGGTGATTGTACCACTCTTTATTAACCTGCAACTGTCTCTCATTCCTTGCTGGACAACAGTGATAATCTGCTTGACGTCTTGCTTGGAGCCTTGCTTTGCCTTCTGTGTGTTTGGTGCAGTTCTGGGACCTCTGGTTCTGCTTGTCTTAGTGTCTGTTTTCAGTTTGTTGCTGCAGTCTTCTCTTTGTGTTCTATTAGGAGGTGACCCATTTTTGTACCCAGTCCTTAGATCTTTCAGGGAACCGCTTCCCCCATCTAAAGGTCTTCGCTTGAGATTAGCCTTGGATCGTCCGTGGGTCTATTCACAAGGAATGGGTATTCCATCATAGGGTATCAGCCTAGTCACAGTGCAGGGTCAGTTCTCCCCCTCCTACCCTAGTCCTGTGCTGCAATACCATAACAGAGGCTTTCCTTCACGTCTCATCATCCACCCCACTAGATCACCAGAATTAACGTGTTCCATGCTGCTACAGCCAGTGTCAAATTCTTAGCAAGGGTGGGTGGTTATGCTGGTCGTAAAATAATTGTTATGAAGAACGATGAGGTGTACCCCACATGGAGAAAATGTTTGCTAGCCTAAGTGTATGGGCATTACAACTCTAGGAGACTCGCTCCTTTGTAATGTGACATTTTTTTTTTAAGAGGCCCTCCTCCATGTTTCTTCCAAGTGGGGATTGGGATGCGGGCAAATTTGGGTCAAGGTGTCCCTTGCTTTCAATGCATAAGGAAATAGTATGGCAGGACCAACTGAAAAATATGAAGTGGATTTTCCTGTGCCCATACAGTATGTGGGTTCAAAGGCTTATTGGGGTGCATATGTCTTGGTAACAGGGCAGGCCTTGCAGTTAATGTATAAGAAAACAGAATGGGAGTGAAAAATGAGTAATGTGAAGTGGATTTTCCTGTGCCCATCCAGTATGTGGGTTCAAAGGCTTATTGGGGTGCATATGACTTGGTAGCAGGGCAGGCCTTGCATTCAATGCATAAGAAAACAGAATGGGAGTGCAAAATTAATAATGTGAAGTGGATTTTCCTATGCCCATCCAGTATGAGGGTTCAAAGGTTTATTGGGGTGCATATGACTTGGTAGCAGGGCAGGCCTTGCAGTAAATGCTTAAGAAA
Organism: Dendrobates tinctorius; assembly: GCF_039654945.1. NCBI lineage: Eukaryota > Metazoa > Chordata > Amphibia > Anura > Dendrobatidae > Dendrobates > Dendrobates tinctorius. The sequence continues at coordinate 2,284,999 of NW_027361717.1, forward strand.
ACAGTATGGGAGTAAAAAATGAATAATGTGAAGTGGATTTTCCTGTGGCCATCCTATCCGTGGCTTCAAAAATTTATTAGTATTAGGGTGCATATGACTTTGGGGCAGGCCAGAAAATTCATTCAATGCAACATTTTTTCAGGAAGCCCTCCTGTACCTCTCGTGAAAGGGGCATTGTGGTGCATCATAATTCTTGGGAGCCCATCCACTCACTGCATAGGCAATAACAGTTTAGGAGACCCACTGTTTAATTATGGCCCTTTAAGAATATTAATGCCACCTGATGGCCCTCTAAAAATAGACTCTGTGACTTTAAGAGTCCCTCCTTCAAAAATGAAACAAGATGTGTCTACTTATGTGTCACACTACATGGCCAGCTAGGGTTGCTAAATGTTACAATGACATTTCCCAGTCAATGCATTTGTATTGGTTGAAATCAATGCTAAAGTTGAAAAACGCATCAAAAACGCTGCATGTGAACATAGCCCAAGTGGTGGAGGAACATTTTTGTTTTGGGTTAATTATTTTGCCTAATAAACAAGTCATTAACCTGGAAGGATGTTCCTTAACATATTTCCCAGCAAAATCCATTTTGCTTTCGTTTTTGTATGTTTTTAATGCGCCTATAAAAATGGTGTGAAACTCTGACAACATTGTTTACAGCTGTGAACTAGGAGTCAGAAATGCTTCCAGGGGCATTTGCCATGATGTTCACGGGTCATTTGAGCAGTGTTTCCATCATTTTCAGATGTTTTTAGACCTCAAAAGCTAAATATGCTCGGGTCTCCCACAGACTTATATTGGTCTCGTTGTTCTGTCCGAGTATTCCAATTTGCTCTACCCGAGCAACGAGCACACGAGCATTTTAGTGCTCGCTCATCACTAGCAAGGATGAATCTAAACAGACAAAATCAAGAATTAACTGGACAGACCTGTGGGAAAACATTTCTCTTGACCTGAACACTGTTTGATAGATTTAAAAGTATCAATACTGAAAGGTCATTTAAGGATGACAGAGAGAGAATAATTAGGTTATTCAAATTAATAAGAATGTTAAATTGTTTGACAATAGGACTGAATTTCAAATCTGGATTTATGACTCTCTACATGGAAACAATTCAATCCTCCACCAGACAGACTCCAGATAACTAAGGAAATATTTCCACAGCCTCCTATTTCAATAACCCTAAATTGTTTTCCTTTAGAAACATCACCTCTTCCACCTAATGAACAAATGTCCTGTTGTAAAATCTCTTAAATGTTGTACAACTGTCTGATTAATTCATTTGTAAACCCGCCTGAAAAAGGAGCCTATGTGCTCTTAAAACTTGCAAATATATTTTTTTATGGTTACCCAATAAAGGCATCACTCTGACAATACTTTTGTGCTTTTGGGGCATAAAAGTGTTACTTCGTTTTTTCTGACCAACATGGTACCACAATATAATTTTTTACTGGATATCATGATACCATCAATGAAATGTAGTTCCCTGACACCATCAGCACTCATGCAGCCCCACAAAAGAACATTGCCACCACCATGTCTCACTGTAAGCACCATGCATTTTTCTAAATTCAATTTTTCAAATGCATGGCACCTACAGTAACACATAGGGAAATCTGAAGAGACAAGTTTTACACTGTTTACACTGAAAGATTATTAATGAAAGGAGCACTCTTAAAAATATTAGTTCATGATAATTTCAATATAAATAAAGCTTTACTTGCAGAGAGATGATGGAGGTAATACTTAGTATATAGTGTCCTGTCTTGTTAGGTACAGTGCTGTATCTTATTATGTACAGTATCATCCCTTTTTGTTTTGTATATCACTGTCCCTTTTTAGATAGTGTCCCCTCTTTTAATGTAGAGCACTGTCCCTTATTATGATTTACAGCATCTCCTTTTGCTATGTAGAGTGCTGACCTTTATTACATAGCATTCATTTTTGTTACATAAAGCACTGGCCCTTATCAAATAACATCCTCTCTTGGTATCTATAGTGCCATTCCTTATTAAATACCAAACTCTCTTGTCATATAGCACCATCCATAACTTACATATATTAAACTCTTGTTATATATATAGTGCCATCTCTTATTACATAGCGTCCTCTCATGTTATGCAGTGTCCTCTTTTATTAGATAGTATTCTCTATTGTTATGTATAGCTCTATACATAAGGAGAAAAATTGATGCAGCGAGTATTGTGTGTCTGCAGATGTGTCCGGGAGCACCTATGTGTGTAACTTATCATATGACCTCACAAAAATTGCCACGTGACATGTCACATGATACATCGGGTTCTGGGGGGCCATGCACTCTAAATTAGACTGTTCATCATTAATCCACTCTTTAGTAATTGGAAAACAAAACAAGACCTTTTTGCACTTTACACTAAAATATAACTAGTTTTAATTTAAGAAAAGGCTGCCAATGGTTGAGGCTGCCTCAGCAGTATTGGTAGGAATAGATTACAATAATTGTGCCATTGATCTTGTCCTTTAGCACAATTCCTGTGATAAATTCAAATGATTAATTAAATTTAATCATAGCTTATGTAGTTTATGGCATAATTGTTTCTTCTTGTAATGGGAAATGAGCTGATACAGTGATGTGATAATACAATGGATCAGCTCATAGGACAGATATACCATATTACAATATATTAAGCTAATTTATAAAGTGTACACTATGTTGCAAACTGCAATTAGATGGTTTTCTTGAAAATAACCTGTTATGTTGAAATGATTACTCTCACTATTGCATTTGGAAACTTCAAAATTAACACAAAATTAAAAAATACTTATAAAAACTATTTGGCTATATCAAAATATAGAGACGAGTGAACTAATTCAGGGCTAATCCAAATAAGTAGCAGTTTGTTTCAGGCAAATCTAGCAAAATGACAACTGGCCAGCCATCATTTTGATGGATCAGAAAGGGCCAGGAAGGGGTTAAGATTAGAGATGATCGAACATGTTTAGAAAGCGTTTGCCAATCTCAAATTTGGCACGAATGTAGCATTTGTGTTCGCTTTCATAAGCATTTTTATAAAAAGTCGGCAATAGTCGGTCACAGTTATTTTACACTAATGCTTTTGTAAGACTTTGGCTAGGATAGTGGTGCTGTATGATGAGCGGGGGGATAGGTTTGATGAGGGGAGAGAGTTTTTAGAGGTTAAAGGAGCAGCTGAAGAGATTACAGTAGCGGCGCTCTTTTTTTTCACTTAACTGTGTTACGTGTGTTTATTCCAGCAACTAATCAGGGTGCAGAAACCATTCACAACATCATGACACAAGGTTTTCTGTGATTGGTTGCTGAAGTAACATATCCCTGGCTATATAAAAAGCAGACATATTGTTTTTCTGGCACCATTTGCTCAGCATCACAGTGCAGAGAGGTTGCTCCTGAGATAGTGCTGGTGCTGCTGAAAGTGAACTTGTCCTGTGTGAAATCGATCTTCCAGCATCGAAGTAGATTGTGCAAAAACTGTGTGGCCATCTCCTAGAGCAAAATTAGCTACTCCAGATCATTTGTGCTAAAACTGTGCTTCAGTGGTAAATCTGAAGGCCAGATTTCCACGTAAAAAATTGTTAGGTCTAATATAGTGGTGCAACCACAAGGCTCTATTAGCTACTCCAAATCGTTTGTGCTAAAACTATGCTTCAGTGGCAAATCAGAAGGCCAGATTTCCACTTTAAAATGGTTAAGCATAAAAAGTGCTTTTCAGGCACACTATGGTAGAAAATAAATAGTGATTGTTCATTTAATGACAGGTAACTGACAGCAGTTGGCCTAAGGTTGTGAAACAGCAGGGTGCAAGAGGGGAAGATTATTTACAACATGAGTGGGAAAAAGAGAGGTTGTGGTGGAAGGGGAAATGGGCTTGGTGTTTGACGTGTATATGAGTAAGGCTGGTTTCACATTAGCGCTTTTTAAGCGCACGCACGGCCGGGGGTAGCTCCGCCCCTGAGCCGGCTCTCTGCCCGGTGTGCCCGCCCCTTGCTTGTAGCGCCGCCTCCTAGCGCACAGCGGCGCCTGCGATCGGCGCACCCTATCTTTAGCATAGGGTGCGCAGATCGTGCGCAGGCCGTGCGCTAGTTGCGCTTTGACCTGCGCTGCGCACTTTTGACGGTGCGCCGTGCACGCCAAAATCTGAAAAGTTTGATTTTGGCGCGCACGGCGCACCGTCAAAAGTGCGCAGCGCAGGTCAAAGCGCAACTAGCGCACGGCCTGCGCACGATCTGCGCACCCTATGCTAAAGATAGGGTGCGCCGATCGCAGGCGCCGCTGTGCGCTAGGAGGCGGCGCTACAAGCAAGGGGCGGGCACGCCGGGCAGAGAGCCGGCTCGGGGGTGGAGCTACCCCCGGCCGTGCGTGCGCTTAAAAAGCGCTAATGTGAAACCACCCTTAATGTGTATGTGAATGAAAGCTGAATTGAACAAACACTGTCTTGCTCTATCCAAAGACCACTGTTACTGGCAAGCCTACTTGACTCCCTTCCTTTGGCAACCACACAGCAGTATGCCATGTAGATGAGGCTCAGAAAAAGCATGTGCTCCAGTGGATGACAAGTGCTGCATCAAGTGGCTTCTCCTCTTCTTCCTCCACCTTAACATCACACACAGTACAATCCTCAAAGGTGGCACCCCAATCACACTTGTTTCCTCCCGCATGAAAACTTTCCAAACACCCAACTGACTGGAGGACCTCAGATGGGCCATGCTGAAGAGCTGTTCACACATTGTATTCTATGGGCATCAGGGGTCTTCTCTGAAGAATTACAGAATCCAGAGGAGGAAAGCATTTGAATGGATGCCCAAAATGTTTTCATGTTTGATATGGGGCTGAAGAAGTAGGGTCCAAGCAGAATCCAGACCCTTATCACCAGACTTTAACCACCAAGGGTGGAGGTGATCCTGATGAGACTCAGATACCAAAGGCGCACATGGACTGTACTGTGATATCAGGGCAGGAAGAGGAGGAGAAGGGTGATTCTCAGTGTGAGGAGTGTGAGAAAAGAGAGGATGAATATGAGGTTGTAGATCCCATTTGGTGTGAACCCAGAGGTACGCAGCTGAGTAGGTCAGTAGAGGAGGTGAACGAGGATGAAGATGAAGAGGTTACACTACGGCTTCCCACACAGACAAGAAATAATGCAACCACGACAAACACTACATCCTCAGCCCCAACTCTGGCTGTGGCCAGTAACAGTCGCGAGTGTGTAGTTCTCAGGGACGGCAAGGGATGCCTAGCTTGGGCATTTTTTATCTCCCAAATTTTCAAACAAAAATGCAGTAGAGGTAAAAATTGCAATAATTTGACAACGTCATGCATGAACCGACACTTGTGTGGTCAGCATGCCTAAATGTGGGAATCACACTGCACTATGCGGACTACTGGGCCTCATCAACCACCGACTGTCCCATCAACTCCATCAGCTGCTTCTTCCTCCTCCATCACTATTCCAAATCTTCTCACACAGGTATCCAGCCTCAGAAACTATAATTGTTTACCGACCACAGTTGGAGTGAGTGAAAGCCGGTCAGCTGTTATGGAAGTATACATAACTGCTGCTTTTGTGTCATCTACTACAACACATCTTTCACAATTCACCATAACATCTCCACCTGCACCTCACTCACAATCCAGCAGTTTGCCCTGTTCTCCTTACTCTGCGCTCTCTCAGCACAGCAGCCAGCTCTCGGTCCCGCAGTTGTGGTCATGTAAAAGAATATTTCCTCCTACACATGGCAAAGCTAATCCTTGAACGCCACCATCTCCAATCTGTTGGCTACGGAAATGCTGCCTTTCCGCCTGGCGGAAAAAGATGGTTTCTGAAAGTTGATGGCTGTCGCAGTCCCCCAGTTCCTTTTGCCCAGTCACCATTACTACTCTAAAAAAGCTGTGCCTGCGCTACACCAGCATGTCACAGACAATGTCACCCATTCCCTGAAAAAATCTATGTCTTCCAGGGTGCATTTCACTTCTGACACCTGGATGAGCAAGCATGGGCAGGGACATCTTGCTGATTGGGCACTGGGAGACTCTGGTGGCTGTGGGGGCAGGCGGTCAAGGGGCTGCACCACAAGTCTTTGAATCCCCAAGACTTGCATAATCTTTGTATCTAACAGTTCTTCCACTGGTTCTGCCTCCTCAACCTCCTCTAGGGCCTCCACATGTGCCCTAATCAGACACTTATTCCAACAGTGCAGATAGAATCTCCCCCACCTCTGTACTTGCAGCCGTAGCTCACCGCAATCAAGCAGTGTTTAAATAAATATGCCTTGGATATCACTGTCACACAGCTCAAGAGTTGTGTACAGGTATCCAGAGCGAATTAGAGCAATGGCCGTCTCCACTAAAACTGGAGCCATAGAAAGCTGTGTGCGATAACGATGCAAACATGGTGGTGGCCATATGTCGTGACAACCTCTCACACGTGCCTTGCATGGCTCACGTCCTCAACTTGGTGGTGCAGCAATTTCTCCACCACTATCCTGGCCTGGATGTACTGCTGCAGAAAGCACGGTCTCTGCGTGCTCACTTCCGCCGATTGCACCCCGTAGGTTATCGACTTACATCGCATATACAGTAGGTCTTTCGGCCTATCGGTTAACCGTTTGATTAGCAATGTTCCGACACAGTGAAATTTCACTCTGCACATGTTGCAGTGGCTGTGGCAGCAGCGACAAGCCCTGGTGCAGTATGTTCTATTGCATAGCCTGGGCCACTGCAGTCCGGACATGATGCAAATCACACGGAGTGGGCACAAGTGAAGGACCTCTGCACCTTTCTGCATAGTTTTGAAATGGCTACTAAGATGTTTAGCACTGATGATGCCATCATCAACATCACTATTCCAGTCATCTACATGCTGGAGCACACTTTGAATAATCTGCGTGAGGATGTGATGATCCCAGAGAAAGAGTTGGAAGCAGAGGAGGATGCGGAAGGGATAACAATATCTCAAATTTCCGGAATGTCATCGCAAAGGCAGGTGACATGGGAGGGTGGCTTACAGTGATCAAGTGGGGCACATGGTACAAACAAACTGTTAGTGAAGATGCAGGAGCCACGGAACAATTTGAGGAGGACGATGTGATGGACGTGCAATAGTCAGGAGATGAAGAGAATAATGATATGCTCTCTGTTGTCCATGGTTGGCAGAAGGGAATGGAGGAAACAACTTTGAGTGTTACTCTGCCACCAACACAGCATGGACTTGGACCTCATGGAAGTGCATGACTCATAAGCGCCTTCTTGCTGCACTATCTTCAACACGATGGCTATATTCTTATGGTTAGAAATAGTGGTGACTGTTGGTTTGTCACTCTGCTAGATCCACGGTACAAGAGTAAATTTGGCCAGATGCTTCCCCTCTTGGAAATGGGCCTGCACTTACTTTCAGTCAACTACCTTTGTTACTATTCTTACATTTTTTATCAATAGTCTATGAAACTGATGTTTGTGCCATCTGAATGTGGATGGAATGAAAAAAAAAATTGGAGGCGTTACACAAGGTGTGAGGCCTCACGGCTAAGAAGGCTTACACCTCTTTCTTAACCACCAGTTCCTCATTGAAACTTCAATTCCAAGCCATAACTGCTGGGCCAGACCCTGATACCTCATGAATGGCCCATGGCTGACTGCTTCTGTGCCATTATAACAGCATTATCTTCAATTATCTGCTTCTGTGCCATTATAATTGCATTATCTTCAACCCGGTCCCCTCCAGGAAGCACAGGGTTGGCGCTTGAGAACCATGTTCATCCGGCCTCCACCTCAACCCCTTACAAATCAGCCAAGCAGTCTGAGGCTCAAGTTTTTGATAAATCCGCTGGCTGATCATCCATGGCCCATCCACCTAGCCCTGCCTCAGAAGTGGAAGAGGCTGAGTGCTATGATGGTTATGTTGGAAGATGAGTACCTGGGAGAAGTAGCGCACATGGTCAGTGGATTACCGCTGCACATCTCAGAGGATGTCAAAACACAGTTGACAACTGCAGCATCTTGACGCAGTGTACAGACTGACAAGAATTGCAAGGGTGAGGAGTGGGTAAAAAATAATGCTGGGGATGATGAGGTCATAGACCCTACATGAAGCTAAGGTCATCTTAGTGATGTGTGGAAGAGGAAGAGGAGGTTGTCATTTTGCCCCAGGAGCATAGCAAACTCAGTTCATAAAAATGACAAAAAGAAAAAAGCAATGTATCTCCTCACCTGACTCTTCCACCAACACCACCACGTCTGCTGAAACCTACTGCACCTCCGCCTCCACTTTACTTCCACCTCCAAATTAAAGATTATATTTTATTTTTTTATTCCATGTTATTTGAAGTCATTTTCCTATGAAAAATTGTTTGCATGGTAATAGTCCTGCTCTTACACCCCATTTTGATTCCTTCTGCAGCCCACTAGCCCTCAGTATGATCACTTTGCAGTTATTTTAAAACACCAAAGTTGGGCTCCCAGTTGACTTCTATTGGGTTTGGGTTTGCTCTCAAATTCGGGGTCAAGTTCAGATGCCAGACCGAACTTTAAACTACAGTTTGGTTAAACCCGAACATCCAGGGAACCACTCATCCCTGTTAAGAATGGGTCACCGAGGATGGCAGGAACAGGCTAAGCCACCAGAAGACCAGAGAGGTTGGTAACTAAGCGGATTGCAGACCCCTGATCATATCCGCACAACTAGCAGTAGCCGTGGAGCGTTCCCTAGACGCCTCATCACAGCCGGAGGACTACCTAAGTCTAAAGACAGAAAGATGAAATCTAAACTGCCCCGGAGCAGATCCCCAAAGGAATAGACAGCCCCCAAAAATATATTGTCAGTGAGACTAGATGAGACACAAACACAGGCAGAGAACAGCCTGAGCAAACGGTGGGGCCAAGCTGTCTAGACAGGACAGGATAGAAAAGATACTGTCTGCAATCATGCATAAAACCCTGAAAAAGTCCAACACTACTGATATACAAAAAACCTGAGCTCACACGATTTCACCCCCGCTAGATCAGCACTCTGGTATAAACTGGCAGCAAGCAAAATGATACTAACATAACAGGGGACTGAGAAAGCTGCAACATATGAAGCAGGGCCCAGCGCTGCCCCCAGCAGGGAGCACGCTGAACCCTAGCAGCAAAACAGAAAGCAAAAAAAAGACACAACCAGTTTAGATGCAAAGGACTAGCAAAAGAATCACTTAGCTGAACCATGCAGATCAGGCAGGGGTCAAAAGAACTCAAAATGCACACTGAGGAAATCACCAGCAACCGCCAAGAGCAGCCAGCTCAGTTATATGCTCCCAGCCAGTAATCCCAGGTTTTCAATTATCGTCATCAGAGCAGAGGGAGCTTCGGCTCAGAACTCCAAGCAAGAGAATTCACAACAGATCCCTACTTGTGAGAACCATCCTGGGCTGTGTCAGGGTCACAAGTCCTGGCCTAGCATGAAGAAGGATTCAGCACTAGAGATGGGCAGACACCTAGATGTTTGGGTCCAGCGGATTCGGCCCAACAGCTACAAAAAGTTTGGGTTCGGGTACCAGAACAGTACCCATACCCCATTCACTTGAATTGGGGGCCAGAACATCAACAGAACATGACAGCGTGGCAAACACCGCTTCTGATCGATGGTGCAACAAAAACCCGGTGTTCGTGCAGCCAAACCTGAACAGTAATATGGACTTCCTGATGAAGTCCGTGTTCGGTGTCCGTGCCAGAAAAGTAGGTGATCGGTACAGATGCCGAACATTACTGTTTGGGTTCGCCGATCTCTATTCAACACTTGTGATGATGATAAGAAAGATGTGACGAGGACCAGACTGATGAAGGGGCTGAAAAGTCAGTGATAACGTTAGCACAAGTATTTTTTTATTTTTGACATTTTAGATTTATTATGTTCTGGAGTCTGGAAAAATCACAGATAATTATAAGTGACATTCAATTCATGACAATATTTTCTCTGCAAATCAAATTTCCTGGTAACATCAGGACAAAAAAGCAAATTTGTATTTTGCCTGATCTACTCACATCAAGTTTCCATTTTTTCTACATAGCCAAACACTCACTCGTCTGACATCTACTCTTTCTGACTCAAATGAAATGGTAATTAAGATAAGCATTCATATGTTCTCAACAGGGAGAGGGGAATTAGTCACAAACAGATGCCCTTGGTGGCTGTTTTTTTCCTTTAAAAACAAAACAATTGGGAATTAAAATTATTATTTATTTTCTCCCCTGAATGTGCTTGTTTAGGGAGAGGTGGGAGGCCTCTATATACAGAAGATAGTTAGTTTGACAGATAAACTGCATCAAAAACCATGCAGTCAGATTTTGCTATTAAAAATGGCTAACATAAAACAAAATATTAAAAAACATCACAGAAAAAAGACACAGCCATACCTACACCAGGTCAGATTACCAATGCACTTGAACGATGTAGTTGACCTCGCCATGATAAAAGCAGGGGCAGCACAGGTGGCGTGCACTTAAATAGTGCCTGATCTAATAGTATGGGCATCATCAATGGGCTGTAAGCCAGACACTGCACATCAGACGTATCTGTGTGACTGGTGTCCTATGCAAGCTCCATCTGGGTGCATGCTTAACACTACACAGCCACCCCTTCCATAAATTCGTAGGTTTGTGAGTAGCTGTTTGCATCAGGATTTTGCACCTGTGCTTCCCCCTCAAATTTTGCTATTAGTTGTTAGTAACATATTAATATCTCAGCATATATTTATCTTTTTATTTTCATTGCATTATATAGACTAATATGGGTCCAACAATATGGCAAAAAACTTCAAAAACAATAGTACGTAGACAATCGAGAATTCAGCAAAGTTTACCTTTATGATAACTTTCTAGACGACAACATAATCAACAATGAATCTGGTTATTTATTTAATTACTCACCAGCCTGCATTCATTTGTGATTAAAGTAAAGTATTACTACATGCAGTCTGCTTAATGAATGTGGATGTTCCCTCCAGTACATACTTCTTCCTTGGATGTTACCGGCTTGGTTTAGATGTAATTAGATTTGAGCCAATTAGCTTGTTTATGTAAATGTCTATTTTTGCGTTACATTTCTTAAAGGTTAGAATTTCCGCCTGAATACTAAATAACCTGAAGTGTGACTATTTGTAGAGTAATTTATTTGTATAAGTTTGTTTTTGTTATTTTAGCATACATTTTCCATTATAATATTAATTCTTTAAACTAATAATCCTTTCTACAACGGGAACAACATGCAAGAATTTACTTTTAATAAGGTTTACTATTTGTCGTAGTCGTAGATTGACTTAAAAAATATTTATACATAGGTTATCTAGTTGATACAAGTAAAATATATTTGTTTAAGAATTAGAATATATGATTTTGTTTTCTCTTTGATCTGGAAGGTTCATTGATGGGGTTATTCCCAACAACTCCAACTTGTATCAGGAGAGAATATATCTTAATTTCATGCAACTTTTACAAAGTCATTGCCACTTTAAGAAACGTTGCATAAATCAAATATACAAGCAAATCTATTATATTATTTCTAAACACTGTTTTTCGGGGATTCCTCTGTATCGCCATTCATACTGCATCCACACACACATGATACACCATTTGAAAGGTAAACTTGCCCCCTTCAGCAAGAAAATAGCCAAACAAACCACACATCCATGATTTGATCACAAAATACAGTTTAAACATTAATCTTCATAAACCTGATAAACCTGCAGTAATGAAAAATGACCTACAGGTGGCACCACAGTACCCCAAAGCACACTACCAACACAATTGTAAACATGCACTGCTTTTTCAAGGATTACTTTGCCCCACATATACACATGATACACCATTTGAAAGGCAAACTTGCTCCCTTCAGCAAGAAAACAGCCAAACAAACCACACATTCACGATTTTATCAATAAATACAATTTAGACATTCATTTTCATAATCCTGCAGAAAGACACAATAACCTGCAGGTGGCACCTCAACCAGAATACAATTTTTGGCCTCTACTTATCAAAACAATTTATTGTATTACCAATTTACATATATAAATATTTGTCTGTGTTTGTCAGCTTATGAAATACATTTACATTTGACCAGCTAGCTTTTGCTGAAATTGCCTGCGCCCACGACGACCAATGTGCAAAAATTTTGCACGGGCCAAGCTAGTATAAAATAATTTGTAAGAATTTAGCTCCTTTCTCTACTTAAGTGCAATTCATTTATTACCCTCTGTATCATGAAATCACCATACAATTTGAAAACCAACTCTAATAAGTCTTAGTCAATGCAAGCACAGTGAGATGTCAGATTACACCTACAATTATACTCTTTGGAGATAGGAGGGGAGGAGAAGTGAGGAGCATTCAGTTCTTGTTGACAATTAAAAAATAATGAAAAAAAATGTGTGGGAGTCTCCCGTAATTTTCATAATTAGCAGTAAAAAAAATCCAATGGCTGGGGGGTAATGTTAATATTCTGGGAAAGACACAAAATTTATAAAGGTTCCCAAGCTAGTAACATCAGCTCACAGCTGTATACTTAGCCTTTCCTATTATTAAAATAAATGTACCCCCCAAAAAATGACCTAGGGTCCCCCTATATTTAATAGCCAGAAAAGGGTAGCCAGAAAGCTGCTGGCTGATATTAATAGCCTAGGAAGGGGCAATGGATATTGTCCCCTCCCAGACTAAAAACATCATCTCTCAGCCGCCCCAGAAATGGTGTATCTATAAGATGCATCAAATCTGGCACTTAGCCTCACTCTTTTCAGTTGACCTGACATGGTGGTAAGTGGGGTGATAGTTGGAGGATTTATGTCACCTTTGTATTATCAGGTAAGATCAAGCCCAGAGGTTACTAATGGAGAGGCATCTATAAGAGGCCCCCATTATTAACCCCATAGTCATATTGTATAAACACACACACAGAATAAAGTTTTTTAATTGAAAGAATGACACAGACTGATTTAATGAATCTAAATTAAACCATGCTCACGTCATCACCCAGTCCACAGAAGCCAATGTCTCCTGTAACAGAATTAAAATAATAAACAACAATATTCCTCACTTGTCTGCAGAGAAGATAATAATCCATTTGTCACGCGACAGGTCTAGCTCTGCTACATCTAGATGGCAGGCTGCATTGTTGCATGATGAGACTTTACAGCAGAGACACTGAGCAGCATGTGCTATCGCTGCTCAGTCTATCACAGTGAACTCATGTGACCTGACTGACATTACCACGAGAATGAGAAAGTTCTCATGCTCACTGTGCCATCAGAAGGGTCCTGGGAGTTCAAAGCCAATTGACTCAGTTCAACTCACAGACCTCAGCACAAGCGCCATTACAACTTTTCCCACTAAGCTAAGGTTAGCATATTTTAGACACTAGACAATTTTCTCTGAGTTATGTACACTACATCTTGCATCGCAATTGAATACCTCCACTCTTGTCAATGAAGAGCTAAAAATTAAATGCAGTCACCATTCTTACCATTAATCGTCAAAACAAAACCTATACCTATTTCCAAATTTCAAACCCTTAAAACACAGCAACTTATAGCACTCAACAAGCATTTTCCCATTCTGATTTAACTTATTCATATTATAGGCTCAATTGATGAGGTAGATTTTCTAAACCTTAGATCTCGGTGAGTAGTATAGACCAGAGGCAACAGTTCAGTGGAGCCGATCTTGACAGATGACGCAAGGATCAGTGAGAATCAGGACAACATAATAGGAAGGACAGCAGACAAACAAGTGGAGCAAAAAGTATAAATAAGCAGGTCCAGATGTATGGATATCCACTGAAAGAGGAGCAGCACTGGAAACTGATATCTTCTAACCCCTTCACCCCTGGACAATTTTTCATTTTATTCTATTTCATTTTTTCCTCCCCTTTTTTTATAGAGCCACAACTTTTTTTTTAGCAATATACAACCCCTGGCAAAAATTATGGAATCACCGGCCTTGGAGGATGTTCATTGAGTTGTTTAATTTTGCAGAAAAAAGCAGATCAAAGACATGGCATAAAATTGAGTGATTCCATCATTTTTTCCCACAGAATTGAGCGATTCCATAATTTTTCCCCTATGCTTGATTTAAAAAAGTAACCATTACTGACTACCACATTTTTTGTTCTTGATTTCTTTTAGTGTTTCTTAAAGCCAGAAAGTTGCCATTTGAAATGCCTTTAGTTTTGTGCCATGTCTGTGATCTGCTTTTTTTCTACAAAATTAAACTGAATGAACATCCTCCAAGGCCGGTGATTCCATAATTTTTGCCAGGGGTTGTAGTCATATGGGGGCTTTTTTTGTGTGTTGTACTTTTGAATGACGTCATTCATTTTATCATGTTATGTACTAAAGAGCAGGAAAAAAAATTCCTAGTGCGATGAAAGCACACAAAAAAATGCAATTCCACAATATTTTTTGTTTAATTTATTTACCGTATTCAATATATGGCAAAACTCACCCGGCAATATGATTTTCAAGGTCAGTACAAGTACGCAGATACCCAACATGCATAGGGTTTTTTTTGTTTAAGTGATGAAAAAAAAAATCAAAATTTGTCATAAAAAAATTGTCTTTACATTCCGAGAGGTTTAATATTTTCATTTTTCAGGATATGGGGCTGTTTGAGAGCTTACTAGTTTCCACCCTGATATGACATTTTTATTGATACCATTTTGGTTAAAATACAATATTTTGATCCCTCTTATTGCTCTTTATTGCAATGTTGGGGAGGCCAAAAAAAACTGTAATTCTGGCATTTTACTTTATTTTTTGCTACTTTGTTTAACAATCGCATTAATTTACTTTACATTTTGAAAGATTAGACTTTCATGAACACAGCTATACCAAATATGGGCATTTTTTTAATGGTGCTAAAGCGCGTGATTTGATCTTTTGTCTTATTTTATCTTTTCCATATTTTTAAAACCTTTTTTTTTCACTTTACTTTATTTACTTGTACCTTTAGGAGACCTGAAGCTGCAATTGTCTGAGTGCTTGTGCTATGCCTAGCAGTGCATCAGCACTAATATGTGTAGCTAAAATTCTAAAAGTCAATATCAACCTTTTAACGAGCCTTTCCATATGATTCCAATAAATGGCACTAGAGTTCACGTTCTCTTTCATTATAAAGAGGTAATTTGCATATTTAATTTCCCAGAGGAGCATTGCAGGGTTTATAAGCCTTTTCAACATTGTCATGACAGGTATGTCACTCTACACAATAAGAAACATTACCCGTTACATCCCAGTCAAAAGCCAGCCTCTCATTTAGCCAAGTCAGATCTCATACTTTACACTGATGAGTGACAACATCCTGAAACACCATGCGTGCAAATTGAGATTCTGTTTTGGATTTTATCTCAAGTCATATGGAAAGAATCATTAAATGGTTGAAATGAACTTTTAGGATTGTTAGTTCCAATAGGTGGTGATAGTATTCAAGTTCTCATCCTATCTGAAGATGCAATTTGAATATACGATTTTCACTTAAAGCATTTTGCATAATTATTTTCCTCGCTCAATAATAAAGTTCTATACAACACCACTGCAGAATTCTGTATAGCTACAGACTTCAAAAAAGCACCATGAACACAACCTCTGCTTCAAAACCTTTTTCTGTCTTATTCTTTAATTAATGCTTTTGCTCATAAAACTTCTACAATGTATCTCTCGAATTATGGAAATTACTACTAACAATTATCATTAACTCTTCCATTATTCAATAGTTTATAAAATACCACCTAGTCTAACAGACATATAAGATACCATTAGATTCACTTTAACAACATATTTTATAAGACATATACTTCACCTGCTACCATTAAAGCAATTTCCTTTGAAATTTTTGGAAAGGTGCAGAAGTCATCCAAACACCCTCCCTGAAGACTTCTCTAATGTTATTGTATGATTATGAACCAAAGAAACATGATCTTGTGAAAGCTGCATAGATGGCATTAAAGTTTTGAAACGCTTGTCCAGGGAGAAAAGTGGAGTACCCAAACACATAAAGTCTATGGGCAGTCCATAAGCAGTTAAAGGGAATCTGTCATCCATTGTTTGCCCTATCAGCAGTCGGCACTGCCATCAGGGGCTTATCTACAGCATTCTGTAATGCTGTAGATAAGCCCCCGCTCTAACCTGAAAGAGGAGAAAAACGAGTTAGATTATACTCACTGGGGGAGTGGTGCCGTGGGTGTCGGATCTGGTCCGGTGCCTCCTATGTTCTAGCGATGACATCCTTCTTTTTATTTCTACCACGACTCATGCGAAGGCGTACTTTATCTGCCCTATTGAGGGCAGAGTAAAGTACTGCAGTGCGCAGGCGCCGGATCTCTCTGACCTTTCCCGGAGCCTGCACACTGCAGTACTTTACTCTGCCCTCAACAGGGCAGATATAGTACACATGCGCAGGAGCTGCGGCAGAAGTAAGAAGGAGGGTGTCATCGCTAGAATATGGGAGGCGTCGGAACCGTGACACCCATCAGACTGGACCCCTGGGTGAGTATAATCTAACTCGTTTTTCTTATCTTTCAGGTTACATCGGGGGCTTATCTACATTTTCTTATCTTTCAGGTTACATCGGGGGCTTATCTACAGCATTACAGAATGCTGTAGATAAGCCCCTGATGGCGGTGCCGGCAGCTGATAGAGCAAAAAATAGGTGACAGTCCCTTTAGACAATGTATTTTTTTCTTCTTCTGATCAGTTTTCCCTTGTTTGCATAGCTCTGTTTTGAATAATTCTGAAACCCAAATGCCCAACCTTACCACTAATATGGTTCATTATTCTTCCACTTGAGACAGAGAGACATCAAATACGATAAGTTACTAAATATGTGTTTACTTAAGTTTTGGATGCTGCTTTTTAACATTCATTTATTAGTAAGGAAACTCAAAATTCATTACAAATTATAGCTCTTGACAGATCAGACTTCGGCTGTCAAATACCAAATAAATATCTTATTTAGCAATCCACAAATCCCCATAATGACATTTATGGAAATCCAATATGATTAACCTTTTTTGCTACATTCATATACATATTTCATCAAGTCTAAATTTTTGACATTTATGACTGTTAAAAATGAATATAAAACCAAAGGAATTAGGAACTGATCCTCCTGAGTATGGGACACAGACGTATCAGAATTTTTGACTTATTTAATTTTATTTAGTATAAAAGAATTTTTAAATCTCATAAATATTTTAATGAGAATAGTCTTTATTACTTTAAGGTTTTTTTTTTTGCAATATTTCCAGGAAGACTGGTATAGTTTGGGACATTTTTTGTATAATTTTTGCTGGGGGCTCATATTGTGTATTGGATTTTCTAAGCTTTTGGTCAGGGTGAGCAAAACATACTGAAGAGGATGGCACAGTGGGGTAGGAGTTGCCAGACTGCACATGGATCAGTGAGAAACAGGGCAGGATGGCAGGAAGACAAGCAGAAAAAAAACAGAAGACAGAGAGAAAGGACTTTGGCTTCACACAGTAACTGCAAACATATGGTCAATCTAGGACTCACAGCAAAATAATTGACAGAGTTGTAAGCTATCGGCAAACAGATTGTCAAAAGTAGAGAGGTATGCAATCAGCAAACAGGTGCTAAACTGCAGGCAGCAGTGATAAAAATGGGACACTTGATTGCAGAGAAGATAACTCACTGTTGTAGCAAAGTAGTAGTGTGAACAGTATTAATTAAAGCATAGAAAAGTTCATTATAAGGCAGAGATATTTAGCCAGCCGAGAGAAATGGATGGTGAGACAAACTCCAGATATATATGTGGTAGCTGAATGCAAACTTATATTCTAGCTATCTAAGTTGCCATTAAAAGATCTTGGATAATGATGTCAAAATAGGCTGCTGGATTATCGCAGTAACCTAGCATGGACTTGCACAAAAGGATCTGGCTCAAAGAAAATGAACCAAGAACTTGAGCCAAGATAGGTAAGAAGCATTAATGTTATACAAAATTTGTAATGCAAACTGGTATTTTCCTAAAGCATAACTGCAATTTTCAATAACTACGGTATTTACATGTCATACAGATGACACTGTCACGTGTGTTTGGACGCAGCGAGTACCGCAAGGCGAACCCATGACACGCGTGACCCTGGATACACCGCCTCCAGTGGGGCGAATTTAAATAATAAAACGTGCAGCTGGATACACTGCCTCCAACTGGCGAATTTAGATATTACACGTAAATCTGGAAACCCCGCCTCCAGTAAGGCGAATTTAAATAATAAAGGGGAACCTGGGTAACATTAACAATGGTGGGCCCTGCAATAGGGAATAGGGAAGTGGAGACCTCCTGTACTCCCCTGAGCCAGTGACCATGCACTCCTAACGTTCCCTATGCCGGTTCTGCACCGGGCGATGCACAGGAACCTAAAAACCCTAGCTCGCCCTAAACCTAAACCCTTACTAGGGAATTGGTCAGTGAGGAAACTAATCCCACCACTGCACTAAACACACATGAGGGAAAATGACAATACAGGGGAAACACCACTTAGCTTTGCTCTGTTGCGTATGCTCCTAGCAACAGAGCCCACCACCTGTGTGCATCTTCTCCTCCACCCGGATCCATCACCATAACTGGATCCTTCACCATAGTGCATCCTTGGAGCAGAGTCCACCACCAATTGCAGCAGTCCAGTAACAGAGTCCCAATGATGAGTTCAGCTTCTGCCCAAAAAGTCAAGCATGCTTGAGTCCAGCTCTCAGCAACCAAGTCCGGCATGCTGAGTGCAACTCTCTCCATAGTCGCCATTCCACCAAGCCATGCAAGCACTTCCTGCTGACACCATAAACTGTGACTCCACCACGCCATGCCAGCCCTTCTTGCAGACCACATAACTGCCACTCGTCCCCTCTGGCTGGGCTGCGCAGGACTCATGTTCAGCTCCTTCATCACCCAGGCTTGCTTCTCAAATGACGAACACACAATATCACCAACAGTGATTGAACACACCTGGCTCCCTTTTATAGAGCCTCACACCTGATTTATAATTACGTGCACTAAACCAAAGAAACTAAAGTGCACTACCACTCACCACCACCGGGGCAACTTAGAATGAACGACACCACGTGTAATAATTCTAATGGCCAACAGGGGCAATCACGTCACTTTGGCACCTAGCCAAAGGAAATAAAGTTGACTTATTCATTTAATCTGTCAGATCCATGCTGGATCATGACAACAGATATGTCTGAACTTTGGATCTGTATGGGTCTAGCTGCAGGACTCCCAATTATCGCTAAAAAGAAGTGATACTTTGGGGAAAACAGTGCTTAACTGAGCATTATTACACCTTTGCGTTAGGGACCATTTAAGATCTTGGCACCCAAATTTCCATCAAATAAAACTTTTGACATGTGTCTGTGAAATATCAAAAGTTTTCTGAAACTGCATTTGTAAGGTACATGAAGGCTAAAGCATCACCTCAATTAACACCTTAGTAACAGAGCCAATTTGACTTTAAGGCCGGAGTCACACTTCCAACTGCAAGGCGAGAAACTCACGCGAGTCTCTCGCCTCAATATCCGACACTGCCGCACTCGGACCGGAGTGTTCAGCTTATTTACATGCAGCCGCACACTCCAGTCCCGAGTGCCGGTGGTAGTGTCTGGTATTGAGGAGAGACACTCATGCGAGTTTCCCGCATTGCAGTTGCAAGTGTGACCCCGGCCTAACCCCTTTACTCTTCAAGCTTGTTTTCACATTAATGACCAGGCCATATTTTACAATTATGACCATTGTTAATTTATGTGGTAATAACTCTAGGATGCTTCAACAGATCCCACTAATTTTGAGAATATAATATTTTTTGTTACATATTGTACTTCATTATAATAGTAACATTTTTTTCAATAGGATTTGCATTTATTTGTGGAGAAATTGTAAATTCAATGAAAATTTAGCAATTTTCAAATGGTTGGTTCTTATGCCCTTAAACCCAAGAGTTATGTCACAAAATAGTTAATAAATAACATTTCCCAGATGTCTACATTACATCAGCACAATTTTTGAAACTTTATTTTTTTTTTGTTAGGACGCTAGAAGGGTTAAAATTTGACCAGCTCTCTCATTTTTCCAACAAAATTTACAAAACCGTTTTTTTAAGCAACCACATCACATTTGAAGTGACTTTGAGGAGCCTATGTGATAGAAAAAAAACAAAGTTATGCCATTTTAAAAATTGCACCCCTCAAAGTACCCACCAAAACCACATACAAGAAGTTTATTAACCCTTCAGGTGCTTCACAGGAATTCATGGAAAATGAAAGGAAAAAAATGAGCATTTGATTTTTTTCACTAAAATTTTACATTAGATCCAAATTATTTTTATTTTCACAAGGGTATCAGCACAAAGGGGACAGAAGAAAATTAACCAAAAGATTTTTTGGGAAATTTCTCCTGAATATGAAGATTCCCCATATGTTGGAGAAAACTACTGTTTGGGCACAGGGCAGGGCTTGGAAGGGAACTTTTGGAGCACAAAATTGGCTGGAAACATTAGTGGATACCATGTCCCATTTGGAGAGCCCCCGATGTGCCTAAAGAGTGGAAATCCCCACACGTGGCCCCATTTGGTAAACTAGACCCCTGATAGAAGATATTTAAATTTGTAGTGAGCGCCTTGAACCCCGAGGTGCAGCACAGAAGTTTATAATGTAAAGCTGTGAAAATAGGAAAATCAAAATTTTCAAACAAAAATATTATTTTAGCCCCAAATGTTTTATTTTTACAAAGGTATCAAGAGAAAATAGATGCCAAAATATGTTATGTAAGTTCTCCTGAGTACACCAATACCCCATATGTGGGGAAAAACTACTATTTGGGCATACGGTAAGGCTCAGAAAGGAAGGAGTGCAAAATTGGCTGGAATCATTAGCGGACACCATGTTGCGTTTGGAGAGCCTCTGGTGTGCCTAAATAGTGGAAACCCACACAAGTGACACACTATTTTGGAAACCAGATCCCTCATGGAATGTATCTAGTTGTGTAGTGAGCACCTTGAACCTCAGATGCTTCACGGAAGTTTATAACATAGAGCCATGATAATAAAAATCACATTTTTTTCCACAAAAATGTACTTTTAGCCCCAATTTTATTATTTTCACAAGAGTGACAGGAGAAAATGGTTAAAAATATATTGGGCAATTTCTCTTCAGTACACTTATACCCCATATGTGGGGGAAAACTATTGTTTGGGTGCAAGGCAGGGATCAGAAAGGAATGAGTGACGTTTTGCAACTCAGACGTTGATGGAATGATCTGCGCGTGTCATGTTATGTTTGGAGAACCCCTGATGTGCCAAAACAGTGGAAGTCCCCCTCAAATTACCCAATTTAGGAAACTATACTCCTCAAGGAATTCATCTAGATATGCGGTTAGCACCTTGAACCCATAGGTGCTTCACAGAATTTTACATTGATCTGTGAAAAAGAAAAAAATATACATTTTTCTGGCAAAAATGTTGTTTTAGCTCCAATCCTTTTTCATTTTCAGAAGGATAGCAGAAGAAAATGGAACTCAAAATTTATTTGGCAATTACTCCTGAGTACAAGGATAACCCATATGTGGTCAAAAACTACTTTTTAGGCACAGTGCAAAGCTCAGAAGGGAAGAAGTACCATATAAGAGTTCAGATTTTGCTCAAATGGTTCGAGGGTGTCATGTCACACTATCAGTGCCCATGATGTGCCTAAACAGTAAACCCCCCTTAAGTGACCTCATTTTAAAAAACTACACCCACAAATAAATTCATCTACAGGTGCAGTGATCATTTTGACATCACATAATTTTACACCATTGGGCACTGAAGCCCCATATTTTTAATTTTGTTAAGATATAATAGACAAAAATGGACCTCAGTTTGTTGTATACATTTCTCCTGATTGGGCCAATTCCCTACATGTATTGGGGAAATACTTTTCAGGCATAGTGCAAAGCTCAGAAGGGAAGGTGTGTCATATTATAGTGCAGATTTTACTGTTATGGTTTGTGGGTGCCATGTCTCACTGGGAGAGCCCCTGAAGTGCCAAAACAGCAGACACCCAATAAGTGACCCCATTTTACAAACTACACCTCTCAATGAATTCATCTAGGGGTGCATTGATCATATTGACACCACAGGTGTGTCACAGAGTCTTATACCATTGGCTAGTGAAGAAAAAAAATATTATATTTTTACCACAAACATTTAGTTTTAGACCCAGATTTTACATTTTCACAAGGTGAAATGTGGAAAAATGGCACCAAAACTTGTTCCACAATTTCTGCCGAATGTAGAAATACCCCATATGTGGCTGTACAGTACTGCTTACCCATACGGCAAGACTCAGGAGGGACGGAGCACTATTTGCTTCCTGGAGCACATATTTTCCAAGAATAGTTTGCAGACTCCATATATAGATCTATCTACAACTTTAGTGACAATTTTGATTCCATGGGTGTTTTACAGAAACAAGCAGCAGTGGATGTTGCTGAGTGAATATTACAAACTGCCATTGTTGTGTCCAGAACGTTGTAGCACTCAATACGTGTAATGTCCAACTCATGCTTCTGGAGCCAAGGACCCATAAATTAGGCAGGATCTCATTGCTACAGAAATGTCAAACATTTTGACACTAAATGTGGTTTAAGCTCACTGGGGCTCAGAAGAGGAGGGGCATTTGGATTTTTGAGCACAGCATTTGCTGAATTTCTTTTGGGGGTTAGGAGACATTTCACTTTTCCACAACCTTTGTACTGCCAGTAACGTAGAAGTCCCCTATATTTTTGATAACAGATGATGGACCTGAGTGAAGACTTGTTTCTTTTATGGATTGATATGAAGCTTTTGTTGATAACATATCAGATAACATTTTGGATCACATTTATCCTGCACTCTACACTGAGCACTTACTTTGAAGTTTCCATCTAAATCTCCGAGTGATGTGTTTCAGAAGAAACCCCTGAGGGATCCATTCACTATAATGAGACAGCAGAGTTACTCTGGACTCCATCTGGCCTCTGGTCAGTGGTGTCCTTCTTTTCAGAAGTGCACAAAATTGTGGCATACCGCACTTTTATGCATGTCTAAAAAGACAGACACCACCGGTCCATAGGCCAGACGGTGTTCACAATGCCTCCATCAGCCTCATTACAGGGAATTTTCGACTGGGGATTCTATCATGTATTTCAGAGACTTACATGGAAACCCAGCATAAGTCCTCAGTGTAGAGCAGTAAGCAGGGAGCCTTACTGCCATCTTTGGAAGGCAGAATGAACAAATCAACAGCAGGTGAAGAATTGGTTTTATTTATTTTTACACCATTCCTCGTGCAGTATAAGTGGTTAGGCGACTTTATTTTTTTTGTCGGTGCGATTAAAGCAATACCAGATTAATTTTTTTTTATTTGGCTGCTATCACACACTAAAAAATGTTTTTTATTGCGCATTGCCATATTTAGAGAGTAATAAATTCTCAATATTTTGTCCGACATAGTCATGTGAGGGCATGATGGAATGGTGGATCTAGTTGACGATTTTATTGATACTATATTCAGGCACATGTCTTTTTTTGTTCGCTTTTTATTAAATTGTTGAGAGGCAAATTGAATAAAAATCAGAAATTGAGTAATTGCTTTTTGTGGGGTTTTTTATGTAATTCTGCATGTGGTAAAATTGATAAAGCAGCTTTACTCTTTGGGTGAGTACGATCACAGTGATACCACATTTATATTTTTTTATGTTTTGCGCTTTTAAACAATAAAAACTATTTTCTAGAAAAATTAATTATTTTTGCATTGCTTTATTTTGAGAGTTTTTTTTATTTTTTCACTGATGGAGCTATTTTTTGGCTTATTTTTTGCAGGACAAGATAGCAATTTCAGAGATAAAATTTTTAGTTACATTTGTCTTTTTTCTCACATTTTACTTCACTTTTGCTCAGCTGTATGATGAAAAAGCATAGTTTTTTTTCCACGTTTGTTTTTTGTTTGTTATGGTGCTCACTGAAAGTGTTAATTTGCATGTCAGTTTTATGGGGCAGAAAGTTCTGGATGCAGCAATGCCAAATATGTGTCCATTTTTTGTTAAATAAAAATAGAAATCAACTGGTTCACTAGTCTTATTTTATTTTTATTATTTTCTGTTTTTTTTTTATTTTACTTTTTTTACTTTGTGCTCTCCAAAAGTCATTGTCAATGCTGTTCTCTTCACTTGATCCGCTAGTAGGGGCACAACACCCTCCTGAAAGCAAAAAGTCAGAAGGGGAGCGTTCTGCTCTGGATTAACAAATTAGGACAACCCCTTTTTTCAAAACATGCATCTAATGTACAATTAGATAAGCACTTTAGCTTACTGAGGATATAATTTTCATTGAATAATGATATCCTCGGAATAGTGGCAAGATACAATAAACTTTGGGCATTTCCATTAGTTATTGTGAATTAATTACTATATTCTTAATTAAGGGCATAGTGCAATAATTTTGAGCACTACTATCCAGGAGGGATATTTAGTGATATATGGTAATATCCCCATTATGCCATTAAGATGGTAGCTGAGAGTTGACCAAAAAGATAAAATAATTTCTGAGTGAAATTATGTAATATAGTGTCATATAGACTGTTCATTTATATTAGTGTCCTTCATATACTCGTATTTAGGGGTTTGGTGGACAGACTGCACACAAGCACGGTGGATATCTTTTATTTTTTGTGTGTTTATATATTAAACGTTAAGTTTTAATTCCACTACAGTCAGTGAATAGTTATAATCGGTGGGATACATATTGGGCTTTAGGGTGCCATTTCAGTGATATCTGTGAAAGTGCACTAACCTACTGCTATTGCACCTGCCCAACGCGCGTTTCGCCAATGGCTTCAACGGGGAACCAATATGTTATACCTGTTCAACAGTTAAAAATAAACCCAAGAACCCAGGTATCTATTCATTGAAATCATTTCCCTTTGTAAAATCAAAGGCAACTCTGAAAATCATTGGCAGCAGATGATGACTATTGTCTCAAAGCCTCTTTTATGTAAATAACTCAAAATTTAGGGCAAGTTCTCACTTTACATATCACACTGCGTGTACTAAAAATATAACTGTTTCTTTTCCTTTACAACTATCATATTCCAAAACATCGCTATTTGATCAATTATAAAGAAAGGTAAGACACACATCAATAAAACATGATGTGCTGAAACATAAAAAGAAATCTATACAAATACTGCATGAATACTGTATGTGTGACATTACGACAGAGAAGCGAGGTCTGTAAAATGTAATGTAGAGTTGCTAACTATAGAAATGACAGATAGTTAGCCTTCATTCCCATCATCATACTACAGATCTATGTAAAACAGCACCCATAGAATGCCATGAGCCCATACTGTAAATCCAATGGATTTTTTTTGTGGAAGAGCAGAGGTCAATATTAATCGATTTCATGGTGCTTTGCATTTTCCATCACATGCCTTATTTAAGGTCCTCCTTACCTATGGAAGAATGCATTGCCATGAAGGCACCATGGGTATCACACTTCTACATATGGATCTGTAATTAAACCTATTAGTAATTCCATATGTCCCCACACAGGGTACATGTATGGCAAATCCATTTGTACAGATGTAAGAAATCTAAAACTAACCAGCATGGCCCCCACGTTATTTAAGCACTTATGCTATCGGTTGGTGCACTGCTCATTTTTTTTTACATCGGGATGAAGATCTGAAAAAGGGCTTGTTTACATATCCGATTTTCTCATTTGAGTGATATCCATTATTTTCATGGATAGCACTCGTACACATGAAATTATTTTGGCTGTGAACATGTATAATTCTTCGTTCGGACCGGGAGGTCCACGGTAAATATCTGAGACATATCTGATTTTGATCAGAGCGCCGGATCAACATCGGCAATGAGTCTATGAAGTATGAGTCCGTGAAGAAATCGCACCTCACTCGGATGTCATCTGAGTGTGGTCTGATTTTCATAGACTGCCAGAAAAAAGAAAGGGGAGAATATTTGTTTTCGTCTCCATGTTTGAGAAAGACTGATGACACTTGTGCCACACTCTTGTCAAACTCAGATGAAATTCAGGTCAAAGTTTAATCAGAATAATAGGTCCATTTTTCTCATATGTGGAAAATAGTGATGTCTCATTGAGCCTTTAAAGAATCATAGAATCATAGAATGGTAGAGTTGGAAGGGACCTCCTGGGTCATCTGGTCCAACCCCTTGCTCAAAGCAGGATTCAATGAACCATCCCAGACAGATGTCTGTCCAATCTCTGCTTTAAGACTTCCATTGACGTAGAACTCACCACATCTCGTGGCAACCTGTTTCACTTGATGATCCCCCTCACTGTCAAAAAGTTCTTTGTAATATCTAATCTGTGTCTCCTCCCATTCAGTTTCATGTGACAGCCTTTGAGATATTTGTAGACAGTAATAAATCTCCTGTCAGTCTTCTCTTTTGCAAGCGAAACATTCCCAAAACGTCTAACCGTTCCTCCTAGGACATTGTTTGCAGACCGGTAACCATTCTGGTTGCTCTTCTCTGAACTTGCTCCAATTTGTTTATGTCTTTTTTAAAGTGTGGTGCTCAGAAATGGGCCCCATATTCCAGATGAGATCTGGTCAAAGAAGAGTAGAGGGGAATAATTACTTTGTCTTTTTTTGCTGCTGCATCACACTGTTGTCTCATGTTCAGTCTGTGATCTATTAGTATATCCAAGTCTTTTTCACATGTGTTGTTGCTTAGCCTTATTCCTCCCAATCTGTATGTTTGTTTTCCATTTTTCTTTCCATGATGTAGAACTTTACATTTCTGGGTATGTTCGTCGAATTGTTTGGCAAACATTAGGAAGTTTGCTAATCTGAGCCAATTCAAACCTTTTTACTCATCTCTATTAATCACTTCATTCTCATCCAAGTACTTGCATACATGTTGTTTAATAATTTGTTCAAAGATATTTTCTGGTATAGAAGTCAGACTCACAGCTCCATATAGTTCGCTGGGTCCACCTTCTTCCCTTTTTTGAAGATAGGAACAACATTTGCTCTTCTCTAGTCTTTTGGGACTGCTTAGGAGACCCTTAGGAGACAACATGATGCAGCCCTTGTGGAAGCAATGTGATCCCTTAAGCTTAGAAAACGGTGAAGGTAACATCTAAAGTTGGGCAAGTCTGACGAGATTTGAATTTGTCAAATTGTTCATAGTTTATTTAGAAATTTGAATTCCAGTGAATTTATTCTCCCCAGCTGAAGGTCACTTATGCTTTAACCAAATCAGCAAAAAACACAATGTAGAAAAAAAATACTCCCCTCTGCCACTCCCACTGCTCTCTGTCGCTCGTATGGTCCTCAATGCCTTTTATAACTACTGCCATAAAATGAAACTTCAGGCCTCTTCATGTTAGGCCAGTAGAGTTGAGCGACTTTGGTCGGATCGGTTTTCATGAAACAAAATTTGTTTCAGATGAAAGTGGTCCGACTAGGGCAAAAAAAGTCGGAGTTTGCACTCAATGCAAGTGAAGGGGCCTGGAGCTTCAGTGTATAGGGCGATAAAAAGAGGCGCTGAGGACCACGGTACACAAAATACAGAGGCCAATGGAGGTGACGATAAATTTAAGTAAATAGGTTAGTTTGCGGTTGATTTTATTCTTCTTTTTAGCACTATATGGTTCACTCTAAGTGAATTACAAAAAAATCCATATTCTGGAAAATATGGATTTTTGAAAAACTTGAAAAGTATACTACAATTCCATTATAAAAGCAATTGCCTCCTTTAGTCAGAATACCTACTGCCACCCATCTCATATTCTGACATGTCTCAATAGTAGACATGAGCAATCAATTAGTTGCAAATCAATAGTGTAGGTTTTTTAGGAATTTGCTGAATTCAGTAAATTAAAACAATTTTCATAAATTTTGCAGAAAGTGGCTGCTGAGATTTTATATATTGCAGAATATTTCATCAGCCAGAAAAGGATCACATGACCGCATGAGGACTTCCTCATTGTGCCTTGAAGCAATCATTATACATAGAGTAGCACAGACAATTAGGAGGCACTATCATGGACTGTATGAAAGCACAAGTAGGGTAGTCAACAGTCATTTTGTGGTGATTCTGGATAGTGATAGGACTTCATGTAAAAGTTTGAGCACCCCTGGACCTAAATTACTGTTATGGTGAACAGTTAAGCAAGTTGAAGATGAAATGATCTCTAAAAGGCCTAAAGTTAAAGATGACAAATTTCCTTTATATTTAATGCAATATATATATATATATTTATTTAATTAAATATATCTGTATATATTATCATTTTAAAGCTTACCTAAAGGAAAATGGGGTTCTGCAAAAGTTTAGGTGCCCTTAAATATCTGTGTGCTCAGATATCTTTAACCAAGGTTTCAGAACTTAATTTACTGTTAAGGTTATGGCTTGTTTACTATCATCATTAGGAAAATCCAGGCGATACAAATTTCCAGCTTTAACCCAGCCTCCCCTGGCCTTGTGCAGCTATTGGTTCTTAAAAGTAGCTACCTAGCACTCTGAAAATGAAAATGATGCAGCCTCACAAAACAGGGGAAGGCTATAAGAATATAGCATTTTAGTTTTGCTCTTTCCTCGGTTCAAAATGTAATTATGAAATGGACAGTTTACAGGAACAGTGAAGGTCAAGATAAGGTCTGGAAGACCACGCTAAATTTCAATGAGAGCTGCTCATAGGATTGCTATAGAGTTGAATCAGATTTCCAGCTTGACTGCAGAAGAACTTTAAGCCCCCGTCACACACAGCGAGATCGCTGCTGAGTCACAAGTTTTGTGACGCAACAGCGATCTCACCAGCGATCTCACTGTGTGTGACACGTATCAGCGAACGCACCCCCACCGGGTATCGCTGATCGTGCTCGAATGCCCTGGACATTTTTTAATCGTTGGTCTCCGGCTGGCCAGCATGCATCGCTGCGTGTGGCAGCAGGAGACCATCGATCAGCGAGCTTCCAGCGCTGTAAGCAGACACTGGGAGCTGGTATCCAAGGTAAACACTGGGTAACTAAGCACGCACGTTGCTTAGTTACCCGCTGTGCACCTTGGATACCAGCATGCTTGCACTGGGAGCTAGTATCCAAGGTAAACAGCGGGTTTCTAAGCGCCACGCGTCACCTAGTTACCCGCTGTTTACCTACGATACCAGCTCCCAGTGCGAGTACGCTGGTATCCAAGGTACACAGCGGGTAACTAAGCGACGCGCATGCTTGTTACCCACGTCGTTGCTGGTCCTGATCGCTGGTGAGATCTGCCTGTTTGACAGCTCACCAGCGATCATGTAGCAACACACCAGCGATCCTGACCAGGTCATATAGTTGTCGGGATCGCTGGTGCATCGCTTTATGTGACGGGGGCTTTAGAAAGATTTAGCAGATTATGGAGTTTTGGTACATTGTTCTGTTGTTCAGACACACCTGCATAAATATGGTCTTCATGAAAGAGTCATCAGAACTTTCCTGCATCCTCACCATAAAACTCTGTGTCCGAAGTATGCAAAAGAACATCTAAACAAGCCTGATGCATTTTTGAAACCATTCCTGTGGATGAAGGAGGTTAAAATAGAACTCTTTGGTTACAATGATCAAATGTGTGTGTGGAGATAAAAGGGAACCATATTTCAGGAAAAGAACATCTTGCCAACCATTAAGTATGGCTGTGGATCAATCATGCTTTAGGGATGTAGAATCATAGAATTGTAGAATTGGAAGGGACCTCCTGGGCCATCTGGTCCAACGCCCTGCTCAAAGCAGGATTCGCTAAATCATCCCAGTCAGATGTCTGTCCAGCCTCTGTTTGAAGACTTCCATTGAAGGAGAACTCACCACTTCTCATGGCAGCTTGTTCCACTCATTGATCACTCTAACTGTCAAAAAGTTTTTTCTAATATCTAATCTGTGTCTCCTCCCATTCAGTTTCATCCCATTGCTTCTAGTCTTTCCTTGTGCAAATGAGAATAAAGTTGATCCTTCTACAATGTGACAGCCCTTTAGATATTTGTAGACAGCTATTAAGTCTCCTCTCAGTCTTCTCTTTTGCAAACTAAACAATCCCAAATCCTGCAACCTTTCCTCATAAGACAGGGTTTGCAGACCGGTCACCATTCTGGTTCCTCTTTTCTGAACTTGCTCCAGTTTGCTGATGTCTTTTTTAAAATGTGGTGCCCAAAACTGGACACAATATTCCAGATGAGGTCTGACCAAAGAAGAGTAGAGGGAAATAATGACTTCACGTGATCTAGACTGTATGCTTCTGTTAATACATCCTAGAATTGCATTTGCCTTTTTTGCTGCTGCATCACACTGTTGACTCATATTCAGTCTGTGATCTATTAGTATACCCAAGTCTTTTTCACATGTGCTGTTGCTTAGGCCTATTCCTCCCATTCTGTATATGCTCTTTTCATTTTTATTGCCCAGATGTAGTACTTTGCATTTTTCCCTGTTAAAAACCATTCTGTTAGTTGCTGCCCACTTCTCCAGTTTATTTATATCTTTTTGAATCCTCTCTCTCTTCTCTAGTATTAGCTATCCCTCCTAGCTTTGTGTCATCAGCAAATTTAATCAGTTTACCCTCAATTCCTTCATCTAAATCGTTGATAAAGATGTTGAACAATACAGGGCCCAGGACAGAGCCCTGTGGTACCCCACTTGAGACATTCTTCCAACTGGATGTGCAGCCATTTACGACCACTCTTTGGGTCCGATCACTAAGTCAGTTATGAATCCACCTAACAGTTGCCTTGTCCATTCCATACTTAGTCATTTTTTCAATAAGGATTGTATGAGATACTTTGTCAAATGCTTTGCTGAAGTCAAGATATACTATATCAACAGCATTTCCTTGATCCACCCAATCAGTGATTCCGTCATAGAAGGAAATTAAGTTAGTCTGACATGACTTAT
The DNA here is from genome assembly GCF_039654945.1 of Dendrobates tinctorius. Taxonomy (NCBI): domain Eukaryota; kingdom Metazoa; phylum Chordata; class Amphibia; order Anura; family Dendrobatidae; genus Dendrobates; species Dendrobates tinctorius. The sequence continues at coordinate 2,315,984 of NW_027361717.1, forward strand.
TAGTTACAAACCCATGCTGACTCTGTGTTGAAGCCAATGGCACAGGGAAACATTTCACAGATAATAGGAAGAGTGGATTCAATTAAATTTCAACAAATTTTTGATACAAACATAATACCATCTGTAAAAAAGCTAAAGCTGAAAAGTGGATGGCTTCTACAAATGGATAATGATCCTAAACACACGTCAAAATCCACAATAGACTACCTCAAAAGGCACAAGCTGAAGGTTTTACAATGGTCCTCACAGTCCCCTGATATGACCGTCATTGAAAATCTGTGTCTAGGCCTCAAAAGAACTGGAAATTTTCCAAGGAAGTGTAGGAAAGGTGACCTGATGGACGGACGGACGGACGTGTCAGTATAGAGAAAGATAGGTTTGCACAGTTTAGACAGGTGTCAGTTACCACAGTGGGGAAACAGCTAGGAAAGTGTAGTGGACGTGCAGTACCTTGGGTTGACCATTAGATGGCAGGGAGGAGTGTGAGCAAAGGACTTGACATCAGCTTAGGGCTTTAGAAACCGTTGGTCATGGGGGCGGAGTTACAGTGACAGGGGACCGGGAGTGCTATAAATACTGAGGGAGGGTTCCAGAAGGTTCCAGTCCCCAGGGGGAGCTCCAGTGACAGGAGGACTGTGACAGTCTGTGGGCTGTGAGGAGAATCCAAACCAGGGGGACTGAGGAGAGAGAACGTCAGGGGGTGGTCCTGACAGGAATACCGCAATATAGACGAGACACAGAGGTTATATCAACGAGGCACAGAGGTTACGGATACCGTGTTAAGAAAGACATTGTGACCAGTGAAATTACTGTTGGTTTAAGGGCCTAAGGCGGCCACAGTGACGGACCTGTCAAAAACTTCAACAAGAGTAAAGGGACAGTACGTATATATACGTCCCTGGCGAAAGTACGGTGTTCTGTGGTGTATTGTAACCGGAGAGCCTTGAGGAAAATTGCGGAGTGCTGTGAGGCTGTCAGGCGGACAGCGAGTGAATAAAGCTTGGACCTGTTGCACCCGAAAATGGCCTCTATTTGTTTCTGTTCATCTCTGCGCAGTATGATGAGGGACCACCCCCCAGCTCGGCCACCGACCCTACAGAAGAATGGATGAAAATACCTCAAACAAGAATTGAATGACTCTTGGCAGGCTGCAAAAAGAGGTTAGAAGCTGTGATACTTTCAAAAGGGGTGCTACTATCTATTAACCATGGAGGGTGTCCAAATTTTTGCTTCAGAACATTTTTCTTTTTGTAATTTTTAAAATGTAAAAGATGAAAATATATGCTGTATATATGTGCCTAAAATTCAATGGAAATGTGTCATCTTTAACCTTAGACCTTTTAGAAATAATTTCATCCTCAACTTGCTTCACTGTTTACAATAATAGTAATTTTGACCTGGGGCATCCAAACTATTACATGCCACTGTATTAGTATGTGAGGAAAAGAGAATAGTGTTATAAATGCCTTTTCAAAGCAATTGGTGGGTTTGGAGTACTTTTAATTTGCAGTAAATCAATTTGCCGCAAATCCGATTTGCTAGGAAGTTCAGCACTACGTTGAAGATGCTTAAGGCTGTGTGCCCACGTTGCATTTTTTAAGTGTATTTGCCACTTTTTCTGCAGCAGAAACGCTTAAAAAACACTAACAAAATGCATCCCCTGCATTCCTAAGGGATTCTGCAGTTGCTATGCCCATGCTGCGGATTTTATCGCTGCGGAATCGCATAGCGGTAAAATCCACAGCATGTTCATTATTTCTGCAGAATCAAGGCAATTCTGCCACCATTGGATTGCCTTGAAATGCTCACTTTATGCATGTGGCTATGCCCACCATGAGCAAAGTGAGCGCTTCATGTGCAGATGGTACCCAGGGTCGGGAGGAGAGGAGACTGTCCTCCATTCCCTGGGTACCATAATCCTGTTAAAAATAGAATTAAAATAAAAAATCAGGATATACTTACCCTCTGATGGCCCCCGGAGCACTCCTGCCTCTCAGCCACGCTGCCAGCATCTTCCAGTCCCAGGGAAGCATTGCGCGAAACACCCCAGATGACGTCACGGTCGCGTGACCGCTACTTAATCTGAGGTGATTCTCGCAATGCATCCCTGGCTATGGAACTTGCCGGCAGCATCGCTGAAGCCCGGGGACCGACAGAAGGTGAGTATATCCCTATTTTTTATGTTTTTTTTATTATTTTTCACATTCTATCTTTTACTATTGATGCTTCATATGCAACATCAGTAGTAAAAAGTTGGTCACACTTGTCAAGCGCTATGCTTGACAAGTGTGACCAACCTGTCAATCACTTTTCTAAGCGATGCTTCAAATCACTTGGAAAAGCGCAAGCATTCTGCAAGCTAAAAACGCTTGCAAAACGCTTGTGTTTTGCGGGAAAATGCATGCGAATTCCCCATGCGTTTACCGGTGGCATGGACTTGTGGAAATGCTGCGGAAAATTCTGCAGCATTTCTGCAACGTGGGCACTTAGCCTTAAAGTTAAACTTTGCTTTACTATACAATCCACAAGTATTTTTGATCACTAAAATGTAACCAGTTTATTCAAGATTCTCCAAGATCCTGTACAAGACAGGTGGAAAACTTTGCTGATCTACATAAGTGGTCTGATCTTCTAACTAAACATGCTGAAAGTTCTTCAAGAGCCACAGATTGAAAGCCAAGGCGCTGCATCCATAATTTCCCGCTACATATTGTACAACAGAACAGCTAAGAGCTAATGTAATGTTTCCACTGCTAAGCTGACTGCTACTTATTCTCCAACTCTTCTGTAATTGAACACAAGACGCAGCATTTCTTCAAGGATGCTTCAGAAGAAAAAATTCAAGATGCTGATGGGGATTGTGTTAATATTTTATTTGTTTGGGTCAAGAACTTCAAAGACATAAGCATTAGAAATCACATTGATTAATTGGTGATGCATCATTCCTGGCAGTGGAAGATGCTTGAAAAAGCCATTTCTCTGATAATTAAATATTCATTGGAGCTCAGCCGTTTGAGTACATTGTGCTGTGGCATCATCGCTCAGACTAGCATTTGTAACAAAATTATAATTGCTTCCCAGCTGTAGAAACGATTCTGACAGCAACAGGTCTAAAAGTGTAGCAGTCAGCTTTCTAAAAAAAAAAAATTTTAAATATGCAATATATTATAAAATATCCCAGCATTATTTATTTAGAACATAAGAGCTTAAGAATATACATACTCTTACAGGAATTTAGGCAAAGCCAGTATGGGAAGCTTTCATGGTCTGATGGGCAATGATAGGAATGATAGGAAGCTTTCATGGCCTGGAGGGCAATGCTTTCAATGCTAGTTACCCTGCTCAGAAATAATGCACATATATATATATACAGTGTAGGACTGGGGTGCCAAGGGCCCACCAGTAACATTGACATTGAGGGCCCACTTTTCATCTGCATACAAGTATTACACAAACCTGGTTCACAAATTTAAATATATCTCTATATAATAATAAAGTGAGTAGTTTGGTTAATGAATGAGATCCAGGTTTTTTCTGTACAGAGTGAATAAAGTTAATTATGACAAGTACTGCACATACAGTAGGGTTGGGGGCCCACCGGGGGATTCCCCTGTTCACCTATGGGCCAGTCCGAGCCTGTATATATATATATATATATATATATACACACATACATACACACACAGAGTGCTCAGCATAAATACAAACCTTTTGAAAAGTAAGATTTCAATTATTCAATATCCCCCTGAACAGAAGAATAATTTCCTATATTTTGACAAGACTGGGTTTTATACATTTTTTTTAATTCATAATATGGAAGTTAATAATATAACTTTCATTACAAAATCTTCAATTTTACTCAAATTAATTAATGCAAAAGTAATTACACCCAACTTAAAAAACTACTGCATCTAGTATTTTTTATGACCTCAATGATTTTTAAGGACAGCACCATATCTTGGAATGAACCAGTTAGTGACATATTGCAATATTTTTTTTCTATTATCCAAGAACAGCCTCTTTTACATCCTGGATGCTGAATGGAGAGTGTTGATGAAGTTGTCTCTTCACCATTTTCCATAGGTGTTTTGGTTGGGTACAGATCAGGAGACATTCTTGGCCAGTGAATCACTTTCACCCTGTTTTTATTCAGTAATGTTAGTAGTGTCCTTCGATGTGTGCTATACATCATTGTCATGTTGGAAAAGCGTAAGTTTACCAAGAGCACAGAGTGATGTTAGCATCTTCTCTTTCATTATAGAGCAGTAAATCTTTGAGTTCATGATGCCATCAATGAAATGTAGCTCCCCAACACCAGCAGCACTAATGCAGCCCCATATAGGGACACTGCCACCATCATGTCTAACTGTAGGCGCCATTCACTTTTCTTTGTGCTCCTTATCTTTTTGACAACATAAAGTTCTGAAGCCACTAAGTACAAAAACGTGGTCTCATCACTCCACAGTATAGAGTCCCTGTGGTCTTCATGATTCTGTGTGAGCCCTGGCAAATTGCAGGTTACTTCTTTGGACATGGTGCAATTTCTCTACAGTGTATGCCTTATTGTGTCACAGAAAACAATCACCTTGTTTCAACTTCTTTAGCTAACTGCAGTGAACTTGCTTTTCAATATTTTTCAATCCTTCTCATCAGAAAATGCTCCTGTTTAGGTGTTAACTTTCATGGTCAGTCTGGTTGTCTCTTTGAGATGGCTGCAGTTCCATCTTTGTTAAATTTTTGTATCACTTTTGCTACAGTAGTCTGACTGATATGTAAAGCTTTGCTGAACTTGCAGTCTTTACCTTTCCTGTGTAAAGAAATATTTTTGTCCTCAGGTCTTGTGACAGCTCTCTTCTATTCAGTGCCATTGCTGACAGCATGAAATGGGAAGGGATTTTCCGTGTTAAGTAATGCATTTTATAGTAATCTGACTGCTGGACATGTGAGTAATGTATAATTAGACTTACAAGTTGTAGAATTCTTTTTAATATCAATTTTGCTGTCTAAACTTTAGCTTTGCACCTGTCACTTATTAATAATAATAATAATCTTTATTTTTATATAGCGCTAACATATTCCGCAGCGCTTTACAATTTGCACATATCATCACTGTCCCCGATGGGGCTCACAATCTAAATTCCCTATCAGTATGTCTTTAGAATGTGGGAGGAAACCGGAGTACCCGGAGGAAACCCACGCAAACACGGGGAGAACATACAAACTCCTTGCAGATGTTGTCCTTGGTGGGATTCGAACCCAGGACCCCAGCGCTGCAAGGCTGCAGCGCTAACCACTGAGCCACCGACTTATTGGACTGTAGTCATTTTTGCAACCTGGTGCTGAATTAATTTTTTAGGAAAATATATTGCACGGTGCAGAGGTGAGTACACCTGGAGAAATTCACTGACGTGAACCCGCCTCTGCACCGTGCGACTTTCTCACGGTGCTAGCGGGCATCTCACCGAGGTCACCGCGTTTCAGCCCGGCCGGGAATGCAGCCTCAGTGATGTCACCGCTAGTCGCCGATGCTGCCATCACAGCATCTCATTCACCAGTGGTTCCCAGCCTGTACGGTCGCATCTTGGCACCATCCACGTTGAAAACTAATTATCCCCCAGACATGGATTACAGCTTGGGACAGAACGACAGACAGGTTTGGCATATTGTTTTTTTATTTTAGTTTTATAACAGGAGATCGATGGTTTCGGTGGAATTAGGCAAAGTCATAAGTATAGTTTAAGATTATTAAAGGAGTCTGTCTTTCTTTCAATTAAAGGACTTTTTTCTGGATGTCTGTTTTCTTACAATGCGACTATGGGGTTATTAATGGGGTCTTATTGACGCCTCTCCATTACTAACCTCGGGGCGTGATGTCACCTGACAATACAAAGGTGACATCAACCTCCCCAACTATCACCCCACTTGCCACCCCTACAGGGCAACTGGCAAGAGCCGGGCAAAGTGCCAGAATTGGTGCATCTAATAAATGTGCCTTTTCTAGGAAGCTGAGGGATGCTAATTTTAGGGGTGGAGGGCAAATATCTATGGCCCCTTACCAGCCTGAGAATACCAGCCCGCATCTGTCTGCTTTAACAAGGCTGGTTGTAAAAAAAAATGGGGGGACCTCACACCATTTTTTTTAATTATTGCTTGCTATCAAAAATAGGAGCAGATAATGGTAAGCATGACACATGTGAATGGGAAATGATTACTACAATATCAAGGCAAATTTCCACCTACCCCTTAATCATGTGTATCTTAAACAGACAATTGCAGGACAAACTGCACGAAGCAAGCTTAAGAAAAGACTGAAAGCAGTCAAGAAACATAGAAGAAAAAGTGGCTGACAGCAACTCCTGGATCCAAGAGAGGCACGTTCAAAGTCCAAAGACCCAGTTGGACACGAAATCCATAGAATAAAGGTGAACAGCATCTCATCCGGGTGAAAGTCATATAAACATTTATTGTGCCATGACAAAATGCAACGTTTCGACCATCACATGGTCTTTATCAAGCATAACATGCAGCAGGATATGGCAATCTTAAATAGGCCAATGTGGCCAATCAATAGCAAGTATCCGCCCACATCATATGAAATAGCATAAAATAATACAAATAAAACATATAAATAACATTATACATACATAATAATATAGTGTACATACATACATATAACAATAAACAAAAATTATACAATATATTAGCACATGGTGTTAATAAATAAATAAACAACAACCAAAGAAATGTCCGCATTCCTATATCACCTAGCAATCACCCACCAATGAGCAACTTCCATACATCAAGTGTTAACTACCAACCACCTCAGCCAATGATTATGACTCCCTATCAGGCGCCAAAAAACCAATAACCTATCAAAATTATCAACAGACCTGAGCGCCGAACCTCCCCTCACATATCAACACCCTCCAAATAATCGGATGACGTCACCCGGTGTCGCATAGGAAATGATGTAACTCACTCACGTGATACAGCGACCAGAGAATCGCGCATGCGCACCATAGCTCCCCACTACCAGATGATCTATACTCAGGACGCCCACAATCCACCGCAAATGGTCACGTGACAAGTCACATGATCACACCTCCACCAACCACATCATAGAGCGGTCACATGGAGAGATCACATGACCGCACCCGCCAGATTACAAATATATGCGTCCACATATAAACAGAAAATATATCTAGCGGGTTTGTAGCGTTTCAAAAGGGCACATAATATACCTGCTAAATAACTACTGAGAGAACAAATATACAAGAGACCCAAACTGGTTTAAATATAAGGTCAATTGAGTTGCCAACATACTGGCAACAATAAAGTTGTAAAATAATGACCCCCAACTTCTAGTAATGTCAATCAATATTCCACAAATTAAGTAGAAACCAATATTGACTCATATAGCATGACCATGGCCACATATGTATATTGGAACATAACTCTCAAAAAAAGGAATCCCATAATGGTATCCACGGAGGATAAATTCGGCTACCATAATCCAATGGTCTACAACCCCAGTCAATCATATAGTAATATTCATGAAAAATATATTAGGTTATCAGGGACCTGTATAAAGAATATAAACAAAGCCACAGAAAAAAAGGGGAAAAGAAAAAGCTTTATTATAACACCACAGTGCACAGACAAGAGGGCAAGGGGAATGAACCAAAAAACATATATGTCGATTCAATCACAGTCCACAGAATTTCAGGACAATTCAGTCCCCATGTCCTCCGGTCACACCAACGCACCAACCTATATAGAAAAAATAAAAAATATCAAAGATCAAAAACCGCTATAAAAAAAACCAAAAAATGATGCTGTTAAGACTAATATGGATTAGTTAATGCAAATTTGCAAATTGTATTCGAGATTCAAGCCCTTCGGCTGCAATGTATCTAGAGTCGAGATCCACTTCAACTCCTTTCTTTTCAACAACAACGTCCTATCTCCACCTCGTCTCAACATAGGGACCCCATCAATCACCCTGAATCGCAACTGATTCACAGAATGTCTAAATTCCACAAAATGCTTTGGTATCGGTAAATCAACGAGTTGAGTTCTGATTGTACTCTTATGTTTACTGATACGAGCTTTGACCTCCATAGTTGTCTCACCCACATAAAGCAATCCACATGGGCAAGTGATCACATAAATAACAAAACTAGAAGTACAAGTGTAATATTCCTTTATTGAGAATCTCTTACCAGTATGTGGGTGATAAAAACTATCACCCTTGATCATATTACCACAACATGCACAGCCAAGGCATGGAAAACTGCCACCCCTCAAGGGGCCTAATGTCAACTGTCGTGGAATCTTACTAGGGCCCACATCCGCTCTCACCAATTTATCCTTCAAGTTAGATCCACGTCTATAAGATAAAATAGGTCTATTAGTAAATTCAGAGACATCCGGTAGCCCTTTCTGTAATAGACCCCAGTGCTTATTCAAAATACCACCGATTTTATTACTAATAGGACAAAAAGTTGATACAAACGGAACCCGTTTAGTAGCAGTTCTATCGCTTTTACGATAAAGATCCCCATCGACCAAATTAATGGCCCTTTCTTTAAACTGTCTAACTTTACCCACAGGATATCCCCTTTTAGTAAATTTATGGCACATCTCATCAAGTCTGTTAACCAATTTATCCTCATCATTAACTATCCTCCGCACTCTCAACATCTGACTCCAGGGTAATGATTCCACCATCCTCCTGGGATGGTTGCTGTTATATAGCAAAAGACTATTCCTGTCAGTTTCCTTTACATAAAGATCTGTATTTAGCATATTCCCTTCTTTATATACCAATGTGTCTAAAAATTGAATTTGAGTCAAGGATTCCATCAAAGTAAATTTCAACTCTGGATAAATCCCATTTAGCTCAGTTTGGAATTTGTATAGATCTTCTACACTGCCATCCCAAATACAAAAGACATCATCGATGTAGCGCCACCAGGCCCGGACGGAACCCCAGTAGATGGACTTGTACACATAACGATCCTCGAATACCGCCATATAGATGTTAGTGTAAGTGGGGGCCACATTGGACCCCATAGCGGTACCCCTAACCTGCAGGAAAAAATCATCCTCAAAAAGAAAATAATTCTTCCTAAGGATGAAGCCTAACAGGGAGAGGATCATCTGTGCACAATCTGGGGCCACGTCCGAGCCCGATAACACTACATCGACAGCCTCCAGCCCCTTCTCATGTTGAATGGAAGTATACAGTGAAACCACATCAAAAGAGGCTAACACCGTGTTGGAATCAACCTGAACATTTTTAATCTTATCAAGAAAGTCATTCGTATCAAGAATATAGGATCTTGCTGCTATTGCAAACTGTCGTAGGACCTTATCCAAAAAAATCGCTACTTTATTAAAAAGCGAACCCCTCCCGGATACAATGGGACGTCCGGGGGGGTTTAGAAGATCCTTATGTATCTTCGGCAAAGTATACAAAATTGGTAATACCGGATTGTCAACGATTAAAAAATCAGACAACTTCTCATCTATGAGTCCATTCACACGGGCCTCATTGACCAGAAGTCGTAACTCAGTAAGAAAATCAGAGGTAGGATCACCAGCCAATCTCATATAGACATCACTATCAGCTAATTGGGTCACAATCTCGGCCTTGTACCTATCAGTGTCCATGACAACTACAGCACCACCTTTGTCCGCACTCTTGATTGTAAGAGCTGTATTATCGGATAGTTTCTGTAAAGCCTGTCTTTCAACAGAGCTAAGATTACCTCTAACTATAGAACACGTACTTTTCCTCAAAAGTGTAATGTCCCTCTCTACAAGCTGTATGTAAGACTCCACAAAGTTATTTTTAACAGGGGGCTGAAAATTACTCTTAGTATATAAACCCACTCCATGTAATGTACACATAGGTCTAACCCCCGCCGGTGCTATACTAGAGACCTGTTGTTTATCAGAAAAATAAGTTGTCAAATGTAATCTTCTAAAGAATGCAAATAGATCACATTCAATCTCAAACCAGTTGGGGGAATTCACAGGACAAAAAGACAATCCCTTAGAGAGAACATCATAGTCAACCTCAGATAATTGACAAGATGAAATATTTACCACCAAATTATCATGTCCTATGGGCCCTTTCTCTTCCCCTCCATATGGCGAGTTTTCATTGGGGGGGATATAAGCCTTCCCCTGTTTGTGCACAACCCTTCTTTCTCCTGTGTTTCCTGCCACCTCTCCGACTCCTTCTCTTCCAGTCACTCTGTCGACTGTGTCCTTCCCTAAAAAAAGAGAGGAAGAAGAGGCTCCCAAATTGGAATCATCAGTGGAATCTGACTCAGCTGTAGTGAAACCAAAATTCTGTTGCCGTTTGTCTTGTGGTTTCCTCCGGTTGCGTATTTGTCTCGGCCTATCCCTCCTATAATAAGAAGGAGCACCAGCCACCACTTGCCACGAAAAAATACGGCCAACTCGGTAGTCCTCTGCATCACGGAACCACTTAGTCCTCTTTGTCCTTTCAATATCAGCACGGTACTTCAATAGTTTTTCATCCAACTGGGTCTTATAAAGTTCCACCTCCTCTGTCGTCATCTGTGATGATAATTGGAGGGTGTTGATATGTGAGGGGAAGTTCGGCGCTCAGGTCTGTTGATAATTTTGATAGGTTATTGGTTTTTTGGCGCCTGATAGGGAGTCATAATCATTGGCTGAGGTGGTTGGTAGTTAACACTTGATGTATGGAAGTTGCTCATTGGTGGGTGGTTGCTAGGTGATATAGGAATGCGGACATTTCTTTGGTTGTTGTTTATTTATTTATTAACACCATGTGCTAATATATTGTATAATTTTTGTTTATTGTTATATGTATGTATGTACACTATATTATTATGTATGTATAATGTTATTTATATGTTTTATTTGTATTATTTTATGCTATTTCATATGATGTGGGCGGATACTTGCTATTGATTGGCCACATTGGCCTATTTAAGATTGCCATATCCTGCTGTATGTTATGCTTGATAAAGACCATGTGATGGTCGAAACGTCGCATTTTGTCATGGCACAATAAATGTTTATATGTCTTTCACCCGGATGAGATGCTGTTCACCTTTATTCTATGGATTTCGTGTCCAACTGGGTCTTTGGACTTTGAACGCGCCTCTCTTGGATCCAGGAGTTGCTGTCAGCCACTTTTTCTTCTATGTTGATTGATTTGGACCTTGGCAGACTTGCACCGGATCTTTATTATGGATACTACTATTCCAGAGGTGGGTGAACTGGATAATGCCATGACTTTTTCTTATACTGAAGATGATGCATTACGGATCCTCTCTGGATCCCAAACAGATATGTCATTTTTGAATAAACCAACTGCAGATATGCTCAAAAAAAGATTTGAGAATGAGAAATGGAAACTCATTTCTTTTGAGCTACATGTAACAACCCTGTGTGAATATTACAGGCTACATAGAATTCCACGTGGGTTGAGACCACATTTACGTCCGACTTTACTTGCGGACAATGTACTTTTCTGCAGTAAGTTTGAGTCAATTACAAACAAATATGCATTTGACTTAATGCTTCTTAATATTGAGTTTCTCCGATTAGAGATTGATGTGGTCAGAAAATCAATTATGGACCTTGAACAGCAATTATCATCACAGATGACGACACAGGAGGTGGAACTTTATAAGACCCAGTTGGATGAAAAACTTTTGAAGTACCGTGCTGATATTGAAAGGACAAAGAGGACTAAGTGGTTCCGTGATGCAGAGGACTACCGAGTGGGCCGTATTTTTTCGTGGCAAGTGGTGGCTGGTGCTCCTTCTTATTATAGGAGGGATAGGCCGAGACAAATACGCAACCGCAGGAAACCACAAGACAAACGGCAACAGAATTTTGGTTTCACTACAGCTGAGTCAGATTCCACTGATGATTCCAATTTGGGAGCCTCTTCTTCCTCTCTTTTTTTAGGGAAGGACACAGTCGACAGAGTGACTGGAAGAGAAGGAGTCGGAGAGGTGGCAGGAAACACAGGAGAAAGAAGGGTTGTGCACAAACAGGGGAAGGCTTATATCCCCCAATGAAAACTCGCCATATGGAGGGGAAGAGAAAGGGCCCATAGGACATGATAATTTGGTGGTAAATATTTCATCTTGTCAATTATCTGTGGTTGACTATGATGTTCTCTCTAAGGGATTGTCTTTTTGTCCTGTGAATTCCCCCAACTGGTTTGAGATTGAATGTGATCTATTTGCATTCTTTAGAAGATTACGTTTGACAACTTATTTTTCTGATAAACAACAGGTCTCTAGTATAGCACCGGAGGGGGTTAGATCTATGTTTACATTACATGGAGTGGGTTTATATACTAAGAGTAATTTTCAGCCCCCTGTTAAAAATAACTTTGTGGAGTCTTACATACAGCTTGTAGAGAGGGACATTACACTTTTGAGGAAAAGTACGTGTTCTATAGTTAGAGGTAATCTTAGCTCTGTTGAAAGACAGGCTTTACAGAAACTATCCGATAATACAGCTCTTACAATCAAGAGTGCGGACAAAGGTGGTGCTGTAGTTGTCATGGACACTGATAGGTACAAGGCCGAGATTGTGACCCAATTAGCTGATAGTGATGTCTATATGAGATTGGCTGGTGATCCTACCTCTGATTTTCTTACTGAGTTACGACTTCTGGTCAATGAGGCCCGTGTGAATGGACTCATAGATGAGAAGTTGTCTGATTTTTTTAATCGTTGACAATCCGGTAATACCAATTTTGTATACTTTGCCGAAGATACATAAGGATCTTCTAAACCCCCCGGACGTCCCATTGTATCCGGGAGGGGTTCGCTTTTTAATAAAGTAGCGATTTTTTTGGATAAGGTCCTACGACAGTTTGCAATAGCAGCAAGATCCTATATTCTTGATACGAATGACTTTCTTGATAAGATTAAAAATGTTCAGGTTGATTCCAACACGGTGTTAGCCTCTTTTGATGTGGTTTCACTGTATACTTCCATTCAACATGAGAAGGGGCTGGAGGCTGTCGATGTAGTGTTATCGGGCTCGGACGTGGCCCCAGATTGTGCACAGATGATCCTCTCCCTGTTAGGCTTCATCCTTAGGAAGAATTATTTTCTTTTTGAGGATGATTTTTTCCTGCAGGTTAGGGGTACCGCCATGGGGTCCAATGTGGCCCCCACTTATGCTAACATCTATATGGCGGTATTCGAGGATCGTTATGTGTACAAGTCCATCTACTGGGGCTCCATCCGGGCCTGGTGGCGCTACATCGACGATGTCTTTTGTATTTGGGATGGCAGTGTAGAAGATCTATACAAATTCCAAACTGAGCTAAATGGGATTTATCCAGAGTTGAAATTTACTTTGATGGAATCCTTGACTCAAATTCAATTTTTAGACACATTGGTATATAAAGAAGGGAATATGCTAAATACAGATCTTTATGTAAAGGAAACTGACAGGAATAGTCTTTTGCTATATAACAGCAACCATCCCAGGAGGATGGTGGAATCATTACCCTGGAGTCAGATGTTGAGAGTGCGGAGGATAGTTAATGATGAGGATAAATTGGTTAACAGACTTGATGAGATGTGCCATAAATTTACTAATAGGGGATATCCTGTGGGTAAAGTTAGACAGTTTATAGAAAGGGCCATTAATTTGGTCGATGGGGATTTTTACCGTAAAAGCGATAGAACTGCTACTAAACGGGTTCCGTTTGTATCAACTTTTTGTCCTATTAGTAATAAAATCGGTGGTATTTTGAATAAGCACTGGGGTCTATTACAGAAAGGGCTACCGGATGTCTCTGAATTTACTAATAGACCTATTTTATCTTATAGACGTGGATCTAACTTGAAGGATAAATTGGTGAGAGCGGATGTGGGCCCTAGTAAGATTCCACGACAGTTGACATTAGGCCCCTTGAGGGGTGGCAGTTTTCCATGCCTTGGCTGTGCATGTTGTGGTAATATGATCAAGGGTGATAGTTTTTATCACCCACATACTGGTAAGAGATTCTCAATAAAGGAATATTACACTTGTACTTCTAGTTTTGTTATTTATGTGATCACTTGCCCATGTGGATTGCTTTATGTGGGTAAGACAACTATGGAGGTCAAAGCTCGTATCAGTAAACATAAGAGTACAATCAGAACTCAACTCGTTGATTTACCGATACCAAAGCATTTTGTGGAATTTAGACATTCTGTGAATCAGTTGCGATTCAGGGTGATTGATGGGGTCCCTATGTTGAGACGAGGTGGAGATAGGACGTTGTTGTTGAAAAGAAAGGAGTTGAAGTGGATCTCGACTCTAGATACATTGCAGTCGAAGGGCTTGAATCTCGAATACAATTTGCAAATTTGCATTAACTAATCCATATTAGTCTTAACAGCATCATTTTTTGGTTTTTTTGATAGCGGTTTTTGATCTTTGATATTTTTTATTTTTTCTATATAGGTTGGTGCGTTGGTGTGACCGGAGGACATGGGGACTGAATTGTCCTGAAATTCTGTGGACTGTGATTGAATCGACATATATGTTTTTTGGTTCATTCCCCTTGCCCTCTTGTCTGTGCACTGTGGTGTTATAATAAAGCTTTTTCTTTTCCCCTTTTTTTCTGTGGCTTTGTTTATATTCTTTATACAGGTCCCTGATAACCTAATATATTTTTCATGAATATTACTATATGATTGACTGGGGTTGTAGACCATTGGATTATGGTAGCCGAATTTATCCTCCGTGGATACCATTATGGGATTCCTTTTTTTGAGAGTTATGTTCCAATATACATATGTGGCCATGGTCATGCTATATGAGTCAATATTGGTTTCTACTTAATTTGTGGAATATTGATTGACATTACTAGAAGTTGGGGGTCATTATTTTACAACTTTATTGTTGCCAGTATGTTGGCAACTCAATTGACCTTATATTTAAACCAGTTTGGGTCTCTTGTATATTTGTTCTCTCAGTAGTTATTTAGCAGGTATATTATGTGCCCTTTTGAAATGCTACAAACCCGCTAGATATATTTTCTGTTTATATGTGGACGCATATATTTGTAATCTGGCGGGTGCGGTCATGTGATCTCTCCATGTGACCGCTCTATGATGTGGTTGGTGGAGGTGTGATCATGTGACTTGTCACGTGACCATTTGCGGTGGATTGTGGGCGTCCTGAGTATAGATCATCTGGTAGTGGGGAGCTATGGTGCGCATGCGCGATTCTCTGGTCGCGGTATCACGTGAGTGAGTTACATCATTTCCTATGCGACATCGGGTGACGTCATCCGATTATTTGGAGGGTGTTGATATGTGAGGGGAAGTTTGGCGCTCAGGTCTGTTGATAATTTTGATAGGTTATTGGTTTTTTGGCGCCTGATAGTGAGTCATAATTATTGGCTGAGGTGGTTGGTAGTTAACACTTGATGTATGGAAGTTGCTCATTGGTGGGTGGTTGCTAGGTGATATAGGAATGCGGACATTTCTTTGGTTGTTGTTTATTTATTTATTAACACCATGTGCTAATATATTGTATAATTTTTGTTTATTGTTATATGTATGTATGTACACTATATTATTATGTATGTATAATGTTATTTATATGTTTTATTTGTATTATTTTATGCTATTGCATATGATGTGGGCGGATACTTGCTATTGATTGGCCACATTGGCCTATTTAAGACTGCCATATCCTGCTGTATGCTATGCTTGATAAAGACCATGTGATGGTCGAAACGTCGCATTTTGTCATGGCACAATAAATGTTTATATGTCTTTCACCCGGATGAGATGCTGTTCACCTTTATTCTATGAAAGCAGTCAAGAGTCCTATTAAAATACTCTTTATTTAAAGCAAACAATTAAAATTAGTTCACTAATAATGGAGTCAAAAATATTGTACACAGCAAGTGGTTACACAGTTTAAGGCATATAGGCCAGACCCTCCACAACAGCATATGTTAACAAATAGCCACAAGAGTTTGGCATAGGTAAATACTCAAAATAGAACATAAGGTGCCACTCCGCATGCGGCGCATGGGTGTTTCAATATGAGTATGCTAGTAGTAATAATAATTAGTAATTAGAGAGCCAGTGCCCATATACCATAATAATAGGATTACTTAGCATAAGATTGAACTCTCATAAACCTCCCATGCCCTACTCGCTGCCAATAATCAGTAACATATCAAATGAGATATAATTCAAATACATAAGGCGCCAGTACTGATATAATACACAATTAGTTAAGTATATGTTACAGAAACCAAAGCACCTGCTCAATGCCACAGCACACGATTACATGTGACACAGTGGAGTATCTGTAGTATCTAGAACACATGCTCAGAGTCAAAGTGATTACAAGTATGGATGAAACGCCATACACCAAACTCAGTATTACCTAAATATCAGAAGATATTGAAGAGGACCGGACCATCAGCCTTCCCCGACGCGCGTTTCGGAGCACGGGGCTCCTTCCTCAGGGGGCGTGAAGAGGGAGTAAATTCGCTGTGTCTAAATACCATCATGACCGGAAATGTCCATATACCGTCACACAGCCCGCTCTGGGCAAGAGCGCCACACCTCCTCCAGACGCTGGTACAGAAGACACGCAGGGCCCCACCTGCCCTGATGTCAGACAGCAGGAGGACGGATGCCAAACCCAGCAGGAGGAGGAAAGCGGTGCCTGCGCAATATAGCAGTAGTCACACACAGACATAATGACTACGGGCAAAAGTAAGGGCAAGAGTAAGGGCAGTTAATAATCCACAGACCGAGAAGGGCCAAGAGACTAGAGCACTCAAGACTATAAAACGTAATAATAGGGCCATACAGACCATATAGTCTGTATTTACTGGGTTTGGAGTCCCTCCTCCTGCCGTCTGACATCAGGTCACGTGGGGCCCTGCGTGTCTCCTGTGTCAGCGTGTGGAGGAGGTGTGGCGCTCTCACCCAGAGCGGGCGGTGCGGTGGTATATGGACATTTCCGGTCATGATGGTATTTAGACACGGCGAATTTACGCCCTCTTCACGCCCACTGAAGAAGGAGCCCCGCGCTCCGAAACGCATGTCAGGGAAGGCTGATGGTCCGGTCCTCTTCAATATCTTCTGATAGTTAGGTAATGCTGAGTTTGGTGTATGGCGTTTCATCCATACTTGTAATTGCTTTGATGCCTCAGTGAGCATGTGTTCTAGATACTACAGATACTCCACTGTGTCACATGTAATCGTGTGCTGCAGCAATGAGCAGGTGCTTTGGTTACTGTAACATATACTATTTAACTAATTGTGCATTATATCAGTATTGGCACCTAAGGGTACTATCACACTAAGCGATATCGCTAGCAATATCGCTATAACTTGTGACGTTATAGCGATATTGCTAGCGATATCGCTGTGTCTGATGCTTACCTCCGACCGCTCCCCCGCTGGTTATCGCTGATTGCGCGATAACGTCCAGGACTGCTTCTCGTCGTCAGCTTCCTGTGGAGAGACGAGCGTGGAGCCGGGCGGGAGGACGCAGGATCGCCTGGTGTGACAGGTAAGTAGCGATCCCCGTCCCCTGCGATGTCGCTGGTGAGATCTGCCCATGTGGCAGCTCACTAGCGACCACTTAGCGATGTACCAGCGATCCTGACCGCGTCATATCGCTGGTACATCGCTAAGTGTGACAGTACCTTTATGTATTTGAATTATATCTCATTTGATATGTTACTGATTATTGGCGGCGAGTAGGGCATGGGAGGTTTATGAGAGTTCAATCTTATGCTAAGTAATTGTCACGGGGCAGTTGGGACAAAGCAGGAGACGTGGAACCTGGGCCCCTGAACTGCCCCTAACACTAAGGGGGTACACTTGAAGGTAGTGAGGCCCAAGTCCCTGACCTGTCCCTGTCTCCTGTTTAGCCCTGAGCTAAACCCCTAACCCCCTCCCCAGGAGGTGAGACAGGGAAAAAGTGTACTACACAAAAAACCCAAAGGAAAGAGGGAAAAACACCAAAACACTTATCTTGCTCTGCTGCAGTCATCAGGCAGCAGAGTGAATCACCGGATAAACTTTTCGCAGTGGCTCAACACCTAAGAGCCAGCTGCCACCTTCACCATCTAACTCTGCTGCGGACACCGGGCAGTCAGAGTTCACACCAGTTTCAGCAGTGGCCAAAAGCTGCTAAAAGCCCAATGACCACTGGGGGAAAAAGGTAAACTAAAGAAAGTATCAGATGTAATGACACTTGTGGCCACCGGGGGCAATAACCCATATCAAGCCCCCAGAAGCCTGAAAATAAAGGTTTTCATGAGGGAACCCAGACTCTGACACGGATCCAAGAATTGGACCGTGACAGTAATCCTCGTATTATGGTATATGGGCACTGGCTCTCTAATTACTAATTATTATTACTACTAGCATACTCATATTGAAACACCCATGCGCCGCATGCGGAGTGGCACCTTATGTTCTATTTTGAGTATTTACCTATTCCAAACTCTTGTGGCTATTTGTTGACATATGCTGTTGTGGAGGGTCTGGCCTATATGCCTTAAACTGTGTAACCACAATATTGTGTACAATATTTTTGCCCCCATTATTACAGTGAACTAATTTTAATTGTTTGCATTAAATAAAGAGTATTTTTATAGGACACTTGACTGCTTTCAGTCCTTTCTTTATCAAAAATAGGGGGGAACCCACGGAGGTGTTTTTTATTATTTATTTACCGCACAGATGCAGCTGATGAATACTGCCATCATCTGCTCCTGCTCTCACTGTTATTAGCAGCAGATGTCGGATGATGGGAGCAGTTGTCCCATCAGCTGACACCTGTGACAAGAGGAAACCTGTATACCTTCGATCACAGCTGAGCGCTCACGCTGTCTTTTGACATCATGGGAACCGCGGCTCTCTGACCGGCGGGGATGTTTTCACCGCTGATCAGAAGCGGTGTTTGCCGAGCTGTCATGCATGTCATGTCAAACACTGTATTGTTGAGTCCCCCATTCAAGTGAATGGGGTTCAGGTCCGCTCTGCTGGATGACAGGCTATATGGACACATTATGCAGCCTACCATCTAAAGGTAGCAGAGCCGAGTGTGAGGTCACATGCTGCTGTCCTTGACTTTTCTGCAGCAAATATGCTGAAAAAAAGTCAACCCGTGTATTTGCATTATTTTTCCGCCATCCATTCAAGTTAATGGGTGAAAAACACTGCAATAACGCTCAAAGAAGTGACATGCTTAATGTCAAAAAAACACTGCAAAGGACAAAATCCTGATGACAAAAAACAATGTGTGTGTATGAGATTTCTGAAACCTCATAGGCTTTGCTGGTACTGCAAAAAGCAGCGGAAAATTTGCATAATGGGCCAACATACCACCAACAGTGAGTGCCAACCTTGTGAAGATTTACAGAAAACATGTGACCTCTGTCATTGCCATCAAAGGATATGTAACAAAATATTGAGATGAACTTTTGTTAATGACCAAATACTTATTTTCCACCATAATTTGCAACATAAATCTTGCCAAATCAGACAATGTGATTTTCTGGATTTGTTTTCTCATTTTGACTCTCATAGTTGTGGTCTACGTATGATGTCAATTACAGGCCTCTCTCATCTTTTTAAGTGGGAGAACTTGTACAATTGGTGGCTGACTAAATACTTTTTTCCCCACTGTATATATACTGCTCAAAAAAATAAAGGGAACACTATTCCATTTGCAACAGGCTGTTTGTGTTCCCTTTATTTCTTTGAGCAGTATATATATATATATATATATATATATATATATATATATACTGTATATATATATATATATATATATATATATTGGGTAAAATAAATATTTGGTACACTACCAATTTTTCAAGTTTTCCCACCTGCAAAGAATGGATAGGTATGTAATTTTTATCGTAGGAACACTTCAACTGAATCTCTAAAAGAAAATCCAGAAGATCACATTGTATGATTTTTACATAATTATTTTGCATGTAATTGCATAACATAAGTATTTGATACAATAGAAAAACAGATGTTTCCGGTAGTTCTTGACCAAGTTTGCACACACTGCAGCAGGGATTTTGGCCCACTCCTCCATATATATTGTCTCCAGATCTTTCAGGTTTCAGGGCTGTCGCTGGGCAACATTGAGTTTCAGCTCCCTCTGAAGATTTTCTTTTGGGTTCAAATCTGGAGACTGGCTAGCCCACTCCAGGACCTTGAAAGACTTCTTACGGAGCTACTCCTTAGTTGCCCTGGCTATGTGTTTGGGATCATTGCCATGCTAGAAGACCCAACCACAACCCATTTTCAAGGCTCTTACTGAGGGAAGGAGGTTGTTGGTCAAATCTTAAGATACATAACCCCATCCATCCTCCCTTCAATATGGTGCAGCATCCCGTCCCTTTTGCAGTAAAGCACCCCCATGCTTCACGGTTGGGATGGTGTTCTTGGAGGTGTATGCAAATTGCCTCTTCAGAGAGGAAGAGGACTTGAACTCTATAGCGCCACCTGTTGGTTGTAGCGATCCTACAATTCACAATCAACCCTTTAACGAGTCTTGTAATATGACTTAGGATAAAAGCCAAATCAGAATCTCAATTTGCAGACACAGTGTTTCGGGCTATTGGCCATCGTCAGTGCAAAGTATGAGAATTGATTTGGCTAGGTGAGAGGCTCTTGGAGGTGTACTCATCCTTCTTTCTCCAAAAACAGCAAGTGGAGTTGATATCAAAAAGTTCTATTTTGGTCTCATCTGACCAAATGACCTTCTCCCATGCCTCCTCTGGATCATCTAGATGGTCGTAGGTGAACTTCAAATGGGCCACGACATGTGCTGGCATTAGCAGGGGGACCTTGCATGCCCTGCAGGATTTTAATCCATAATGGAGTAGTGTATTTATAATGGTAATGTTTGAGACTGTGGTCCCAGCTCTCTTTGCGTCATTGACCAGGTCCTCCCGTGTTGTTCTGGGATCATTCCTGGCCTTTCTCAGAATCATCCATACTCCACGATGTAAGGTCTTGCATGAAGCCCCAGACGTAGGAAGACTGACAGTCATCTTGTGTTTCTTCCATTTTCTAATAATTGTGCTAACAGTTGTTGCGTTCTTACCAAGCTGCATGCCTATTGTCCTGTTGTAGATACCAGCCTTGTGCAGATCTACAATTGTGTCCCTTTCTTTTGTAAGAAAGTCTTTACTGAGAGCTGGGAAGACACTGCAGATAATTCTTTTTATACCGAGATTGAAGTTTACTCAGAGATGCGCAACAGAATGGTTCATAGAAGTTAGTGAGTCAAAGCATGCAGACACCCGCTGGTGTCCAGACAAGTAAAGTAACATCAGTGGTCTGGCCATGGTGTGGTGATGGTGTGGCCTCCAACAACAGTATCAGGGGCTTTTTATACATGGTATAGACAAAGTAAGCAACACCTTGCATTATAGGGCGTATACATTATAACCTCATACTGTAGAGGAAAATGTGCATTTTACATACAATGACACAATATGACAACATTAATGAACATTCCCCAAGCTGCATTAAAATCATAAATATTCATGTTCCGCTTAGCTAATTTCATTACTCATATAACTCTTATAATTGACAGCTCTTGATTCTGGTTTCTATCTTATTTCAACTTATTCTATGCAATATCATATAATACCACTTTTTTATTATCACAGTGCCCTGCAGCTGTCCAAATTAGTCTACCTGGACTACTAATGATACAAAGGACATTTTATACCTCTATTCTTGGGTGAGCATCAGCTCTTTCAGCAAAGTTAGTTGACTAGAGATTGTCCAAGATGGCTGCTAGCCACAACATGCCTGTTCAGTATATCATGACTGGCCATTCACTTGCAGTGAGAGCAATGACAAAATGCAAAAGTGACCAAAACAACAGCCAAAAAGAATGATAACAGAGAAATGGTCTGTGGTCCCCCCCAGCAGAACCACTCCTTTACAGTGGTTGTCTTACTAATTGCCTATAATTTCCACATGTTATCTGGTCCATTTGTACAGCAGCAGGATAAATTATTTCACAATCGATGGTGCTTAATAAATGAACAGTTTGATTTTACAGAAATGTAATTGCCTTGAAGTTACATCGTGTTGTTTACGTTGTTGTGTCCTTGCCTCCTTCCTGCCACATCCTCAGCACTGCTACATCTCTGTGCCAAACACTGCACCCTCTTCCTAAACATTCCGCTACACTGCCCTGGGACCAACAGCCCTACCTGTGGAGGGCTACAACATCATTGCTGCACTTCACCATCTGTCCCAGAGGATCTGCTTGCAGCGTTGGCTTAACACCTCCCTTGCTGAACACCACAGGAGGCGTCATGAATCACTTATAAATAGTGTTGAACGATACCATCCGATATCCAGAAATATTGGATAGGACTGGATCGGCCCGATACACAAAAAGTATCGGGCATCGCTGATTCCGATACCGGAAGTCCCATTCAAGTCAATGGGACAGAAATATCGGATTTAAAAAAAACCCCTTTCTTTCTTTGTACATCCAGTTCGGGAGGGGGGAAGAGTGTGGGCGGTGCATGAGCGGACACTGTGCGTGTCTGTGTGTGTGGGCGGGCTCTGTGCGGGCCTCTCGGGGGTCTGTACGGGCCTAACGGGGGTCTGTACCGGCTTCCGGCGGTCTGTAAGGGCCTGCCGGGGGTCTGTGCTGGCTGCCGGGGGTCTGTACGGGCCTGCCGGGGGTCTGTGCCGGCTACCGGCGGTCTGTACGGGCCTGCCGGGGGTCTGTGCCGGCTGCCGGGGGGTCTGTGTCGGCTGCCGGCGGTCTGTACGGGCCTGCCGGGGGTCTGTGCCGGCTGCCGGGGGTCTGTACGTCCCTGCCGGGGGTCTGTGCCGGCTTTCAGCAGTCTGTACGGGCCTGCCGGGGGTCTGTGCATGTGTGCAGGCATCACTTTTGGCATTGCTGTGTGAGAAAGTTCCCAGGCAGCTTTTGTCATAAAGTGAGAGTAGGGACTATTTTTTTTTACAGTGTCAGAGGAATACAGTGCAGAAGGATACCTACCTCCCGTCAATGGATTCCTGGAGCCCCTAGAGAATGGTCGCATCAGCTGATGCAGCTGTTCTCCACGGGAGATCATCATGGGACACTCGTGGGACACTCATTGATTTCTGCGGAACAGGGAGTATTTGTTGGTTTGTTTTTTTCATATTTTTTTCACAGATGACTCTGGCTTCGGGGAACAATGTGACAAGTAATGGTGAGTATGTACTCTATGTTATATGTACTGTATGTCTATATGTATGTATTGTATTGTATGAATGTATGAATGTATTGTATGTAGTATGTAGTATGTATGTAGTATATCTGTAGCATGTTTTATATATGTTGTATGTATGTATGTAGTATGTATGTATGTATGTTGTATGAATGTAGTATATATGTAGTATGTATGTAGTATATCTGTAGCATGTTTTATGTATGTTGTATGTATGTATGTAGTATGTATGTATGTATGTTGTATGAATGTAGTATATATGTAGTATGTATGTAGTATATCTGTAGCATGTTTTATGTATGTTGTATGTATGTATGTAGTATGTATGTATGCTGTATGAATGTAGTATATATGTAGTATGTATGTAGAATGTATGTTGTATGAATGTAGTATATATGTAGTATGTAGGTGGCATGTATGTTGTATGAATGTAGTATATATGTAGCATATATATAGTATGTATGTATGAATGTTGCATATATGTAGTATGTATGTAGTATGTATGTATGTATGTTGTATGAATGTAGTTTATATGTAGTATGTATGTAGATCAAGAAAAAAGGGCAGCACTACCAAAATAATACAGCAGGTGCAAAACCTATTCAGCAGTGTCCAAACAGCCAAAATGACAAAAGGAAAAAAAATAGGCAGCACTCAAATTAAATTTGAAAAAAGTGGATACTTTACTGATCCTCATATGGCAACGTTTCAACGGCTTGACAAAGATGGGTCACCGTTGAAACGTTGCCATCTGAGAATCAGTAAAGTATCCACTTTTTTCACATTTATTTATATGTAGTATATCTGTAGCATGTTTTATATATGTTGTATGTATGTATGTAGTATGTATGTATGTTATATGAATGTAGTATGTATGTATGCTGTATGAATGTTGTATATATGTAGTATGTATGTATGCTGTATGAATGTAGTATATATGTAGTATGTATGTAGTATGTATGTATGCTGTATGAATGTAGTATAAATGTAGTATGTATGTAGTATGTATGTATGCTGTATGAATGTAGTATATATGAAGTATGTATGTAGTATGTATGTATGCTGTATGAATGTAGTATATATGTAGTATGTATGTATGCTGTATGAATGTAGTATATATGTAGTATGTATGTATGCTATATGAATGTAGTATATATGAAGTATGTATGTAGTATGTATGTTGTATGTATGTACTATGTATGTACTATGTATGTAGTATGTATGGGTTTTTTTTGCCTTTTTTTTACATTCAACACATTAGCCGGATTATGGGACTACTACTGTCCCATCATTGGCTAATGTGTCAATCACTGTCATTGTAGCAGGCATCGCCCGATGGGACTTGTAGTCCCATTGGACGATGCCTGCACACACACACAGAACCCCGGCAGGCCCGTACAGACCGCCGGCAGCCCTGGCACAGACCCCCTGCAGCCGGCACAGACCCTCGGCAGGCCCGTGCAGACCGCCGGCAGCCGGCACAGACCCCCGGCAGGCCCGCACTGACCGCGCATCATGATGTGCACAGACCGCGCATCATGATGACATCATTTCAGCAGCCAATCATAGCCACAACAGTGGCTCATTGCATTATGGGAACTTCTGATTCCAGTATTCGATATTGAAAAAATATCGGTACTCGGTATCGGAATTCCGATACAGCGAATATCGGCCGATACCCGATATTTGCAGCATCGGAATGCTCAACACTACTTATAAACTTTATTCCCAACTCAACCCCTTTTACATGTGTGCCCAGGGCCACAGACTGCGTCACCGCTGCTGTGACAATCCCCTCTGAGAGACCGGCCTGGTACCGAAAACCCAACAGCCCTGGGATGGCGACCCATTTTTGGCATCACAAACAGGATTACGGAGCCCGGTATCCCCAGGTCCTGTGTGCCAGAGACTGTTTTGTGTACTGTGAACTGTTGGCGCCATTGCCGCCATTATCCCGCTGCTTGGCGCGCGCGGGAAACCAGAGAGGCGGGCCATCGTGGGCGGAGCCTGCCAAAGAGCGCAAGGAAGTGAAGTGCCGCGCGGGAAGAGAGGACAGAGCGCGAGAAGGGGAGGAGCTGAGGCCTACAGCCGGTAAGCTGCTCAATCCCGGGGCCTGGCAACCGTTAACTGGGGGAAGGAGAATGTCCGAGGCACGCACCGATGCAGCGGTGGATGCCCCCGCCGACCCCACAGCACCGCTGAATCCAGCAGCCAGTGTTGCTTCCAGGGCACCACAAAAAACAGCGCCCACCGCAGCGGTCCCCATAATGCCGCTGTCTATGCCTTACATACCAGGAGCAGCATGGCTACAGCAGTACTCAGGGGAGTCACATACCCTGAGTGAATTTAAAGAGAGACTGTGCAGTTTGTTTGAGGTGTATCCTCTATCTGAAAGTCAGAAGGTGAACATCCTGATTGTTCTGCACCTGTTAGCTGCCCAGAAAGAAGCAAAAGCCTGGCAGGACACTGACAAAGAGACTGTTAAAAAGATTTTGGCCAAGCTAAGAAGCACCTTTGACACCCGCCAGCAGCTGAAATCAAGATGAGGCTCTTTGGATGTAAACAGAAAGCGCAGGACAACATAAGGGACTATGCTCTTAACCTGCAGGAGGCGCTGTGAGCCGTTAAGCAGATTAACACTGACAGTGTGAAAGATGGAGACTGACTGCTAAAGGAGCAATTTATTGAAGGACTCTTATCCAGCATCCACAGAGCACAGCTGCGCATCAGAACCCTGATCTGGACTTTGCTGATTTCAAGGACAGGGCTATCCGGGTGCTGCAGGAACCAACTGTCAGCCGTTCAGCATCCCCTAGGCACCAAGCGATCACCTACCACCAGGAAGCAACATCTTTCCCTCCCATCCCTGTGGAGGCTGATGCACAGACTCTGGATAAAGATCCGACAGAAGAGCTGCGTCTTCAGGTCCAGGAGTTGACCAAAGGCATAGCTGCACTCACTAAAACCTTCAGGTATCCTCCAAGGAGAAGATCCAGCTTGCTTCCAGTCCAGAGGATGTCCCGTGGCTCCGGAAGAGGAGAACCCCGCTACTCCAAAGGAAGGAACAACGATCGCTATGACCAGGACGGACGTTCCATCTGTAGTCACTGTTATAAGGCAGGTCATCTTGCAAGATTCTGTCCTTTAAACGAGCAACCCCTGGGGCAGAGGGCCAACCCCCAGGAATAGGATCCCCAGGCCCAAAGAACTGGAGAGCCAAGTATGTTGGAGGGAGACCGATCCCTCCAGTGGTGATTGACGACATCCCCATGAACGCTTTGCTGGACACTGGCTCCCAGGTGACCACTATGCCCTATATCCTCTATAAGCGGTATTGGGCTGACTCTGAACTTACCTGTGGCCCAAGTGATGAACTGACAGTAGTTGCCAGTAATGGTCAGTCTTTACCGCAAGTGGGATGTAAAGAAATTACTGTTAAAGTGGGTAGAGTAGAGTTAAAATCTCAATGTCTGATAGTTGTGGATATTGATCGACGAGAATGTAATCCCATGATGACTCTTGGTACAAATGTAATTGAAAATTGTCTTTCCGAGTTTATTGTCTTGTTGCAACAGGTGGCTGAGACTGCTGGTTCCAGTGAACAATGAGTCCTGCAGAAGGAGATCAAGGCCCTGATGCAAAGACAGCAAGTGGAACTCTCTGGTGGAAAAATTGGCAGCGTCAGAGGGAGTGATGCTTTCCCCATTGCAATACCCCCCCAGCTGTGAAATGTTGATTTGGTGTCGGGCAGCCATAGGCCTCAGAGGAAAAGATTACCAGGCAATGGTAGAACCAGTGTACTCTGATAGCAGGCCCACTATCCTGACAGCCAGAGGGGTAGTTGATGTCCATAAAGGGAGAGTACCTGTACGCCTTTTTAATTATGGGGAGGAGGAGGCCACAATACCTTGGTATGCCACAGTTGCTAAGCTGCTCACTGTCAGTAATAATGCAATGCAGGCAGCAGAGCCCTTGGTCTCATCCGACCAGG
The DNA here is from genome assembly GCF_039654945.1 of Dendrobates tinctorius. NCBI lineage: Eukaryota > Metazoa > Chordata > Amphibia > Anura > Dendrobatidae > Dendrobates > Dendrobates tinctorius. Next base: position 2,343,262 of record NW_027361717.1, read on the forward strand.
TGGAGGACAATGGCTCTGTAAAGCAGTGGGAGGATTGGTGTCAGCAACTGCAGGTGTGAACTGACTCCACCCCTTCATACCAAAAGAATGGGGTTTACAGAGTGACCCAGGAGTATGAGCGGGTATTCAGCAAACACCCTCTAGATTTTGGGAAGGCAAAAGGGGTTCAACATCATATCCCCACTGGAGATCATCCACCCATAAAAGAAAGGTACCAGCCTATACCCCCAACACAATACCAATGTGCCAAAGGTATGTTGAGAGAGATGAAGAAAGCAGGGGTTATCAGAGACAGTTATAGCCCCTGGGCAGCTCCAATAGTTTTTGTAAAGAAAAAGGATGGTACCATGAGAATGTGTGTTGATTACAGAAAAATTAACAGTATTAGACATAAGGATGCCTACACATTACCCAGAATTGAGGAGTCATTGGCCGCACTTAAAACTGCTAACTATTTTTCCACCTTAGATCTCACTAGTGGGTATTGGCAGGTTCCCGTGGCAGAGGCAAACAAGGAGAAAACAGCATTTACCACCCCAATGGGTCTCTGTGAATTCAACTATATGTCATTCGGGCTATGCACCGCCCCAGGAACATTTCAACGGTTGATGGAGTGTTGCCTGGGACACAAAAACTTTGAGACGGTCCTGTTGTACCTTGATGAAGTCATTGTTTTCTCCAAGACTTATGAAGACCATCTGAAGCACCTGGCTGAGGTGTTTGAAGCCTTGTCCAACTTTGGCCTGAAGGTGAAGCCTTCCAAATGCCACCTCCTGAAGCCCAAGGTACAGTACCTCGGTCATGTAGTGAGTGCAGAAGGTGTGGCACCAGATCCTGACAAGGTCACAGTCATCCGGGACTGGCCAAAGTCCAGCAACCTCCATGAGGTACGCCAATTTCTTGGGTTGGTAGGCTACTATCGAAGGTTCATCAAGGGCTTCACTGAAATAGCCACTCCTATGCAAAATCTTCTGGTGGGGCAGTTCAAGAAAGCCAAACAGAAAAGTTCCACATTTGAATGGACTGAGGAGTTGGAGAGGTCCTTCACCCAACTGAAGATGGCTCTCACAGGAGATGAAGTTCTGGCCTACCCAGACTATGACCAGCCCTTTATATTGTATACTGATGTCAGCAACGTGGGACTTGGAGCAGTACTGTCACAGGTACAGAATGGCAAAGAAAGGGTGATCTCCTATGCCAGCAGGAAGCTTCGTCCCACTGAAGGGAACCCTGACAACTACAGTTCCTTCAAGCTGGAGTTCATCGCCATAGTCTGGGCTGTGACTGAAAGATTCAAGCATTACCTAGCTTCAGCCAAGTTTACCATCTTCACGGACAACAACCCGCTGACTCACTTGGAAACTGCAAAACTAGGTGCACTGGAACAGTGATGGATGGCTCGGCTGTCTAACTATGAGTTTACCATCAAGTATCGGGCAGGGCATAAGAATGCCAATGCTAATGCGCTGTCCAGAATGCCTAATCTGCCAGATGTAGGAGAAGACCCTGAGGCTCTTGAAGAAATAGAGTTACCTCCCTTCCACCGGCCAATTGCGGCCCAACATGCTCAAGGAGTGAGAAACAGGCGGTCTGGCTTGAAAGAGGTCACCCTAAATCCATTGCCCCATCACGATTGGGCAGAAATGCAGGATGGTGACCCCGCAGTCCGCATGGTGAAGGAGCTACTGTCACAAGCTAACTCACGCCCAGAGCCGGGTGCTCCCAAAGAGACTCAGCAGTTGTGGAAGGAGAGAGGCCGGCTGTTCATCTATGAGGGAAAGCTGTGTCGGGGGAGTATCAATGCCTGCACTCATGAGTTGGTTTGGCAGGTGGTAGTCCCAAAGAGAGAGGCATCAATGGTCCTGGAACAATGGAGCTGGCCACTTCGGATGGAAGAAGTTGGAAGCATTGCTCTGGGAGAGATTCTACTGGGCTGGTATGAGGAAAGTCATTGAAAAGTGGTGCCAGGATTGTGGACAATTTAGCCTGCACAGAAAGGATCGAAACAGCCAGAGAGCTCCTCTACAACCAATAATAACCAAACAGCCACTTGAGTTTGTCACACTAGACCATGTGAAGCTGGTCCCAAGCCGTTCAGGCTACATCTATGCTCTTACCATCGTGGACCACTACTCAAGATTCCTGGTAGTTGTGCCTGTCAAGGACCAAACAGCCAGGACAGCAGCCAGAGCGTTCCAAAAGTACTTCTGCAGACCACATGGATACCCAGAGCGAGTGCTTACAGATCAAGGTCCAGCTTTTGAGGCAGAAGTGTTCCAGGAGTTCTGTAACTTGCACGGTTGCATGAAGATCAGGACAACACCGTACCATCCACAGACCAATGGCATGTGTGAAAAGATGAATCAGGTAGTGACTGACCTACTGAAGACCTTGCCTTTGGACGAGAGGAATCTGTGGCTAGAAAAGTTGCCAGATCTTGTAGACCTCTACAACCACATTCCTGTGAATTCCACCAACTGTGGAACCTACCCTCGCCTACTGTATTATCACCCATCCCTTGAAGATTGTGAGCCCTCGCGGGCAGGGTCCTCTCTCCTCCTGTACCAGTTATGACTTGTATTGTTTAAGATTATTGTACTTGTTTTTATGTATACCCCTCCTCACATGTAAAGCGCCATGGAATAAATGGCGCTATAACAATAAATAATAATAATAATAATAATAATAATAATAACTGCACTCTAGCCTACCTAATGAGAGCGAGTCCTGGTAAACTGCCTATTGATTTGGATATGGGAGTCCTGACACCTGAAGTGACATCACCAGATGCTGACTGGGAAACAGAGAGGCAGCAACAGTACAGAAGAGTACAAGAGTGTGTGGAAAAGAGTCTAGCTCAGGCAAGACAAAAACAAGAGAGGAACTACAATCAGCATGCACCTGCAGTCCCCTTGTCACCAGGAGAACAAGTCCTCAAGAGGAAAAGAAGACTGCATAAATTTGATGACCAATGGGAAGCTGAACCCTACATCATTCTACCCTCAAATTTTGACAATACCAAGGTGTGCTTTATTAGTAAAGATGGAGGAGAAACCTCAGCAGCAGTATCAAGGGATCATTTGAAATTATGCCCTGACCAGCTAAAGGAAAGAATGGAAGAACAAAATAACATCCAACCCATAGAAGAAAAGGTCAGCACTATACTTGGAGAATTCCCTGCCAATTGGACTAAAGTAAAAGATGCTATAGTGGTGCCAGTGTTGACATTTCCCCAACGGGTAGTATAAGAAGAAGTGACTCATGAGAACTCTGAAAATCTGTCACGAGGGCTTAGTTCAACTAAGGCTGAAATACCCGGGGCCCCTGTGGTGTCCCTTTTACTAGGGGAAACCCTGTCTGACCCTCAACCCAGGGTTTTTGCTGAAGGTGCAAATGCCTGAGCCTCCGACCTTTCCTTATCTCCTGCTCAGCCCTGCACTTAACCCTCCACCCTCCACCCAGTGAGGAGACACACCACCAAAGCTCCCACACAAATAATGACAGACAGGGAGAACTTAAACTGCACTGCGCCACACACACAGGAATAAACAGTAATGTGAACAGGGCACAACTAAACACAAATATGGGAAGGAGAAAGGATAACGACGGATCATACGACACCAGATATGAATCTCTCTCTCTTGAACACCTCCACTCCAGACGGAACCACTTGGTATGAAACACAAGCTATAATCGGCGATGCCCATATGCCAGTAAGACTATTTAAAGACCGTGGGCGTGACTAACCTTCCAACCTGGTCTCCAGCAGGATTAACCCCCGAGAGCCTGAAGATCAAGCCGGCGCCACTGAGTCTATAGTGGCTGGAGGTGGAACTACCTCTGCCTGCCGGACGCTGTGGTGTGAACAGCGTCCGACATGACAGTACCCCGTCTTCTACGAGGGACCCCAGGGCCCTCAAGACTCATAGGACCCGGCTTGTCCGGATGACGACGGTGAAAAGAACTGACCAGCCGATCCGCATGTATGTCTGAGGCTGGAACCCAAGACCTCTCCTCCGGACCATACCCCCGCCAGTGCACCAAATACTGAAGAGTACGGCGTACTACTCGAGAGTCCACTACCTTGGCGACCTCGAACTCTAAATCGCCATCCACCATGACTGGAGGTGGCATCGACGTCGTGTCCACCAAGCCTACCACCTTTTTCAATAAAGCCCTGTGAAAAACGTTATGTATTCTGTACACCGCAGGAAGTTACAACCGATAAGCCACTGGGTTAATGATGGCAGAAATCCTAAAAGGCCCAATAAACCTTGGACCCAGTTTTAAAGATGGGATTTTGAGTTTTATGTTCTTCGTAGCTAACCACACCCATTCACCCACACACAGGTCCGGACCTGGCACGCGTCTACTGTCAGCCACCCGTTTGTACCTGGCACTCATGCTCAACAAACGCTGTTTCACCCGCCTCCAGACTGATGACAATTGGGCTCCTAGCTGATCCTCCTCCGGGACACCCCCGGAGTCACCCTGACGTAAGGTACAAAACTGAGGATGTTGACCGTACACACAAAAGAATGGAGACTCTCCTGATGACTCTTGGCGGTGATTATTTAACGCGAATTCGGCCAGAGGAAGGAAAGTAGACCACTCCTCCTGGTTGTCGGACACAAAGCATCGTAAATACTGTTATAGATTTTGGTTCATGCGCTCAGTTTGTCTATTAGACTGTGGATGAAACGCCGATGAATGTGACAACTTGATCCCCAACCTTGAGCAAAAAGCTTTCCAAAACCTCGCCACAAATTGCGTACCCCTATCAGATACTATGTCAGACGGTACTCCGTGGAGTCTGACCACCTCCTTCACAAATACCTGAGCCAACGTCTTAGCATTGGGCAAAGAAGACAACGCCACAAAATGCGCCATCTTTGAAAAACGGTCAACCACCACCAGGATGACCGTGTTCCCTGCCGAGGCTGGCAAGTCAGTGATAAAATCCATGGAGATTTCTGTCCATGGCCTATTGGGTACCCCCAGAGGCTGTAGCGTGCCAGCAGGACGGGTTCGGGGTGACTTAGCCCTAGCGCACGTGATGCAAGCTGCCACGTACGAGACCACGTCCTGCCGGATTTTGGGCCACCAGAAACGACGCGATACCAGCTCTAAGGTGCCCTTCACCCCTGGGTGACCAGCCAGTACCGAATCGTGGTGTTCCTTCAACACCTTAAGCCGAAGATGCAGGGGTACAAATGATTTGTTGGCGGGAAGACCTGGTGGTACCTCCTCTTGGGCCTCGGCAATCTCCGCCTCTACCTCAGTCGTGAGAGCCGAGACCACTACCCCTTTCTGGAGGATGGGTACCGGCTCTTCCCGAGGTTCTCCCCCCGGAAAACACCTAGACAAAGCATCCGCCTTGGTGTTTTTAGCCCCGGGACGGTACGTCACAAGAAAATTGAAACGAGTAAAAAACAATGCCCAGCGAGCCTGCCTAGGAGACAGACGCTTGGCCGACTCCAGGTAGAGCAGATTCTTATGGTCAGTGATAACTGTGACCTGGTGAGCCGCCCCCTCCAAGAAGTGTCGCCATTCCTCAAAAGCCAGTTTGATGGCCAACAACTCCCTGTTGCCGATATCATAATTCCGTTCGGCCGGCGACAGCTTCTTGGAGAAGTAGGCGCATGGATGCATCTCGCTCAAGGACGAGCCTTGAGAGAGTACTGCCCCCACTCCCACCTCCGACGCATCAACCTCTACCACAAAAGGTTTAGTCACGTCTGGTTGCACCAGAATGGGGGCTGAAGCAAAACTATTCTTCAGACGCTCAAATGCACGTATAGCCACCTCAGGCCAGTTCGCCAGATCGGCACCCTTTTTTTTTTGTCATGTCCGTGAGCGGTTTGGCGACAGTCGAAAAGTGTTTTATAAATTTCCTATAATAATTCGCAAACCCAAGGAACCGCTGGAGTGCTTTCAGACTCTCCGGCCTCTCCCATTGCAACACCGCTTGCACCTTAGCGGTGTCCATTTTAAAACCGGCTGCGGACACAATATATCCCAAAAAGGGCAACTCCTGGACAAAAAATAAACATTTTTCCAGCTTAGCATAGAGCTGGTTCTCCCGGAGCAACTGTAACACCTGCCTAACATGCTCCAAATGAGTGTCCCGATCGCTAGAATAAATGAGGATATCATCCAGGTATACAATCACAAATCTCCCCAGGACATGAGCAAATACATCATTAATAAAATGTTGGAAAACGGCAGGCGCGGTGGTCAACCCAAACGGCATAACCAGACTCTCAAAATGACCCTCAGGAGTGTTAAACGCCGTCTTCCACTCATCCCCCTGACGGACCCTTATGAGGTTATACGCCCCCCTGAGGTCCAGCTTGGAAAACCATTTCGCCCCCACTACCTGGTTGAACAAATCCGGGATCAACGGCATTGGGTAGGGATCACGGATAGTAATCTGGTTTAACTCTCGGAAATCCAGACACGGGCGTAACCCCCCATCTTTCTTCTTAATGAAGAAAAACCCCGCGGCTACAGGCGAGGACGAAGGCCGGATGTGACCTTTGCTCAGACTCTCCGCGATGTAGTCTTTCAGAGCCTGTCTCTCAGGACCAGAAATATTAAACATCCTGGCCTTAGGTAATTTGGCCCCGGGTTTTAACCTAATCGCACAGTCATAGGCTCTATGTGGAGGCAGTTCTGAGCAACCCTTCTCAGAGAAAACATCCGCGAAATCCTGCAAAGCCTCCGGCAGGCTGGGCGTCACGGCGGACACACATGTGGCCAAGCAATTGTCTTGGCAGAAACCACTCCATTGTACTATGTCCTGAGTTTTCCAATCAATTACCGGGTTGTGCCTGGACAGCCATGGAAAACCCAGGACCATTTGAGCTGGGAGATTACGGAGGACCCTACATGTAACCGACTCAGAATGTAGGACCCCAATGTGGAGTTTCACCTCTGCCACAAACTCAGTAATCTCCCCTTGAGGGAGGGGAACAGCATTAATGGTCACCACCTGTATGGGGTGAGGAAGTTTTTCGATCTTAAACCCGGCGGTGTGTGCAAACTCCTCATCTATGAGATTGGTGGCGGAACCGCTATCCACAAACACTGATATAGGTAGCTCTCTGCCGGCGATAATAACCTTGGCAGGGAGCATACATTGAGATACCATCATGGAGGATATGCATACGCTCAGTTGGGTCTCCTCCATACCCTCTGAGCTTAACAGTTTTCCGCCGGTGTGACCCTCTTAGGTTGTCCGGGCAAACGTTAACATAATGACCTCCTTTACCACAGTAGAAACATGCTCCGGGCTTCCGGAATCCCGGAGCGCGAGGCTGAACCTGTGCCACGCCAGCAATCTGCATAAGTTCAGGGGACTCATCTACTTCAACCACACCTGCACCTCTGTTTTCCCCCAGAGGTAGCGTCTCCTGTGCCCCCTGACGAAAACGGCGATCAATACGTATCACCAAACTCATGGCAGACTCCAATGATGCCGGAGTCTCATACATCAGGAGGGCTTGTTTCACCCTCCCTGATACTCCATGAATAAACTGGCTCCGCAGTGCTGGGTCATTCCACTGTGTGTCTACAGCCCAGCGGCGAAATTCCGAACAATAGTCTTCTGCCAAACGCTCCCCCTGGCGGAGGGCGCGGATTTTAGATTCCGCTAGAGCCAGTCGGTAAGGGTCATCGTAAATGAGCCCGAGGGCAGAAAAAACATTATCGACCGAATGAAATGTAGCAGAGTCAGCTGGTAAGGAAAATGCCCATGCTTGGGGGTCACCACTCAGTAATGACAACACCAGCCCTACTCGCTGGGCCTCATTACCTGAGGAGATTGGCCGCATGCGGAAGTATAATTTGCAGGCCTCCCGAAATACGACAAATTTGCTGCGATCGCCTGAAAATCGTTCTGGCAGCGGAAACTTCGGCTCTGCACCGATACCTGCAGATGCCGTTTGCACCTTTGCTACTACCAGGCCCTGCTGCTGAACTGCCCCTTTCAACTCGGAGACCTGTATGGACAGCGCCGCCAACTGGCGGGTTATGGAATCTAATGGATCCATGGACTCCTGAAAAAATGTGGGCCGATTATAATGTCACGAGGGCTTAGTTCAACTAAGGCTGAAATACCCGGGGCCCCTGTGGTGTCCCTTTTACTAGGGGAAACCCTGTCTGACCCTCAACCCAGGGTTTTTGCTGAAGGTGCAAATGCCTGAGCCTCCGACCTTTCCTTATCTCCTGCTCAGCCCTGCACTTAACCCTCCACCCTCCACCCAGTGAGGAGACACACCACCAAAGCTCCCACACAAATAATGACAGACAGGGAGAACTTAAACTGCACTGCGCCACACACACACAGGAATAAACAGTAATGTGAACAGGGCACAACTAAACACAAATATGGGAAGGAGAAAGGATAACGACGGATCATACGACACCAAATATGAATCTCTCTCTCTTGAACACCTCCACTCCAGACGGAACCACTTGGTATGAAACACAAGCTATAATCGGCGACGCCCATATGCCAGTAAGACTATTTAAAGACCGTGGGCGTGACTAACCTTCCAACCTGGTCTCCAGCAGGATTAACCCCCGAGAGCCTGAAGATCAAGCCGGCGCCACTGAGTCTATAGTGGCTGGAGGTGGAACTACCTCTGCCTGCCGGACGCTGTGGTGTGAACAGTGTCCGACATGACAAAATCAGGATGTTCGGGTAGCAGATGCCAAACCAGCAGTGGAGCCAGAGAACCCTTGCCCTGCCAGTCGTGAATCTGTCATGCCCCAGGTGGGACTAAGAGTCCATAGGAGAATACTACCTAGTTTACCCACACCAGAGTTACGCCGGTCTACCCGTACTACACAAGGTATACCGCCCATCAGATATCGTGTATAGATAAGATTATGTGTATGTTGAAATTGTGTATATATGTAACTGTTCTCAAGCTTTGTGCCTACAGAGACTCTGTAAGAAGCCTTTTTGAAGTTCTTGTTTCATGTTTTGATGTACATTGGACCACAGGATTTCTGTTGTCAAAACCAACTTGTACATAGTTCACCAGTTGCCCAGGAATAGACCATGGACGTTGATGCATGGACTTATCATCACAGGACTATTTTTGGAGCCTCTGGTTTTTGTAAATTTTTCATTTTTATTAAATCTTGTAACCTTCATATTGTTTACATGTTTAGATGTTTTTCATGTTTTTCTTTTATCAGTCCAGGAGTACTGACTTGCACTAGGGGGGAATGTGGCGCCCCCAGGAGTATGGTCGCCACAGTGGCATTGCCTTCCTCCAGGGAGGGTGATGTCAGGCTTGGAGGCAATGAAGGGTCTCTCTAACAGTTAACCATGTCATGCAACACAGTTCCCACTCCAGGCCAGCAGAGGGAGCTCTGAACCAGGATTGGGGGAGGAGTGCTTTCTGAGGGCCAGGAAGGGAAATCAGGAGTTAGTGTGAGGAGGGCAAAGAGTGTAGACATGTGGAGAGAAGCTGGAGGTTTGAGCTGGATATAGAGAGCTCCCTCCCAGTGATAGCGCATGATCTGGAGCCTGATCTCTATGGTTGTACAGATACTGAAGGTCCTGCAACAGAAACCAGAGGAATAGGAAGTTGTAAATGCTTGATTCCCAACTGAGACTCGGAGGCACAACAGCGACGGGTGAGCCAAGAGAGATAGAGGGCTACAGCTGTCTGCCATACGAGGTAGTTCTAAGAGAAGATAAGAAGGAGGAACTTCAGTGTAACACAGTCCTGGATGTACCTCAAGCCAGCGCTAGGAAGGAGACTACACAACCAATCTGATAGAGAGATCCCTGAGTTGCTTCCAGGCTAGCCGGCTCCTGTGCCATCTGTAACCAGGCCCCTGGACTGCGTTTGCCAAATAAAGGTAAAGAAACTGCACCCTGTTGTGTCCTTGCCTCCTTCCTGCCGCATCCTCAGCACTGCTACATCTCTGTGCCAAACACTGCACCCTCTTCCTAAACATTCCGCTACACTGCCCTGGGACCAACAGTCCTACCTGTGGAGGGCTACATCATCATTGCTGCACTACACCATCTGTCCCAGAGGATCTGCTTGCAGCGTTGGCTTAACACCTCTCTTGCCGAACACCACAGGTGGCATCACAAATCACTTATAAACTTTATTCCCAACTCAACCCCTTTTACATGGGTGCCCAGGGCCACGGACCGGGTCACCGCTGCTGTGACAATCTCCTCTGAGTGACCGGCCCGGTACCGAGTACCCCACAGCTCTGGGAGGGCGACCCACACATATTTCCCCGTTCGCTCCCCATATTGTCTGCACCCAACCCCACTCACCATACTGTGTGTGCACCCATCCCCCATACTGTTACCTCGCACATGCCCCCTATTCCCTGTACTATTTCCACATATATACCACCATTCTCTCATGCTGTTTCCTCATACATTCCCCCAATTCCCCCATACTGTTTCTTCACATTCCCCCTATTCCCCTATACTTTTTTCCTCATACATGCCCCCATATTGTTTCCTCATACATGCTCTGCATCACCCCCTTTGCTCCTCATTTTATGTCCTCAAATCTCCCCCCATACATTAAATCCCCCCATCCCCACTTCAAATCTCCTGTATCCCCACACACAGTAAAGTCCCCCATCCCCACTCCAATTCTACCCACACACTTAAAACACTCCCATCTCCACTCCTAATTTCCAAATTCCCCCTGTCCCCCCACACAATAAATCCCCCATCCCCACTTCAATTCTACCTGCACACATTAAACACTCCCATCCTCACTTCAAATCTCCTTAGTCCCCAGACACAATAAATCCGTCCATCCCCACTCCAGATCTCCCTACACACATTAAACACTCCCATCCCCACTCCAAATCTCCCCTGTCCCCCACACAATAAAGCCCCTCCACTCCAATTCTACCCACACATAATGAACAATCCCAATCCCCCTACCCACCCCCGTGCACTTAATCTTTGGTGTCTTCAGCTCCACTGGAGCACTTACCACCAATGTGCAGCTCTGTAGCACAGGCGAGTGACATCATCAGCGTGATCACATGATCTGATCATGCTGCTGGCATCGCTCTGACCAGGCAGTCATAGATTCAATTGCACTTGTGTCTATAAGATGGAAGTACAATTGATCCCTGGGAGCTGGCGCACTGCAGCATCTCTGTACCGGCTGTCAGCTTGACAGTCGACACAGAGAACAGCTGACTACCAGTCGGGGGGCAGCAGCATGCAGCTGCGGAAAAGACACTGCGGACTGCCGCATTAGGTGGCCCGACTGCGCCCCCCTGCCAGCTACTTCTGGGGCACATGCCCGGGCTGCACCCCTTAGAGATGCCTCTGACTCTGAGCTATGTGGATTTCAATCAATCTCTGGGATAAGGAAAAAGATTTGTTGGAAAGCTTATTGCCCATTCTGTTTCAAGCCTTGATTGCAATAAGTGGTTTAAAAGGAACCTGTCAGTTGATTCCTATTGCCAAAACTATGATTTCCTTGCTCCACCCAAGTCGGCTTCTCGCCACATTGCTCCTGATACTTGACAGGTCTCTCTTTAAGTACACACATGAGAAAGACCTGTATTGTAATCATTTTTTTGAAGGTGGCTTACCGACATATACATTGGACATGTGTGCTGCCCTGGTCGGGTTGCTGATATAACAATATTGGGTCATGGCTTGAGTTGAGCGAAACGGGTCGGACAATTTAAAAAATCGCCGACTTTCGCCAAAGTCGGGTTTCATGAAACGAAAATCGACCATAGCGTGTGGTCGGCCATGAGGTCAGCGACCCAAGCGCCAAAGTCGCGTTTCAAATGATGCTTCCAGCACCTTTTTTCAGCCAATGATGGCGGACGCACACTGTGGGCAATGCGATGACATAGGCAGCAGCCACCGCCATCTTAGAGAAGGGCATTGAAGTGATTGGCTGGCTTTGTGTGGCGTCACAGTGGGTATAAAAGGCTGTGACTGCTGACCGCCATCTTACTTTTGTGCAGCAGCGCTGGTGGTGATTAGGTTGCATTGTAAGGCTACCTGCTAGCTGCATTGCTGTGTGCACGCTGGTGTTCAAACTGCTTCTTTCAAAGCACTCCAACTTTTATTATTTTGTCCTGGTGAGTTACTGAGCGCTCATTTTTTCACAGACCGTATAGCGGTGTACGCTCCTCACACACTACCGTGTACCGGCTGGTATCATGGACAAATAGAAGCTATCTGGGTGTGACTCTGGAAGAAAAAGCCGAGGAGTTTGTCAGTTTTTCCAGACCTACACCTTTGAGTGTTGTCCGCTTTTCAAACAGTTTCGTATATCTGCTGTTTGACTACGGTGAAAACTAGACAGAGGCAGCGTGTGTCGGTCCCTATATAAATAGACGGAGATTGACAATTTTCCATACAGACACCGTATAGCGGTGTACGATCCTCACACATTACCGTGTACCGGCTGGTATCACAGACAAATAGAAGCTATCTGTGTGTTTCTCTGGAAAAAAAAGCAGAGGAGTTTTTTCTGTTTTTCCAGACCTACACCTTAGAGTTCTGTCCGCTTTTCAAACAGTTTTGTATATCTGCTGTTTGATACAAATAGACAGAGATTGACAATTTTCCATACAGACACCATATAGAGCTGTCTGATTCTCAAACAGTATTATATATCTGCCGTTCGCATTACAGTAACATCTTTACAAAGTCAGCGTGTGTGACACTCCGTAATTACATATACGGAGATTGTTAGTTACACAAAAAACGGATACAGCTGTACACTTCTGGTACTGTTCCGTATATCTGCTTGTTAGATTACGGTCCAATACATACTGTGTGAGCGTCTGTGACTAACAAAATATATACGTAGATTTAATTTTTTTCATACACCTTACACAGCTGGACGCTCCTCATACAGTACCATCTCTCTGCTGGTATTTTTGGTACATTTTCCCAAACATGAGGAAGTATGATGGAAGAGTCCGCAGACGTGGGCAGGGGGGCGCAGCTGGTAGTGATGGTGGTGGTGCATTGGCTGGTTCTGGTAAAAGCACAATATCAGCTAAGGCAGGAAGTGTTGAGCCTGCGTCATCGTCTGGCCCAAGAAGGCCTGTAAGGTTGCCTTTTCTTGGAGTAGGAAAACCGCTTTTGAAGCCGGAGCATCAGGAACAGGTTTTGGCGTACATTGCCGAAACAGCCACCAGCTCTATTGCCTCCTCTTCTGAACATTCGAAAACCTGCAAGCACGGAGTCATCAGTGCAGGGTTCTGGTCAGGAAAAACACCTTTCCTTGTGTCCTTCACCCCCACCAAAAGTTAAGGATGCAGCAGCCCACACTTCAGATTACTCTATGGAGCTCTTTTCACATACCATGCCTTGGTTATCCAGTCAAATCCAGAATTCCCCAGTCCAAGATGAATCTGACATGGAATGCACTGATGCACAGCCACTGCTAGATGATTCTGCTGGTACATCGACCTAGAGCACTACATTGCCCTCGCAGTCTGTCGAGCCAGATTCTGACCCTGATGAAACTCAGGTGCCCCTTCCCGCATACTATACCACCTTGCACGGTGACACAGAGGAAGGTAAAGAGGAAGGTGCACATGACTTTGAAGAGGAGGTGATGGATGACCCAGTTCTTGACCCGGATTGTCATCCATTGTGGGAGGAGGGTGACGCTGGCAATAGTTCAGATAAGGAGAAGGATCCGCAGCAGACATTGACATCGCAACAGCGGTTATCTGGCAAGCCCGTAGCTGTCCAAAAATGTGGACCAAAAACTAAAAGAGTTACAGGACAGCTTGGCCAGACGGTCAACTTAGCACAGCATGCAAGGCCAGAAAATGTATACCATAGTAGGAAGAGTGCACTGTGGCAATTCTTTGTCCAAAATCCTACTGATGAGGCAAAGGTTACCTGTAAGAAGTGCGGAAGGACCTTTAGCCGAGGTAAACAACTCAGAAATTTGAAAACCAGTTGCATGCTTAGACATTTAACCAACATGCACTTGCAAGCGTGGATGGACTACAAAACCTCAGGTAGCACGTGTGCACCTGCTCTGACTCAAATGTGGAGGTGTCGTCGCAAGGCCAAAGCACTCAGGGAATCAAAATAGTTTTGCAACACAACAATGAATCTAGGCCATCACCACCAATACCATCGCCAACCCCCTCTCACTCTGTCCGGTCCACCGCTACTTCCCCCATATGCAGATCTCCAGTCCTGCTCACCCTACCAGACACTCTGAGTAGGACAAGAAAGTACTCATTGTCTCATCCGCGTACACTTTGTTTGAATGCCTACATTGCCAAACTAATCTCATTAGAGATGATGCCATACCGTTTGGTTGAAAGCAAAGCTTTCCGCGACCTCATGGCCTACGCTGTACCACGCTATGACCTACCCAGTCGGCACTTCTTTTCTCGAAAAGCCATCCCTGCCCTTCACCGGCATGTGAAAGACCGCATTGTCCAAGCACTAAAACAGTCAGTGAGTGACTGCACCTCACAACAGATGCATGGACCAGCAGGCATGGCCAGGGCCGTTACGTGTCCATCACTGCGCACTGGGTTAATGTGGTGGATGCAGGCTCCACTGGGGACAGCGGCGGTGGAACAGTGCTGCATAGCCCACGGTATAGGAAACAGTTGGCTGTAGGCTTTCGCTCCTCCTCCTCCATCAGCGAAAGCTCGTCCACAGAGCGCAGTTGCATGAGCACTCCATCCACAGCTGGCAGTGTTGTACATGAGGTGTCCCACTATCGAACAGCTAGTGGTAAGAATCAGCAGGCTGTCTTAAAGATGATGTCTTTGGGCGATAACAGACAAACGCAGAGGTACTGGCCGACTACTTGCAGCGACAAACTGAGTCATGGCTGGGCAGTCTACATCTTGAGGCAGGCAAGGTAGTCAGTGATAACGGACGTAATTTTGTGGCAGCCATAGCCCATGCAAAACTCACACACATACCTTGCCTGGCTCACACGTTGAAACTGGTGGTGCAGTGCTTCCTTAATAATTATCCGGAGTTAACATCCCTGCTCCATAAGGTGCGAAGACTGTGCTCGCACATCCGTCGCTCGGCTGAACAGAGGCAGGCTGTAATGCATTTGTGGGAGGATACACGGGCAGGCAGTTTGAGGGAAGAAATGGAATTGTCGGGTGTGCAGTGGTCAAAGCTGAAAGCTCTCTGTAAAGTCCCTCAGTGTTTTGAGGAATGAACACGGCTGGTAAGCGCAGATGACGCCATCATAAGCATGAGCATCCCACTTATGCATTTGCTCATGCAAAGTTTGATGTATATTAAGGATCAGGCATCTGCAGAGGAGGAGGAGGGAAGCCTTTGTCTGGTCAGGGAACTGTCCTGGAGGAGGTGGAGGAAGAAGAGGAAGAGGAGGAGGAGGATGAGGGGGATGATTATTTTGGGCAGGAGGATGCTTCTCAGGGGGCAAGAGAAAATGTTGGCATTCCAAGGTCAGGTACAGTGTTTGTGCGTGACTGTAGGGATGTGGATTTGCCAGAAAGTGCTCCTCCACCCACCACTGGCAGTGCATCATTGACACATGGAACATTGGCCCACATGTTCGATTATGCCTTGTGGATCCTAAAAAGGGACCCCCGCATTTCCAAAATGATGAGAGATGACGGCTACTGGCTGGCTAGCATCCTCGATCCGCGCTGCAAAGGCAAATTACGCAACATCATGCCACAGGAGAACCTAGAGATAATATTGGCTATCAAACAAGCAACTCTGGTAAACAGGTTGTCTGAGGCTTTCCCAGCACACAGCAGCGGTGCTGTTTCTCCCACGAGCCGTAGTAGGCACAATGGAAGAGGTGTTCGTGGTGGACACAGCCGAAGTGGCATTGGAGACAGGAGTTTAATGACCATGTTGCGGAATGATTTCTCAAGTACCGCTCACACGACTGCTAATACTGCATCGATTAAAAGTGACAGGAGACAGCAGTTGTCAACTATGGTTACAAACTACTTCTCCTCCCATATCGATGTTCTCCCTCACAAGTCATTCCCCTTTGACTATTGGGCCTCTAAACTGGACGCCTGGCCTGAATTGGCACAATATGCCGTACAGGAACTCGCTTGCCCTGCTGCTAGTGTGTTATCTGAAAGAGTCTTCAGTGCTGCTGGATCAATCCTGACAGAAAAAAGGACCCGGCTGTCTACCCAAAATGTTGATGAGCTAACCTTCATTAAAATGAACCATGCATGGGTTGCAAAGGATTTTGTCCCACCTTCCCCCAATGACACATAGGTTCCCAGAAAACAGCCTTGCTTTTGTCCTCCTCTTCCTCGGACTTGCCCAATTCTGCCCTTTGCAGCAGCTGAATGTCCAGCCAACACATCAACATATGCCATTTTTTAAACCTCCCTAAGTGGGCTGCCCACCCCCCCAATGGCTGGGGTCAACACCTGGCGCACCCAGGCAAGTGCAGTTGCTCTGACCAGGTGGATGGGCTCATAGATGGCAACGGCACTGGCACAGGGCCCCTCATAGTACAATACAGTGTCTCTGACCGTGGGGGGGCCCACTCACCGTCAGACACACCAGTGTACTATGAGGGGCCCTGTGCCAGTACCGTCGACCACGAGTGTGCCCCCCCTGCTTGGTCATGGCCACAGCACTTGCAAGTTGCAATACTTACCTCTCCCTGCTCCACCGCTGTGTAATCTGGGCAGTTAAATTCTTCACAGGGACGACCACTAGAAATTTGGTGTATTGATCGATGATGGTAAAAATGTAGCTATGCCCTGTCCTGCTGGCCTCTACCTTCAGATGATCAATGGCTACCATTTGTAATGGACAAAACACAAAAATTGAGCTTGGTTTGAGTTGGTACACATGCAGCATATAAATGCATGTTCACAAGGCCAGAAAGCATACAAAACCTACAAAAGACAAAATGAAAAACTTACAAGCGGATGCAGTGGTGCTTTATGATCAGCTTTCACAGTTGTGATAGTCACAGATGAGTGACATTCCTGCCAGCATTTTTCAATGTCTCCTCTCATGCCAATCCAATAGAATCGCCTACGGCCTGTGGCTTCTGTCTTTGGCACTCCAAAATGACCAGACACATCATGATAGGCAGTGAGGACCATGTGTACATCTCTCCCTGTGATCACAGTTTGATGGAGACGAGTAACGGTGATGTGATCCACGCTTTGCAATAAAGCAATCCTTTCTTCACAAAGAACCGTTTTTGCTGTCTCCACAGACACAGTAATTGAGGGTCTGCATCGCCTCTGCAACATCTACCGCGAGGTTTTCCCACGATGAGTAATTCCCAAATTTCTGATAACACTCGAATTTCTGTCTGTACTTGTATGCATGTAGTTTCCCATAGCGGAGAGTCTGGACTGGCTTACTGAGATTGAAATATATACAAAGATTTAAAAGTACCACAACACTGTATACTGTTGTACGCTTCGACTACCTTTCCCTTTTTCTACTTATTAAATTCTGGTGTAATACATACTGAGCCTGTGAGTGTCTGTGTCTGACTCCGGAAGTATAGACGAAAATTTACAAATACTCATAGACTGGATACACCTGGTATGTACTGATACAGTACCTTTATTCCAAATTTTGTATTACAGTATCATCCATAGTGAGTGAGCGTGTGTGAGCGTGTGTGGTTTACGCCTTCTATATATATGGTGAATCGGAGATACCAATTTTTACCCTATAATCGATAGAGCTTGTATCTTGTTATACAGTACCTTTGTTCGACATTTAGTATTACGGTCAAATCCATACTGAGTAAGCTGAGACTGACTACGGGACTATGTTTACAGAGATTTCAATTGTACCCTATAATATATATACTTGCTATCTTTTTATCCAGTACCTTTTTACAACATTTTTTATTATGGTCAAACCCAGACTGAGTGAGCGTCTGAGGGTGACTCCGGAAATATATACCGAGATTTCAAATTTGCCCAACTCTTTATACAGGTGTACGCTTGTGTTACATTACCCATTTACAGCTTTTCATATTCTTGTGTACTCCATACTGGGCCTGAGAGCGTATGTATCTGCCTCCTGAAATGTATACAGAGATTCAGAATGTTTACACTATACTATATATACCTTGTATCTGGTGATACTGTACCCTTTTTCACCTTTTTATTTTATTAGGTAATCCATACTGAGCCTGTGAGCGTCTGTGTATGACTCATTAAATATATACGGAGATTTAATGTTATCCTTAGACTGTATAGAGCTGTACGCTTCTGATATAGTACCATATATCTGCTGGTATTTTGGGTCAATTTTCTAAAACATGAGGAAGTATGGTGGAAGCGGACGTGGGCGTGGGGTGCCACCTGGTACTGATGGTGGTGGTGGTGCATCTGCTGGTAGTGCCAAAAACACAATAGCAGCTAAGGCAGGAGGTGTTGAGCCTGCGTCATGATGTAGCTCTGGAAGGCCTGTAAGGCTCTGTTTTATGGGAGTAGGTAGACTGCTTTTAAAGCCGGAGCATCAGGAACTGTTTTTGGCTTACATTGCTGAAACAGTCTCCAGCTCTGTTGCCTCCTCTTCTTAAGTTTAAAAAAATGCAAGCACTGAGTCGTAAGTGCAGGCTTCTGGTCAGGAGCAACCACTTTCCTTGTGTCCTTTACCCACACTAAAAGTGAATTATGTGGCAGCACACACTTCAGATTACTCCATGGAGCTCTTTTCACATACCATGCCTGGGTTAATTAAAAATGGGGCCCATCATATACTGGAGCATTCCAAATGGGGGACATCTGACACTGGAGCATCATCCATGAGGTCCATCATATACTGGAGCATTCTAAATGGGGCAGATCAGACACTGGAGCAGCATCTATGGGGCCCATCATATACTGGAGCATTCCAAGTGGGGGACATCTGACACTGGAGCATCATCCATGAGGCCCATCATATACTGGAGCATTCCAAATGGGGGGCATCTGACAATGGAGCATCATCCATGAGGCCCATCATATACTGGAGCATTCCAAATGGGGCAGATCAGACACTGAAGCAGCATCTATGGGGCACATTATAGACTGGAGCATTAGAAATGGGGCCCATTATATAGGGAGCATTATTTGGGCCCATAACACACTGGAGCATTGTCCATGGGGGCCATCATATACTGTAGCATTATGTGGAGCTCATCATATACTGTATGGAACATTATATGTGACCAATTATTCTGTATGGAGAAATATATGGGGCTCATTATTCTGTATGGCGCACAATGTGGTGGCCATAATACTGTATGGAGTAATATACTGTCCTTCTTTTGAGCTATTGTAGAATTTAAAATAGATCAGTCATGTCATGTAAGCAGTGAAGTATTTGTTATTGTACTATACCTATATTTCTGTGCCGTATCGGAGCATCATGAGTTGTGTTATGTGTTAAACTGACACTCTTTGGCCCAGGGCACACGAAAACCTGGAGCCAGCCCTACCCCCCACAACTTTAGCCAAATAACCCCCAGTTTTCAGTGTGTAACTATTATTATAAAGTAAATTAAGGTTGACAAGCTTCAGTAATAAGAATAGATGTTTTTGGCATTGAAATGGGCACTGTAAGTGTTTTTACTGTCCTCCACTCCCTGCCGACTTTGCTTCCCCATTGACTTGCATTGGGTTTTGTGTTTCAGTCGGCCTCCGACTTTTCCCTATAGTCGGCCGATTTTGTTCGACCCGACTTTTGAGAAAGTCGGGTTTCATGAAACCTGACTCGACTCTAAAAAAGGCGGTTCATGAGTCATGGCATGGAAGTTCTGAGTGCTGGTCGAGTCCGACCAGGGGGCCACGTGCCAGTCTTTTACAATTGTGGGGTTACTAATTAAAATAATTAAAAGGTTTGTGACACCAGTTGGGATGTACGGCCTTGTATGGCTGGGCACTGATGAGGTTCCCTGTGAGTTAGGTGGTGATGGACAGTGCCAGAAGATTAACCCCTTCCCAACTAGGGCTGGCTCCCAGAGGAGTTGGAGCAGGAATGGTGCAGCGGAGAATAATCAGCGTTAGACAGGATAATGATCAGTTGGTACCTTTTACTGAAGTTCTTCAAACAGTTCCAGAAGTTTCCATGCAATTCACATACAGGGTTTTGGTCAGGCCTGCATGGTTAGAGTTCAGTTTCTCTGCTGTGACATAGTGTAGCCTTCATGCTGCTAATTATACCTCTGGTAAATGATTCCTTTAACCCCCCAGGGGACTCCCAGTCAGTCCATAGGATGAAGGCACACTCGATCAGCAATCAACAGCCTTTAAAACAGCGGCGTAGTACACTAACCCAACAAGAGTCCAAGGGACAGGCATACAGTCCATTTGCTTAATGACAGTCCACAAAATACAGTGCTAGTCCTGATATGGGACAGTCCATAACTGGGAGTGTAGAATCTAAAGTTGCTTTAGCACCTCTTGGGGTGGTTTCACATTAGCGTTTCAGGCCACAGCGTTGGCCTGCATATTGCTGCCGCTAAGCCCCGCCCCCTGTCGCGCCTCCTCCGGTAGCTCGCCTATGGGCGCATGACGCTGCATGCGACCTGCATCCCCTATCTTTAGCACTGGGGACACAGGCCATCCGCAGGTATGCGTTTGGCGGCGCATGTGTCCTTTTGACGGTGCACCGACCAGTGCCAAACGCAACCTTTTGCAATTTGGTGCGCTCAGCGCACCATCAAAGGACGAATGTGCCGCCAAGCGCATACCTGCACATGGCCTGTGTCCCCAGTGCTAAAGATAGGGGGCGCAGGTCGCATGCAGCATCATGCGCCCATAGGCGGAGCTACCAGAGGAGGCGTGGCAGGGGCGGAGGTTAGCGGCGGCCGTGCGCAGGTCTACGCTGCGGCCTGAAACACCAATGTGAAACCACCCTTACTCCAGTTTCTGGCTCACGCTAGCGTTCTTCCATCAGGACTTTCTCAGATGCATGTTTAACTTGACCCCTCCTCTCTTACATACACGTTCGTGTAAGCACCTTGGGCCTAGCATACGGCATCTGTGTCAGCCACCATGACTGGCAGTCATGAGGTAATCTCTCCTGCAACTTCCCACTCCTTAGCTGGACTATGGGGACTTTACCTTCCCCCGTCAAGGGCATCTTCTGGGCATTCCCCTTGAGACACGGACACTGGGATCTCAGTTGTAAAAACCCCTCTGTCTGCAATCAAGACATTACCTCCTGGAGCTTCCCCTCTCCTCTGGTCTCCATCGTCAAGCAGGAGACAGCCCCTGCAAACAATCCATTAGGCCCGGCTTTGTTCAGGACCCTCACCCACTCCCCGGGCTGTTGGCTGTGGAGGCGAGGAGGTATGTATCCGAGCTTAATGGAGCAAGTGTTCATACATATGTAATTTGCCATGTGTGCTCTTCTTTCAGGAAGCCATAAAACCTCTTCTTGTCAAAGGATGGGATCATCCATCACATCATTCGATGAGCGAACCGATCTCCTGCAATATAGTATTTTGCCCACTCCTTTCTCCATTTCTCTTTCTCCACTACTGCGATGATACACTGGGTCATGACTGTAACGCTCTCCTTTGTAGGAGTTGAGGCAAAAGGGGATGGTGATGGGTTACTTACCGCTCTTTTTCGGCTATGAAAGTCACTAGCTACTAGACCCTTCTGCAGGCCGCAAACTGGGTCAGGGTAAGAGGCTCCGCTCCAGACCCCCAACTCACCCACTATCGGGGAACCAGGTAGCCTTCTCCCAGACCACAAGGCCTCACCTCGTGATCAGGAAGCAAACTTCGGGCTTCTCCGTTTCTGTAGCAGTCCAAAACATGGGGGGTCACCATCCTGGATAATATCTCTCCAAGCAGTAACAATGTGCAGCCAGCTATGTGTGTGATCAGTCCCTCCATTGTGCCGCATTTCATTTCTTGCTCCACCTGCTCCATCAACTAATGCAGATGCTCACATCCTTCTACAATACTCAATGGTACACTAGGTGTGATGCTTACCTCTGACTTCTCCTCTGAGTCATTCAGACCTCGGGCATCCATAGCACACAATGGTTGCTTTCAGGAACCAGTGAAATACAAGGGTCTTTCTGCCACCATTCTTCCAGATCTCTTCCGCTATAGCTGAATCTCTTTCTGATATTGTATAGCACTGTTCGCTCCCTGGCTCCCAGGAAGCTAATGGCACCTACCTCGTTCATTGCTGCACACTTCTTGTCACTGCTCTGCCTTACACTGGGTGGGGTTTTCTTTGCCGCTCCACACCTTTTCATTAGCACCTTCGCCTATTTTTACTATAGCACTTCTGTGGACGGTCCTTCATTTTATATCTAAACTTCTTCCATCTTCCACAACAGGCTTGTCCCTTTCTGCGTGACGCTCCCTTCTGGGCTGAAATCTCTGAAGAGCTGGACAATCCTTTATGCCCTTTTGTGTCTCTTATGCCCAAAATGGGTGGGTACCCCTTTTCTTGCTGTGCCACTGACCGTCATCTTAGAGTTCAAACTCGGCACCATCTTAAATAACATCATGGCGGCCATAACCCATGAAACTTGACTCTTCCCCGTATTCCTTTGTTCTATCTGTTGAAAAATTCCATCTGCGAGCAATGTCAAGAGTAACACAATTTTTTTCAGAAGCCATGGGCTATGTTCTCGTGTTCGATACCATAGCACGCAATATGAAAATTGGGGTACTGGTTGGGCGTGTGGACTTTATCTGTGGTGGCAATATGCCCTTGCCGACTGCATGACCAGGTTGTATTCAGCTGACCAGGACTAGATGTTTTGGAGTTCGATGATGGAGGCAATAGTTCATAAATAAGCATATTTCTACTGAACAATATATATATTCAACTTCAGAATCCTTTCTTTAGTAACATTACACTCATTCCTTTCTCTTTCCTTGAGTCACTCTCACTTTCCACTTTAACTATTTTGTCTCAAAACAGCCCAGCACACTCTAGTCCGATGGAAAATACTTGTCTCCAGTAATGGCACTAGAGTCCAGCAAGCAAGAGTCCTCTACTTCCACTTGTGGCTCCTTTAGTTTTCTATACCAATATGGCTGCTACTTAGCTATCCACTTTAATAAGACCTCTGGACTACCACATAGAGCATTTCTTCTTCATCTCGCCTATCCTTGTTTCTTCGTCTCATTGCCAAGTGGACAGACAACTCTGTGCCATCCTGCTAGACTTCCTGCCTAAGGCCACAAAACTGCTTACTCTTCTATCATTTCCTCTGGACCGTCTCCGGACATTAACTACTTCCTTCTTGTTGTTACTTCTTGGTCATCTCCCTTTTGCCACAAACATACCCACTGCATGCATTTCTGCTACTTAGCCAGTCCTGAGGTGTGCTACTACTGCAATCTCATCCCTATCTGACATTCTAACAGGAAACTTTCTGCTGTCCCTTCACCTTAGGCCCTCCAACTCTGGTCTAGTGCCAACTATTAACGTTAACTGTACCAGTGCTTGGACAGAACATAATTTTCTGACTAACTATATAAATTACTAAACACACTACACATCATAACACATTTCAGCAATACAAATATCTTCAAGGGGGAACATGGGCAATAGCCCCACTTCCATACAGAGAGATAACAAAGAACTTTCCGAAGTCGGGCCCCTCTCTTTTTCTGGTCCCCTGTGACACTAAACCGGCTGCACAGACAGTAAGTCCAGCGCTGAGCATGACTGTTGTCACACCTCCTCATTCCATCTATCCACTCCGCTCTCCATAAATTTTTACATGCTTTTTAACCTGATACGACACTGTGCTAGCAGTCCATCTTGTCTTGAGCTAGATGCAAAATGAGTTAAACTATTGTTGCAAAGTGGATGGTGAGTTCAAGTGGCAGGGATTAGGAGAAGAAGATGCTGATAACTGGCCTAACCGATTAATTTATGCATAGTTTGTTGAAAGCACATTGTCCATTTTACATATCTGGAGAAAACAATTCCAATCACCCAAAAAAATAGAAAGAAACAAGACCATTGTCTAGATTTGGGCCAAACTAGCACAACCATTTAGATGTATACATATGGACAAAATTATTGGTACCCTTCTGTCAAAGTAAGAAAAACCCACAATGGTCAGTAAAATAACTTTAAACTGACCAAAATAATTTTCCGTTTGAAATTTATTGAATATCAACTAATGAAAATCAGATGTTGCTTTTTAATAGTGGTTCAACAAAAAAAATGAAAAAAAAAAACTCATGGAAATGGCCTGGACAAAAATAATGGTACCCTAGAAAAGAATTTGACCATAGGAACATATGAAAGTAAGATTTGCCCTGTAATTAGCATTATAGGTATCTACAAACGTGTGATAAGTCAGTATGCCTATTTAAAGGGTGAAAAGTTGCTACTGTTCTGTTTGGCACCATGGTGTGTGTAAAGCACTAAATATGGAGCAAAGAAAGCTAGAGCGAGAGTTGTCTCATGAGATTAGAAAGGAAATTATAAACAAACATGTTAAAGTTAAAGGCTATAAGACATCTCCAAACAGTTACTACAGTTACACATTTTATTCTGAAGTTTAAGGTCTATTGGACTGTAGACAACCTCATTGAAGTGGCCTCAATAGGAAAATTGATGACAAATTGAATATATGGATAATGCGAATGGTACGTAAAGGGACCAGAACAACTTACAAAGAGATTAGAGGTGAAGACAAAGGTTAAGGAACATCAGTTTCAGTTATAGAATCATAGAATCGTAGAGTTGGAAGGGACCTCCTGGGCCATCTGGTCCAACCCCCTGCTCAAAGCAGGATTCGCTAAATCATCCCAATAGTTCACACCATATGTCACTGTCTGGTCAAAGTGGACTTCATGGAAGATGACTAAGAAGGAAACGACTGTTGAAAGCAAATCAGTAATTAGTGAGACTGGAATTTGCCAAAATGTCACATCAGCTCTATGTTCAAAGAGGCAAAAATGCAGTATATGAAGAAAAGCTCATTGTACCTTCTATAAAATATGAAGGATTTTCAGTTGTATTTTGGGGCTGCTTTTCTGAATCTGGCACAGATCGTCTTGAATCTGTGATGTGTACACTGAAATTCCAAGACTATTAACACAGTCTGAAGCAAAATGTGCTGCCCTACATCAGAAAGCTTGGTCAGATTCACATGTCATGCCCCCCCAACAGGATAATGACCAAAAACACACAGCTTAAAACATACAAGAATGGACAAGAGCAAAGCATCTCTGCCCTCTGCCTCCACTTCTGAGCAGTCCCACACTTTGTCCTTCCTCTCCTGCTGCTAATATCCAGGGTACATGCACAATGCACAGATCCCCGGGTGCTCTCCCTTCTTCATAAAGTGTCCCAGTCAATGGTTGGGAGACAAGCACTATTTAACCCCTTAACGTCCAATGACAGACAGAGTCAGTCTTTGGACACCTCCCCCTGTTTGGTGCTGGCTCCGGCGATGAGCCCACACCTTTTCCAGCACATGATATGATCAGCTGACATTTGCCCGGAACAGCTGCGGGTTGAATCGTCACTCAACCATGGCTGTTAACATGTTAAATGCCGCTGTCAAACGCTGACAGCAGCATTTAATATGCTCTCATCGGTGCCTGTGTCATATGACCACGGGTCGCTGATGGGTTGGTATGACAACCCAGGGTCAGCAATAGTCCCCTGTGGTTTTCATTTCTGGATCGCTATCAACGCTGCCTGGTGGTTGGCGCAAATAGCAAGCTCTATGTAGCAGAGGTAATCGGACAACTGCAGCTTCTGGTCTCTCATGGAGACTATTGAAGCAAGTAAAAAGTAAAACAAAAATGTTTTTAAAAATATATAAAATTTCAAATCACCCCCCTTTCATCCCATTCAAAATAAAACAATAAAAAAATCAAATATACACATATTTAGTATCACTGCATACATAATTGCCTGATCTATCAGCATATAAAAATTTTTTTACAAACTTTCAAATTTTTTTCACCTATTAGATAAAAAAGAACCTAGATATGTTTGCTGTCTATGAACTTGTAATGCCCTGGAGAATTATAATGACAGGTCAGATTTAGCATTTAGTGATCCTAGTAAAAAAGGCAAACAAAAAACAAGCGTGGGATTGCACTTTTTTTGCAATTTCACTGCACTTGGAATTTTTTTCCCGTTTTCTACTACATATTTCTAAAACCAATGATGTCGTTCAAAAGTACAACTCGACCCGCAAAAACAAGCTCACATGGCCATTTTGACCAAAAAAATAAAAAAGTTATGGCTCTGGGGAGAAGGGGAGCAAAAAATGAAAATGCAAAACCAAAAATACCCCTGGTCGTTAAAGGGTTAAGGCACCTCCATCAGCATGGAGGTGACTGTACAACTTTGTAGTTTGTTTGTAACACGCTTGCTAGTTCTCAGGTCCCAGGGTTCCAATCCCAGTTTACATGTCCTGTATGCCAGGCTACCAGTCTGCCAATCAGCCCTGCCAACCTTCCTGCCTTTCTATCAGCGATGCCCGCCTACCTGTCTGTCGCCTGTGCCCACCTGGCTGTCTATCAGCCATTCCCACCTGCTTGTCTATCAGGCATGCCTACCAGTACTTGCTATATCTACCATTCCAGGCGTTCCTGCCTCCTGTCCATTGCGGGTCAGCTGCCATCTACCCAAGGTCAGTCCTGGTTTAGCACCTAGTTCCATCGCCCTCGTCCCGCCCCGAATCGTGGTATCACCAGTCGCTGTGCATCTGAGGTCAGATTTGGGGAGGCACCTAGCGCTTCTCAGATCATGGCACGGTGGTTCCACCATCCAGTCCATTACACTTTTGCACTCTTCTAAGAGGGTTCTTTTAGCCCTGATCTAAATCCTATTGAACTTTTGTGGAAGGAACTAAAACCTGCAGTCTGGAGAAGGCACCTTCACACCTGAGACTTTGGGACCAATTTGTTCTTGAGGAGTGGGCCAAAATACTTGTGGACAGATGCAGAAATTTCATTAAGAGTTATTGAAATCTGGTACCATCAATTTTGTTAAGGTCAGATCTATTTGTTTTTTCTAATTTACGGTACATTTTTCTGTTGAATCACAATCCAAAAGCAATGTCTTATTTTCATTAGTTGATATTCCGTAAATTTAAATTGAAAATTATTTTGAGCAGTTTCATGTTAATTCAGTGACCATTGTGACCTTTTCTTAAATTTACAGAAGGGTACCAACAATTTTATTTATGTGTGCAAATTGAAACACCTCACTGTGATTTTAAATGCTTTATTTTTTTTTCAGTGTTCCAATCATTAACAAGTCAGAAAAAATGCAGAAACATTTATAACACTAAAAACATGGCTGTAGAGCATTATATAAGGTGAATAGGGTAGAAGTAACAACTGTATCTATTGAACTTAGACATCAGAGCCATTTACCGGAGGGCAGCGCTTCTTATCTTGATTGTTGCAGCAATTTTCTACATTTAACTTTAATATAGTAAGCTGATTGCCTCAGTTTTAAAGTTTCCATATATAAATTACATATTTTCTCTACATCATCTGCAATTAGTTCATTGAAAAATGCTCTTTTTTATTCCATTAATGAGATGACCTCCTATGTCTTCCGCCTCTAGCGAAGTGAAGGGCAGGCATTGCCTTAGGCGTTCTGCTCTTTTCTATGGACAGCTCTCGGTGCTTTTTTATTCTTTGTTGTAATAACAGAATAAAACTTAATTTTATGTTAACCTCATAAGGCCTAGTTTTAGCTTTAAGGACACAACACTTTTTTTTTGCTTTTTTCATCATCAAGATGTTTCAAAAAACTTATTAACTGTTTAGTTTTTCTGCATAAAAGCTGAATTTTGACAATAGTTGTATTTTTCAATTAAATAAATTTGGGTATTTAGAATTGTAACGCCCAGCAATAGTATGGAGCAGCATTGTGTGAAGTCATATTTATTAGGGTTGAGCGACTTTTGTTTTTTTATGGTCGAGTTTCGTTTCGTGAAACCCGACTTTTCCAAAGGTCGGGTCAACCAAGATCGGCCGATTATAGGGAAAAGTCGGGGTCGTCCCGAAACACGAAACCCAATGTAAGTCAATGGGGAATAAAAGTCGGCAGTGAGAGAAGGACAGGAAACACACCTACAGTGCTCATTTGAATGCCAAAAGCATCAATTCTTCTTACTTAAGCTGGTCAACCTTAATTAACTTCATAATACAAGTTACGCACTGAAAAATGGGGGTTATTTGGCTAAAGTTGTGGGGGGGTAGGGCTGGCTCCAGGTTTTCATGTGCCCTGGGCGAAAGAGCGCCCCTTTAACACATAATACCACAACTCATCATGCTCCGATACGGCAGAGAAATAGCGGTATAGTACAATGAAAAATACTTCACTTTTTACATCTCATGACGAGGCCCATCTATTTCTCCATACAGAATCATTGGTCCCATATAATGTTTGAAACAGTATATGATGAGCTCCACATAATGCTACAGTATATGTTGGTCCCCATGGATGAAGCTCCACTGTCTTATGGGCCCAAATAATGCTCCAAACATAATGGGCCCCATTTCTAATGCTCTAGTGTATAATGGGCCCTGTAAATGCTGCTCCAGTGTCTGATGTCCACCTTTGGAATGTTCCAGTGTATGGTGGGCCCCATCTATCATTCTCCAGAGTATAGTGCTCCCCAAAAATTGCTGTCCCAACATTGAAAACAATCAAATAAGTCTCCTCGCTAGGGAATCCCTGTACTAGTCTGGACTCCTCGTCGTCCCCATCTTCCATCTCACTGCACAGTATTTCAACCTTGCAAGTGCTGTGATCTTGAGCAAGCAGGGGGGGCCCACTCGTTGGCGACGGCACTGGCACAGGGCCCCTGATAGTACGGTGGTGTGCCTGATGGCGGGTGGGCCGAACCTGCACTTTCATCTGCAGCTTCCTCTTTGTCACCGTGTAAGATGGAACTGTATATGGGAAGGGTAACCTGAGTTTCATCAGGGTCAGATTCAGGCCGGGTAGCGTGCGAGGGGAATGTAGTGGTCTGGGTCAATGTACCAGCAGATTCATCGAGCAATGGCTGGGCATCAGTGCACTTGTGTCGCCCCCAGGAGTACGGTCGCCACAGTGGCATTACCTTCCTCCTAGGGAGTGTGATGTCATGCTTGGGAGCAACGAAGGATCTCTCTAGCAGGTTAACTGATTGGGCGGCGTTATTCCCACGAGTCATGACCCTCCAAACAGCGTTCATGAAGGCAAAGTGTTTGTTTTACGTGGGCAGCATAGTTGCAAAGCTGAACCTTAAAGGAATGTCCAGAAGGGCACCACCAGGAGTGGAGCCTATGGCGTAATTTGACTCAACACGGGCAACCTCAACCATGCAAGCTACAGAACAGATGCACACATTGCAAGCTTAATTCCGTTAACGAACGAGACTCCGTCATGCCTCGCGGTCTGAGTCTGGCTTACTAGAGGGACACGTGAGGCTCTGGCACATGAGATTGGCCAATAACTGGTGTGTCATGCCCTTACATGTCCGTGGCTGCATGTGCGCTACACTGAAAAGGCCAGCGTTTGTCGCTTACAGGTGCAGATAACCTGCTGAACAACGTTAGTGATGGGGATCACTGATTACAATTATTACTCGCGAACGATGATTTCCCAGTAAGTGCAGGTCAACCGCAGTTCCGGAATTAGGCCTAACCGTCATTCCTGAAAAAATGAAAAACTTACGTGTGCAAACCACAGGTGCTGTAGCTTGCTTAACAGCTCGCCAGCCGTTCTCACGCCCAGTATGGGTTACACGTGATTGCACAAAGGTGAGAAAGGGTACCGTATCCCCGGATAACATGTATGGATAGCGTACACATTCAAAATATATGTCTATACATCAGGAGGCAGGCTCAGACGGTGTTAGGCGCAGTATGGCTTGCACGTGATTGCACAAAGGTGAGAAAGGGTACCGTATCCCCGGATAACATGTATGGATAGCGTACACATTCAAAATATATGTCTATACATCAGGAGGCAGGCTCAGATGGTGTTAGGCCCAGTATGGTTTGCAAGTGATTGCACAAAGGTGAGAAAGGGTACCGTATCCCCGGATAACATGTATGGATAGCGTACACATTCAAAAGATATGTCTATACATCAGGAGGCAGGCTCAGACGGTGTCAGGCACAGTATGGCTTGCAAGTGATTGCACAAAGGTGAGAAAGGGTACCGTATCCCTGGATAACATGTATGGATAGCGTACACATTCAAAATATATGTCTATACATCAGGAGGCAGGCTCAGACGGTGTTAGGCCCAGTATGGATTGCACGTGATTGCACAAAGGTGAGAAAGGGTACCGTATCCCCGGATAACATGTATGGATAGCGTACACATTCAAAATATATGTCTATACATCAGGAGGCAGGCTCAGATGGTGTAAGGCCCAGTATGGCTTGCAAGTGATTGCACAAAGGTGAGAAAGGGTACCGTATCCCCGGATAACATGTATGGATAGCGTACACATTCAAAAGATATGTCTATACATCAGGAGGCAGGCTCAGACGGTGTTAGGCCCAGTATGGCTTGCAAGTGATTGCACAAAGGTGAGAAAGGGTATCGTATCCCCGGATAACATGTATGGATAGCGTACAGATTCAAAATATATGTCTATACATCAGGAGGCAGGCTCAGACGGTGTTAGGCCCAGTATGGCTTGCAGGTGATTGCACAAAGGTGAGAAAGGGTATCGTATCCCCGGATAACATGTATGGATAGCGTACACATTCAAAAGATATGTCTATACATCAGGAGGCAGGCTCAGACGGTGTCAGGCACAGTATGGCTTGCAAGTGATTGCACAAAGGTGAGAAAGGGTACCGTATCCCCGCATAACATGTATGGATAGCGTACACATTCAAAATATATGTCTATACATCAGGAGGCAGGCTCAGACGGTGTTAGGCCCAGTATGGATTGCACGTGATTGCACAAAGGTGAGAAAGGGTACCGTATCCCCGGATAACATGTATGGATAGTGTACACATTCAAAAGATATGTCTATACATCAGGAGGCAGGCTCAGACGGTGTAAGGCCCAGTATGGCTTGCAAGTGATTGCACAAAGGTGAGAAAGGGTACCATATCCCCGGATAACATGTATGGATAGCGTACACATTCAAAAGATATGTCTATACATCAGGAGGCAGGCTCAGACGGTGTTAGGCCCAGTATGGCTTGCACGTGATTGCACAAAGGTGAGAAAGGGTACCGTATCCCCGGATAACATGTATGGATAGCGTACACATTCAAAATATATGTCTATACATCAGGAGGCAGGCTCAGACGGTGTTAGGCCCAATATGGATTGCACGTGATTGCACAAAGGTGAAAAAGGGTACCGTATCCCCGGATAACATGTATGGATAGCGTACACATTCAAAATATATGTCAATACACCAGGAGGCAGGCTCAGACGGTGTCAGGCACAGTATGGATTTGACGGCCCAGACTACACAGCGGAGGAGCAGGGAGAGGTAAAGATTGAAAATGCTGGGGCCCTGCCCAAGCAAGTCGGGCCCACTCGTGGGAGTCGGTACTGGCACTGGGCCCCTCATAGTACGGCGGTGTGTCTGACGGCGGGTGTGCACCACCACCGTCAGAGACACTTGATTGCACTATGAGGGACCCTGTGCCAGTGCCCGCGCCCAAGAGTCGGCCTACCCACCTGTCCAGGGCAACGGCACTCGCACGGTGTCGTGCGCTAGGTGGTGACCCCGGCCATGGGGGGGGAGGCAGCACAGTTAGGGAGTTTTAGAAAGTGGCATATGC